>NC_136983.1:36428029-36743029 GCF_032717465.1 Coenobita brevimanus | reverse complement strand
TTTATTTAATATTTCCCAATGGCTGGCATTATTATTTTTGATAAAGAGAAACAAGTTTATTCAATATTTCCCAATGGTTAACATGATTATTTTATATAAAGACTAAGAGAAGCAAATATGTTTATTTAATAATTCGCAATGGTTTAACTGTTTGGCATTATTATTCTTAAGAAAGAGCTGTATATGTCTATTTATATTTCCCAATGGTTGGAATTTCTTTTTCTATAAAACTATGTTTTAGTAAATTGGATTTTCTCTTCCTGCAAAATAAATAGAGGTAAAATTGTAAATATTTATTATTTAATGCACCTGCATCACATGGTGTCCTTTCCAGCTAGCAAATTAAGGCTTTACAATAGAAAGCTATTATGTCACTCAGTTACTATTAGGAACTGGTTCAAGAACCGGTTCCAGCGATTCCTTTGGCACTGAGAATTTTAACAGTTCTTGCCCAGCCCTAGCACTCAAGACTATCACGCTTGAAGCCTTCCAGGAATGCATGGAATATTGGGAAAAACGCTGGGACATGCCCAAGGGGACTACTTCGAAGGCGACTGTGAGAACTAGGAGGTAAGGTAACTTATTTTCCTACAATATTCAAATTACTGGATCTTCTGGGTAGCACCTCGTGTGTCTATATATGTATATATATATATATATATATATATATATATATATATATATACTCGACCCTCGATTTGGCGCACCCCTATTTCCCGGATTTCGGATTTCCCGGATATGGGCTGAGGCTGGACAATACTATCAAATGCCAGACAAATGCCCGTACAAGTCCGGGATTCTCAACAAAAGTCCGGCCTTTATTCTCTCATATAAAACTATAAGCAGTCTGCTGCACAACGCAGTATAATTTTACCAAGGTTTTGACTTGATAAAGGCCATTTGTAACACACACAAATTATTTTCATACATGAAATGCATCTTGGCCACCAACTTGCTTAACACCACCAGCTCCTAACTCATAGCAATATCCTATTTGCCTCTTACACCCCACTGTAGGGGGTCACCTTGACGTGGTGGTGGGGTTTGAAGCGTGGTTGGCAGTGCCACCTACTTGGAAGGCATGCCTACCCTTATAGGGTTCGGCATTTGTTGGCCTTGTGGACCAAGCACCCCTTACATCACTGGTAGAGGAGGCCTGCTGGTGATGTTAGTCCCTGCCCATTTGCCATCTAGGGCGGGACTGTTGCCTCCCCATGTGTTTGCCGTGCATGGCTTCCGTAATGCTGGGAGACGGGAGTCCTGGAGGTTGAGCGATGCTGCATGGTACGCCCTGCAGCTAGCAATACACCTCTTTGGTCCCTTATTCTGGCCAGACGGGCAGCCTGGTTGGGCCCGACCAGGTCAATCGGCTGGTCATGCATTGGCTAGGGTCAAGTGGGCATTGGAGGGCCTGGTGGCTCCTGTCGCCCTGGAGTCACACTTGTCCGGGTCCCCCAGTGGTTACCTGTGTATACTCCTCTGCTACCCCTTGGGTCGTCAGTGGCTCTTTCCCTGACATATGGCCTCCCCTTGTTTGACTCCATAATGGGTGGGGGGGTGGGGGAATGAAGTTTTTTGTACATGCATATGGCTGCCTTTAAACAAACTCTTGCTGACGACTCTAGCTCTGTTTGTGGAAACTCCCTTAATGCCATTTTAGAGCCTTACCAGGTCCCTGGTGAATGTCATTCAACTGGGACTGGGAGGCGGTCACGACGGGTAGGTACAGCTCTGGGGCTGAGCACAGAAGAGCCTGTTCCTGCATCTTATGCAAAATATCTAGTGATGAAATTCATGGTAGGAGGGTCAGTCCTAGATATTAATATTTTTTAATTACACCGTGCCATTGTCTCATCCCTTGGAAGAGAGCCCAAGATCTCATCCCAGGGGGATGGAAGTATTCTTATTGAGGTGTCCTCCCCGGAAGAGAGCTCTCGCCTAATGTCTCTGACCTCTGTAGCTGGCTCTGTGGTTACCTGTGTTCCTCATGGAACATTTAACCAAATTAAGGAAGTCATTTTCTCTCAGGACGTCCTTCGATACTCGGAGGAGCGACTGTTGGAAGAGTTGCGGTCGTTTGGTGTGGTGAAGGTTAAGCACCTTCAGAAAAAGATAGATGGGAATCTGACCCCGACAGCAACATTGTTCTTGACGTTTGACAGATTGGCATTGCCTAGATCTGTGAAACTAGCATGGTTATCGATTACTGTGAAGCCGTATGTGCCAACCCCAAAGCGCTGCTTCCACTGCCAGGGGTACGGACATGTTAGCCATTTTTGCCATCATGCACAGGCTGGCCTCCCTGGTGTCTGTATCTCTTGTGGTAGACCAAGTCATACCGATGAGTGTCCAGGATCCCTTAAATGCTATCACTGTGGGGGCCCTCATGCTGTATCTTCTAAAAGTTGTCCTCGCTACTGCTTAGAAAAGGAGATTTTGTCAATTTGAACACTTGAGAAGGTTTCATTTCCTGAGGCTAAGAAGAGAACCCAGACTCGCTTCTTCCAGCCTAGTGTTACCTGTGCTTCTGTCCTTTCTGCAAAGCCAGTGCACTGCCCTATATCTCCGAGAAGGCCTCAACCCAGCCCAGTGCCCAGTTCATTATCTAGTGCTTTGCAGGATGCTGTCCTCGCCGCTCACACTGTTTGTGAAAATGAACCTTGCCCACTCCCTACTCATACTGTTTCCACCCCAACTTCCGTGGCAGACAACTTGCACACTTCTGTGGTGGTGGCAGACGATCACATTGACCGGACCTTTTCTCCTGATGAAGCCAGTATGCCCAAGGTTCCATCTGTACCTGGTAAATGTCGCCATTGTTCATCAGAGTCCTCTGAACATGAAGACTGGCCACCTAAGGTCTCTGTTGTTGATCCCTCTGTTCACACCTCTCTTGTTCCCTCTGTCCAGCAGACTGAGGGATCTAGCCAGTAGACACCTGAAGTTGATGGTTCAGCTCTGGTTCAGTCCTCACCTGAGGATGTTGGCGTTGGTGCTTCAGATCTGAAGCATAAGATGGCCTCCTCAAATGACTCTAGACCTGTGGGCTCTACTTCCACTTCTGGGGCTTCTGGTGGGGGCACTGGCCATCCTACACCTTCAAAAACAGCCTCCAAGCCACCTTGCAAACAAACTGGTATGCCCACTCCGAGAAGGAGTGTTGTAAAACTTACTTCCTCAGCCTCTCGTTTACCCACGGATGTTCGACAGAGGGTGCGGGTTTCTGGTGCTGGGCAGGCTCCTGTCAAGGGCCTTCATAAGCATCAATCGAAACCCTCTCACTTGTCAGGTGTACAGTGCCGCACTTAATCATCATTCCTCCATTATGGGTTCCATTATCCAGTGGAACTGTCGGGGTTTACGTGCCAACTGTGAGGAATTGTGTCATCTGGTTTCTCAATTTACTCCTCTGTGCATGTGTATCCAGGAAACCATGGTGGGTGATATTGTTCCTTCCGGTCCTTCTGGCTACCATGCCTTTTATTCTGATCCTGTGCCGGGCCAAGGTCATCATGGAGGTGCTGCTATTTTCCTTCGCAAGGATATTCCATACAATCATCTAGACATCTCCACTCCCCTGCAGGCTGTCGCTGTCCGGATGTTTTTATGTCGGCAGTATACAGTTTGCAGTCTTTATCTTCCTCCTAGTGCTACTGTTGAAAGGGCAGATCTGGAACGCCTTATTCATGGCCTTCCTTCTCCCTTTCTGTTACTAGGAGATATAAATGCTCACCATCCACTATGGGGAAACAGTGAGGCCAACCCTCGGGGTGTAATGCTGGCCTCTTTAGTGGAAGATGAGGAGTTAGGCATTTTTAATGCCAATTAAATGACTTATTTCCATAGTCAGACTGGAAATTTTACCGCTATTGATTTGTCTCTATGCTCAGCTGATGCTGTCTTATATTTTAACTGGGATGTGTTGCCAGAACTGTATGGAAGAGTCCATTTTCCATTACTTTTAACTTCTAGTGCTGGTGGACCTCAGCCACGTCTTCCTCGCTGGGTTCTGGATAAGGCTGACTGGCCAAGTTTCAGGGAATTAAGTTCCGTTTCCCTTTCTGTCAACGAGTTTGGCTGTCTTACTGAGGCTGTGTCATATTTCAATACTGTGCTGCACTCAGCAGCCCTGTTATCTATTCCAAAAACAAAGGGTCAGTTTCCTACACGTCCAGTTCCTTGGTGGAACTCTGAGTGCAGTTCCGCAGTGAGAGCCAAATAAGTCCCCTTCTCTTGACTTCGTCGTCACCGTGGGGATCCTCAGTATTTGGTGGCGTTTCAGAGGGCACGAGCTCATATGAGGCGAGTTTTAAAGGAGGCCAGGCGCATCCTGGAAGGGTTATGTTTCCTCAATCAATTCGAGGACTTCCATCACCCGGGTGTGGAACCGGGTAAGGAAAATTTCAGGAAAATTTACTGTTCCATCCCCTCCTGTTTTATCTGCAGCAGATGGAACTGTGGCTGATCCACTTGCTGTTGCAGAAATGCTTGCTGATCATTTTGCCAGTGTGTCAAAGAAGGATGCAGATACACCTTCGGCTTGCCACCGTCGACGCCTAGAGTCTCGTGGTCTCAGTTTTGCCTCTGCTGGAGGAGAGCCTTACGATGTTCCATTTTCAATTTCTGAACTTCAGGCAGCTCTGTTGCAATGCCATGATTCCTCTCCTGGTTATGATGATATTCCTTATGATTTTTTACGCCACCTGTCAGATGAGTCCCTGTTGTTTTTGCTTTCACTGTTTAATAAGATTTGGTGTTCTGAGGAGTTTCTGGCTTGTTGGGGTATTGTAGTTATCCACATCCCTAAACCAGGTAAGGACCACCTACAGGCAACGAATTATCGGCCTATTTCTTTGATGTCTTGTATATGTAAAGTTTTGGAAAAGATGGTATGTTAGGCTTGTGTGGTTTTTAGAGAGAGGTGACTTCTTATCCCCTGCCCAGTATGGTTTTCGAAAAATGCGATCTACCTCTGATGCATTACTGTCCTTGGAATCTTCTGTCTGTGAGGCTTTTTCGACTAACCAACACCAGGTCACGGTGACACTGCCTGGCATCATGGTATTTTACTCTCTCTTCATGAGTTTGGTCTTCGTGGGCGCTTACCTGTTTTTATTCAACAGTTTTTATCTAACCAAATTTTAAGGGTGCGAGTGGGAGGAGTGCTTTCTATTGCCCGAGCACTAGAAGATGGAGTACCACAGGGGAGTATCCTTAGTGTTACTCTGTTCTCTGTAGCCATTAACAGTGTCATCAGTGTACTTCCTGATGGTGTACGAGAATCACTGTATGTCGATGACCTCTCGATTTCCTTCATCGCGTCTAGAATGTCTCTGATAGAGAGCTAGTTGCAGCTGGCTCTCAATAGAATTTCTGACTAGGCAGAAACACACGGTTTCCATTTTTCTTCAGCGAAGACAGTGGCTATACATTTTTGTCGTCTTCGAGGAGTCCACCCAGACCCTGACCTGTATCTCTATGGTAGAAGAATATCCTGTGTGAAAGAGACACGGTTTCTGGGTCTTCTGTTTGATAGAAGATTAACCTGGGTTCCTCATATTCGTTCTGTTAAGGTGGCTTGTCTTAAAGCTTTGAGTCTTTTGAGGGTTTTAGCTCATACCTCTTGGGGTGCTGACCGTCAGACCCTCCTCCTCTTGCATAGGTCTCTTATTCTTCCTAAACTTGAATATGGGTGAGGTCTACTCCTCTCCAACAGATGCCCACCTCCGGTTGTTAAATTCTGTGCATCATTCTGGTGTATGTCTGGCAACTGGGGCATTCAAATCATCCCCAATTCCAAGTTTGTTGGTAGATGCTGGTGTACTCCCCTTGGACTTGCAACGTAACTTGCTCATGAGGTGTTGGTATTGTCTTCACCGCATTCCAGACTCAATTTCTTGTGCCACTGTCTCATAGGATTCCCGATCCTCTGTTTTTGAGACCCGACCTAATTTCCCAAAGCCATTTGGTTACAGGGTCCGGTCTGTCATGCTAGCCCTCTCTCTCCCGAGACTGGCAATTTGTCCACATCGGATCCCAAGGGTGGGTTCTTGGCTACTCCCTCGCATGACATTCTGTAGGTCCATTGTTGAAAAAAAGGGCTCACTTTCCTCTCAGGTGTCCCTCTCTCTCTTTTTAGAACATGCCTCCATTCATGAGGGTTCTGTCCCCGTCTATACTGATGAGTCTAAGACTGATACTGGAGTAGGATTTGATGTTGTCTTCCCTTCCTTTAGTAGGGGTGGTAGCCTTCCTGGCATTACTTCAGTGTATACGGCAGAACTGACTGCAATTTTATATGCTCTTAAAATAATTTTTACTCACCCCCAATCCGTTTTTGTGATTTTTAATGACTCGCATAGTGCTCTGTCTGCACTGGAGTCCTTTAATGCATCCCATCCATTGGTTTTATCAATTTTAGAGTGGCAGTTTTTTCTTGGCCGTCGTGGCCGCTGTGTAGATTTCTGTTCGGTTCCTGCACATGTTGATGTGGTGGGCAATGAGAGGGCAGATACTTTAGCTAAAGCTGTGTCTTCTCAACAGCCCCCAACTGACTACTCACTTCCTGTTTCTGATGTAACACCTTACTTGCGGTACGCAATTCGTACGTGTTGGCAGAGACACTGGGATGGTGTTTCTCATAATAAACTAAAAGAAACCTTTCAGAGAGTGGTTGTGCCAAGGGTTCTTCCCTCTATGTCTCGGCGACTGGAGGTGGCTCTTGCTAGGCTTCGCATTGGGCATTCTCAACTTACACATGGGTTCCTCATGTGTGGTGAAACTCAACCGTACTGTGATGACTACCTTATTCCCCGTACTGTCCATCACTTGCTGGTCGAGTGTCCGAGTCTGGGGGACCTACGTCAGAGATTCCTCCATAGGCATAAGGGGGCAGATGGTGGCTACTGTTTGTCTCGATGGTTGGTGAAGCCGCTAGTGATTTTAGTGATGTTTTTAGTTTTCTTCAAGAGGTGGGCCTCCTTCCACTTTCATAAGTAATGATATTTTATAAACTCTTGTTTATTATTTTCGGTGTTTTATTCCTACTAACAGATATCAATTTTAATTTGGGTGTGCACTTTTTGTTTTTGCTGTGTGTTTTCCTTTGTTGTCCGGCGGCATATGACCCTGGCAGTTGTGCCGCCAGATTTTAATTACTTGCAATCAATCAATCAATTGCCTCTTACCTTTCTCAAATGCCATTATAAATTGTTTATTGCATAACACAGGAACGTTTAAGGAAGGCTTGGAGACAATAATGTTCATAGGTAAAAAAAAATATATATTTTTTCTTATAAAGTCAATGGGATCCATTTCTACTCAGCTCACCCGACTCAGTGCGACTAAGTACCAAATTGGCACTTTTCACTGGAAAATATATATATTTTTTTGCCAGTGTAGCTCATACACACCTAATAATCTGAAATCTACTTAAATTTTTTTTTTTATAATATAACTTATTTTGAAAATTAGGTTTCAGAGCTAAAATGCATGAATGTTAGCAGATATTTCCCCTTCAGATCGTTAGCACACCTTGACAGACTTCTACTTTGTATAAATATATTTTGAGTACAAAAAAAAAATGTATCTGCATTGTAAATCGATATTTATCCAAAACAAAAGTCCGTCAAGGTGAGTTGTTATGCTAGAGGCAAAACACTGCTAACTTTAAGAAATTTCCACTCTGAATCCTGATTTTCTATTAATAATTAAATTAAGCACAAACTTTTGAATGAATTTCAAATAATTAGGTGTGCAAACCTGTATGGTGATAGAGATTAAAATATTTTCCAATTAAAATTGCCGATTCGGTCGAAGATTGCGTGTTTGTATTGCGGTCAGCTGATTAGTGCTCTATTCCTTGCTCATTTTCCTCAGCTTTCTGATCTTCTTCCATCATACCCTCCACATTCTCGTCAACTGTCTAAACAACCATTCTTAGGGTTGTAGCTAGCAAAATACAGCTATTGTGTCAGTTATTATTATTGTTAATGCATCAGTGTTATTATTTTATGTACTGTGTATGTTAGTTATGTTGGTATAGGTAGCCTATATTCCAGAATGCTCTAGATTATTTGAATAACTGCAGGACAATATTGGAGAATTCGGACAAAGTATGGTAACAGTCGGGGGAATGGCATGTGGGGCCGGTGTAGCGTAATCTGTCCCCTTGTCCCGAGCTGTCTGCTCCCTACGGCGCATGCACGGAGGGTTGCCAGATGCCACTACAAATATGCCATTTGTGCTTGGCTTTCTCTAGGGGAAACATTGGAGCCTCTCGTCCTTTGTATACAGGCGGCAAATGGTCATTCCGGCTTCTCTTATCATTCGTCGCAAAGCTTTCTCGGGTAGTGTCTGTCCTTAAATTACATTTGGTTAGGCAGGAAGCAGTAAAAATTCGAATTTCTAAGGTATGAATGAGTTAGGTTGGATAAACATAGTTATAATTAATAATCTGGGGACGAATTAATTATCAGAGGACAAATGGCATATCTGTGGCAGCCTCTGGCAACCTCCCTCGCATGGGCAGTAGGGGGCAGACAGATTATAATATTACACCAGAATTTTGCCATTCCAAGATTGGTCTACCCCCCTTCTAGTCCGGTGTACCATTGTAATCTGTCCCCTACGGCGTATGCGCGGGGGGTTGCCAGAGGCCGCCACAAACATGGCGTTTGTCCTCTGATCTCTGTAGGGGTAACATAATCGGAGCCTCTCGCCCTTTGTTTACAAAGGGCAAATGGTCATTCTGGCTTCTTGTCTCATTTGTCTCGGTTTTTAAGTAAGGCGTGAAACAGTAGTAAATTTGAATAGGTATTTTATGAAATATTAAGACAGAATAAACATCCTGTTAGGTTATTATAAATCAATCCTGTTGGACACTTCATGACGAATGTACTTCATGGCGAACATAAACTTTATTCAAGGGACTGGTACCAAGCCCAAGCCCAACTCTCAGTCACTTTTGGTGTGTCAGCAAGCACTGAAGCTATGGATCACGACTATAGCTACAGGTAAGGGATTTGTGTGTATGAATTCCCAATAGTACGGTATTAACTACGAAAACGGTAATTAGTGCTATGAATTACCACCGCCTCACTCTGGCACTGGACGACGTTTACACTGGTATATTCGTTTTCGTTTTTAAAGGCTCCAACATGCTTGTATGTGTCGGCCTTGGTCACCTAATGGCGGCTCTCCACGCTGCACGATCCATTGCAGCCTCCTTGTTCAGTCCCTTAACCCTAAGGTCACACTTAATGACCTCGTCCCATGTCTTTCTCGGTCTACCCCTCATAACCCCACCCCCAATATTAACACTTCTCACCTTCCTCACCCAGTTATCATCCCCCATCCTCTCCACATGTCCAAACCACCTCAATCTACCTCTCCTCATCACAACACCAATACATTCCAGTCCCATCCTACCTCTCAACTCTTCCATTGTAAACCCAGCCCCTCCAGGCCTTGGACACAGGGACGCACTGCACATCCACCTAATCATTGTCATTTCTGTACGTCTGAGCCGGCGAATGTCTTCCTCCTTCACTGCCCAGGTCTCACTGCCATACAGCATTACACTCCTAACACATGCTGCATACAAAGACCCCTTAGCATGTAGGGAGAGCCCTCTCAATGTCAGGAGAGGCAAGAGCTCCCTGAACTTCTTCCAACCACTTCTCACCCTAGCCACAGAGCTAGATCCAGCCCCACCTCCAGCACACAACATGTCTCCCAAATAACAAAACTCTTCCACACACTCAAGAGATTCACCAGCAAGTTCAATCCTTTCACGTCTGACGATCTCCACCTGCTCACCCCGGCACGCCGTACACATAAAATCAGCATTATCTTGCAGTCTACCTCTGATACCACTACATCTCTTATGCAATCATTTATCACACACACCGCACAAGATGGAATTACTTCCCACGCCCTTGTGGCAAACTGCACATGGCCACTCTCCCTCGTCTTTGATAGTACCGCCACCAACCCTAGATATCATCACTTTTGTTTTATCTGGTATATATATATATATATATATATATATATATATATATATATATATATATATATATATATATATATAGATATACCAGAATAGGTTATCAAGAAGGGATATCATTGTTAAGTATGGAGCTATGTCCGAGTTTACTATATTCTTTTTATTGCTGGTTGATTTTGACTGTTTGTGTTGAAATATGCACGTTGTTTTGGTTTGGAATTGTGGGCAGCATGGCCGAGAAACTGCGCAGGGAGCAAATGTAAGGCATTTTCTGATTTTCCTCCAGTGTTAGTGAGGTTAGGGTAGGTTGTTTGCATTTTGTGGTGGATTTTGAGGTTTCCATATTGTATTCATTTGGATTGTGTTTTTTGGTTGATTTTATCGTACTTTGGGTACTTGAGGGTGGCTTTTTCTGATATGTCCTTAAACTCACTTTTTAGGCTTTTGCACAGGAAAAAAAAATCCAATTCTATAACACTCAAAATAAGGCCAAAACAACCAAGAAACGCTTGATAATAACAGGCCAGTACTTCGGCTGTCGATTATACCTTAATTAGGGACTGCATTGTGGGACACCTGGAACATAATGGGATTATTAATGAAGCCGAGCATCTTACTCCTCGTTTTGGAGGAGGGAGACAGGCTTTTTGGATGCAGAGGTATCAAGATGTACCTTACGCCTTTGAATACTATCAACTGACATTGATTGCTCACCCCTTTCATTATTGGGAGGTTAAGAGTGAAGGTAGGATGTTTCCCTATGCATCCCAGAAAAAAATATTTGCATAAGGAGTGGAAAAAAAAAGTGGGCACTAGAAAGATGTGTGTAGCCACTGTGAATTTTATGCATAAACAGTCGAAAAAAAAAATGGGTACTAGAAAGATGTTTGTGGCCATTGTGAATTTTAATGTACTATTGCTGGGAAAGAAATTGATGGGCTGTTATGTGATTTGTGGTACCATCATTGCTCTGAATCACTGTAAAGCTGTTGTTGGTGAAACAGTAAAATAAATTTGGTCCAGTAAGGCAAAAACTTGAGGCAAACTCAGTGAATTGGAGTTTTAGAAAAGACGGTCTAGAATTTTAACATTTTCAATAGCTAATGGACACAGCTGAGAAAAAAAGTATATAGTAGCCTACATGGACAGAGGAAGAAGGAACAAGATGTATCGTGGTTTGTGACCAATATCTTTACTGGCCAAATATTTTCAGCCCATCTTTACCTAGGCAAGTATTTTTTTTTCTGTAGTTGCAATTAATTTCTAACCTTATGCAAGACAGACCTACTGATAAGTAGTAATAATTTTCCAAATGTTGTACCTCGCTTAATATTGATATCCAATGAAGTGCCACTATAGAAAGTTGTTCCTAGTTGTGACTTTTGAAAGTTAAAAAAAAAAAAAAAAGATATACATAATGATGGGGTGAAACTTGATTAATACCCTTTACTGATGTAATGGACCTACTGTAGATGTGAAGAAACTCTGTGATAAAATTTTGGCAGTTTTAGACTTGGGTGGGGAATGGCTGGGAGAAGAAGAGTTTTGGAAATGGAGGACGAGATTATCAGGGTGAAGGTGGTTGAAGCACTGAAGAAATCAAAATGGGGAAAGCCCCAGGTATTGATGGACTGTGTGACAAAATGCTGAAATTTGGAGGAGAGATAGTGGTGGAATAGATATGGAAGATGTGTAGGTTTGGTATAATTGTTCCCTAAATAAACGGAAAGTGAAAGGTCAGAAAGAAGTTTATGGTAATCATAGAGGCATTTGTCTTCTGAGTTTAATAGGAAAAATATATGGTAGGATACCTAATGACAGGGTTAGGGAAATAACAGGATTTAGTTCAAGAACAAGGAAGGTTAGGAAAGGGAGAGGTTGTTTAGATCAGATATTTGTTCTGAGATGCTTGGTGGAAAAGTAGCTACTAGGAGAAGTGAAGATATTACAGTGTATGCTACCCCTAAGGTAAGGCACCATATACTGTAAGATATACTGTATGTTGGAGTGGCTCTGGTGAGTGAGGATAGGGTTTGGAAGCTTCCAGTTTTGTTGTTTTCAGACGACACTGGTTTTTGAGAGGAATGAAGTTACAGAATGTATAATGAGGCTGGACGGTGAGGAAATGTAAAATGTGAATGCAATTAAGTATTTGGGCTCTGCTGAGTAAGGATGGAAGTTTGGAGGATGAAGTGCTTGAAAGGGTACAACATTGCTGGAGCCCTCACAACGCTGTAATAAGAAATACGGAAATGAGTGTGGAAATTATAGTCATTGCGTGACAGTATTGTGATCCCTATTCCTAACATATGGAAGTGAAGCTTGGTACTTCTTGGAAGGACAAAAATCACGAATTAAAGCAGTGGATATGAATTACTGATACTTTTAACGGAGCATGCGGAGGTAACTTGGAGAGACAGATGAAGGAGCATTGTGGTATTGATGTGAATGTGATTGAGAAAGTTAGGAGAAATACATTGAGGTGGTTTGGTCATGTGGAGAGGATAGAGAATGATCAACTTACTAGAGAGTGTATGTTAGCAAGGTGGAGGGTGAAAGGGGGAGAGGGAGACTGAGAATTAGACGGAGGGATGCTTGGAGAGATATGTGGGGGGGGGGGAGGGCAGTCATATGGCAAGTGACAGGGTGATGTGCAGGTGATTTGTTTGTGGCCACCCCTTACTGGATTGAGGCATCAGGCTATAGACAGATAGACAGTTAAACTTGGAATTAATGATGCTGGAGAATTTTGCCCGTGAAATGAATAACAGTGTGACGAACATATTTAGGTGAGTCAGTTGAAGAATGTATGCCGAAAGTGTAAGTTTAGACTATATGACTTTTCATATACTTGAAATACTCCAGGTAAGCACAGTAGGAAATACAGTAAAGTAAGACCAGGTACGTTAAATAAGTTATATATGACTATTAACATTGTAATTCGTAAGTTGAAGAATGCCTGTATGTATTTTCTTTTCCATTAATCTCTAATGCAAGCCTCACCAAGCATCTGGTAGGGAAAGAGGTACTGGTATAGATAATTCTAATAATGATTATATACTCCTACAGTACTCACTGTTTACTTTCTGCTTGTTACAGTATGCCAGTGGAGAAAATTGCTTTTGTCATTGCTCAAGAAAATGCCGCCAAGTCTGATAACATCATTAAATACTTGGCAACAGGCAAATATGAAAGAGGACTGTCAAAGAACCAGCAACGAATTGTAAGAAGACAGTCATTTGCATTCAGCTGGGATTCTGAGGGAAAATGATTATTTCACTTTACCATAATATGCTTGTTTGGTTTAAGTAACACTCAGATTGGTATATGCAGATAAACACAAGCATTTCCACCAACCATTTACCCTTACATTTTCTTTGAAAATATTGAACTTTCCAAAGGCCAAATAGTTTGTGTGCTGATGTAGTTGGCTTCGTATTGTAGTGGGATGAAGTGAGGAAGAGGGGAAGATGAGGTAGATGGTTGGAGTGGAGTTCGAGAGAAAAGGCTGTAAGGTGGAAGAAAGGCAGCCAAGTGGCAGGTGACAGGGTGATATGGAGTTTTGATTTTGGCCACCTTAAATATATGCTGTTTATGCCGAATTTGAACATTACCATGACCCAGGGAGGGAGAGGAGGGTTGACCTGAAGATGTCAGAGGTCATAACTTTTAAATCCAGTCCAATCATCTATTGCACTCATACATCCCTCCAATCTGTACGTTTAAATAGTCCTCTTTGGGTGAGTGCTTAAATGATCAACAGACCATAAACAGAATATTGTTAATGATATGAATATTACTTCCAGGGAAAGTCTTATACCATGTAGCCCACAAAGATGGTCGCAAGAGAGAGGTCATCCGAAGTACGGAAGAACTAGCTCGCGTTCTCCACCTGTACCACAGCAGTCCAATGGGTGGGCACAGTGGGGGGAATGCCACCAGGAAAAAAATAGCAAAGTATTGTTATTGTGCTAATCTGGCAAAGATTGTTGATGAGTAAGTACTGTATCGCTGAATACATGTACTTGCTGTATTTTCAGTGTGTAGCAACTGCACAGTTTGAATTTGATACTATCGCTCAGTCATTATATAAGCTGTGATTATTTTAATATTCTGTTTGCAAACATGATTTCTTGGCATTTACATAAGGGTAGGCTAACTCGTATTTGTTATCTGTGTATGGCACTGGTAACTAATACTTTTCCCATACAGTACAGTGCAACTAAATAGCCCTCATATTTTCACCCTTACTAAGACTGTCCATTAAAATCAGATTGCAGCCTGTGATACTTGCCAGAGATTTAATTCCCTAAAGCCTGAGGCCTCTACAATGAAGCCAATCAGGGTCACTGAGCCATTGGAGTTGGTAAGAGTAGACATAATAGGTATGTAAAGTGATATTTCTTTGACTTGTCTTGTCATTGATTATTTTTCCTTCCATCTTGTACATAGGGATTGTTATTATAGTACCCTACAAACTTTAGTAGCTATTCAGTAAATGCCTTGCATAGTTTTTGCATTGCACTTCTTTCATTTGGCTAATGTAGACAGTCTGTTTAGGTTTTTTGCCTTTTTCCTAATGTCATTGAAGGGTGTCCTTGACCTGCCTGTTCTGTGACAAGAATAATACACCCATAAACTAAGCCTCCACAATTTTCCTTGTCAGTTGCAGTAAGAAGGCACTGTCCGCTGCAGAGGAACTTTGGTTCACCGCATGGGATGGCCCTGCCTGGAATATTGCCTGACTTTAGTGCATAGGTCTGTGTATGCTCAGGCAGACAGACTGGGGTAGTTCAACAGCATTTGAATTTTGAATGTATATTGTATTGCTTTTCCCCTCGGGAGGGGGGATAGAATACTTCCCGAGTATCCCTGCTTGTCGTAAAAGCCAACTGAAAGGGGCACTTTAATCTCCATCCTTACTCTCTTCCCTCTGTGTTTCTTGTGCTTTAGATGTCCTACCTCTCGGCCGTATATATTTTCACTTTCATACGTGTGGCCACCCTTTTCAAGACTGAGGTGTTGGGCTCTACATCCATTTAGTGTCTGTCATTCACATTAATGTGGCCAAGATTTCCATCCTTTTGTTGCTTCTTGTAGATCAGTGGCAGACAAAGACAGTAATAAAGCCATGTTTCCCAGTGTGTGTGTGTTTTTTTTTTTTTTAATATAAGTAAAAGCATTCAGTTATTCTCTATCTACTAATAAGCATTCAAGTTGGACAGATGGCATGTGTTGGGTAAATTGCAATGAATGGGGTATGATAATGAGGATGGTAACCTATGGTAATCCCTAATTCATTGCTGCATAAAATATCACCTTTATTTGATTCATTATATGGTACAGTATACTGTATAGCCTAATCCATTTACACATTTAACCAATGAACAGAGCTGAGGTGTGGTGCTATTGAAAGGCTTGTATGTTCAACATTAAAGGTATTGTATTATTGAAGCTCTTGTAATCAACGATTACTAACTTAAAGTATATTACACAGGAACATATTACCCCAGGTTATCTGCCAAAAATTGCTGTTGGCATGTATGTATGCTTTGCTTTGTTTGTGAAGAGTTTTGCTCTTTCCATGCACTGTTTACAATATTTGCTGCTTGATTAATCCTTGCTTACCTAATCTTGGCCCAGGTCCTCTGCCTGTTACAGAAGAAGGAAACAGATATGTGTGCACTTTTGTTGACTTCTTCAATAAGTTTGTGGATTTCTTTCCACTGAAAGATAAGAAAGCATGTTGGGTTGCTAAGTGCATACGATCTTTCATCTGTAGGTAAAGAGAGTTGATACGTTTGGTGGATATGTGATGTTCTGTATTGATATATACCTGTATATATATTTTTAATCTTATGGCTGACATGTACTGTATTGTGTGTTTCGTAGATGAGGACTTCGTTTGAGGACTCTGTCTGACCAGGGTCGCGAGTTTTATTCCTCGGTACGTCTGCACACGTCATATGATATATATGATTAATTGGGAACTATAATTTGCATCAGTACAATTTCTGACAGTAATTCATAGAATATTTCTGTAACTAATGATAGATTCTTCCAAGTTACATTATCAGTAACAGTCTTGCCTCATACAGTAGAGTTCTGCAGCTATTTTTTTTTTTCTGTACAGATTAATAATGAGTTAAGCACGAGGTATGGCATTAAGAGGAGCATCACTTTGGTATACCACCCACAGACAAGCAGGGTTAGTTCGAGTACACGAAAGGAATGGTGCTGGACTTTTTTTTTTCCCTATACTCTACTTAGTTCAGTTAAATGCTGTATACCCCCCTGGGGAGGGGGGAGAGAATACTTCTCCAGTATCCCAGCTTGTCGTAAAAGGTGACTAAAAGGGACATTTTAATTTCCATCTTTTCCTCTCTTCCCCCTCTTTGCTTCTTATACTTTATCTGTCCAACCTCTTTGTCTTATATTTTCACTTTCATACCTACCCAACCCCCTTTTATATTAGTGCCAGATAGTCATCTGAGTAGCTTGGTGCTAGCTTTTGTTTTTTTATCCAGTGTAATTCAGTCCAGCTAAAAATAAATGTTTTTAATGGCTGATTTTTTTATTCACTGTCTTCCAGTATTGATATACTTTCAGTAAAAAAATATAATTTTAATGACAATGAATCTTTTCTTCATTGTCTCACTGTATGCCGCTCCCCCTGGGGAGCGGGGAATAGAATACTTCCCCAGTATCCCTGCTTGTCGTAAAAGCTGAATAAAAGGGGCACTTTAATCTTCATCCTTCCCCTCTTCCCACTCTGTTTCTTGTGCTTTATCTGTCTCACCTCTTTGCCTTATATTTTCACTTTAATACCCACCCAACCCCTTTTAAGTGCCATATACTGTAGTCAGTAAGTGGCTTGGTGCTAGCTTTTCCTTTTCCTTTTTTTTTTTTTCCCAATTATCCAATCCAATCCTGTATTCCTCTTAATAATAACATTTCTGCGTCATGACCTACCAACAGATGAGAATTACAGCAGCCAGAGTTTGGCACAGGGTAACATTAGCCTTTCCTGTGCAGTACAATCTCTCATATCCAAAGTATCCTAAAAAATTACAGTAGTCTGCAACTAAGCCTAACCTTCCCCTTGGGGAGGGGGGATAGAATACTTTCCCAGCATCCCTGCTTGTCCTAAAAGTCGACTAAAAAGGGCACTTTAATCTTCATCCTTCCCCTCTTCCCTCTCTGCTTCTTGTACTTTATCTGACCCACCTCTCTGCCTTATATTTTCACTCTAATACCCACCCAACCCCTTTTAAGTGCCATAGTGTCAATAAGTGGCTTGGTGCTAGCTTTTTCTTTTCCTTTTTCCAATTATCCAATCCAATCCCTTTAGTTTTGAGAAATCTTACATCTCCCTTTAGTTTTGAGAAATCTCACATAAGAATGTTAGGCTAGCCCAGTATACTACAAGTTCAGTCAGTGTGAACTAAAAATTTGCCTCTAAATTTCATTAATGGAAAAGCACTTTTAACGCCAAATATGAAAACAGTATGCACTCCAGTAAGGTATGCTCAGTGAAGTTTCCTGTTGACACTTACAGCACTTCTACTGATTCAGTGGATAATGATAAAGTAAAAACCCTAATCATTTTCATTACTGAGATCACTTCAGATACTAGTTATTACGGGAAATACAAAAAAAAAAAAAAATCCTAAGGTTATTCTGCACATTGGGTACATTATTACACATCACTGATTTGCATATTTTAATACCAATCGTTTATTAAAATCTGCACACATGTCCAATAACATAAACCCTGTCTTGTCCAGTAGCACAAGATATATTTATATACTATCAGTGGAAATGAATACAGTAATTAAAAAAAAAAATAAAAGCAAAAGTTAGCACCAAGCCAATGAAAATATGGCACTGAGATGGAAAAGGGTTGGGTGGGTATTAAAGTGAAAATATAAGGCAGAGAGATAGGACATATGAAGTACAAGAGGAAGTGAATAATAAGAGCCAATATCAAGCTAAAACAATGACTACATGGCACTATAATGGACGAGGGTCTGGTGGGTATTAAAGTGAAAATGTAAGGCAGAGAGGTAAGACAGATAACGTATAGGAGAAGAGAGGGAAGTGGGGAAGGATGGAGATTAAAGTGCCCCTTTTGCCACAAGCAGGGATACTGAGGAAGTATTCTATCCCCCCTCCCCAGGCGGGTACTATCAGTGGAAACTAAGCCAGCTTCCAGTCACGGTTATCTCACGAGTCCTTCCCCCTTAGGGAGAGGGGGATAGAATACTTCCTCAGTATCCCTGCTTGTCGTAAAAGCCGACTAAAAATCCCTCCCCTTTTCTCCCTCTGCTTCTTGTACTTTATCTGTTCCACCTCTCTGCCTTATATTTTCACTTTAATACCCACCCAAGTTAGTGCCATATAACTTAGTCATTGAATGGAATGAAACATTAAAAAAAAGAAAGAAAGAAAGAAACGAAAGTGAGCACCAAGACACTCAATGACTATATGGCACTACAATAGGATCTGGGTGGGTATAAAAGTGAAAATATAAGGCAGAGAGGTGGGACAAATAAAGTACAAGAAGCAGAGGGGGAAAAGAGGAAGGATGAAGATTAAAGTGCCCCTTTTAGTCGGTTTTTACGACAAGCAGGGATACCGAGGAGGTATTCTATCCCCCCCTCCCCAGGGGGAAACCTAGTCATAGAGTGGCTTGGTGCTCGCTTTCCTTTTTTTTTTCTTTCTTTTTGTTATGCCATTCCATTTCATTCCATTCCATTCATGAGTCCTTTACTGATCCCTCTTAACCACCTGTGAGGTCTACAAATACCTGTACACTAGTCAAATTTAACACAATGAGAACTACAATGTGTCAGTCACTGTCCACAAAGCTAAGGCAATCCTCATTCCTAAGCGATTAGATAATACGTTTCCAGATGATTAATTATAACTATGTTTATCCAACCTAACTCATTCATACCTTAGAAATTCGAATTTTTACCGCTTCCCGCCTAACCTAATTTAATTTAAGGGCGGAAACTACCCGAGAAAGCTTTGAGACGAATGATATGAGAAGCCGGAATGAAAATTGGCCGCCTGTTTACAAAGGACGAGATGCTCCGATCATGTTTCCCCTGCAGAGAGTCAAGTACAAATGACATATTTGTGGCGGCATCTGGCAACTCCGCGCGCATGCGCCGTAGCGGGCGGACAGCTCTGGACAGGGGGACAGATTAGGCGTTTTTTGTAGCACCTCGGAAAGTCAAAGGGGTTTGAGATTCCGCTGTTGGAAAGTCAAACTCCTCACCGAGGAGTTTGCCTCTGCAGTGGTGCATACCCAAACTACCAATCAGCGTGTTGTGTAGCGGAGTGTAGCCAGTTAGGGAGTTTAGCATGGTGTTTAATTCGCAATACCAGAAGACAACTATTCATTTTTTATATTATAATGCATAACAAATAATCATTTTAATGACTATATGACAATAAGGAATTCTAACAATGTACTTCATTACGAAAACCAATCAATTTAAATATTCCGTCTCGCACCAGCTCGCACCTCCAGTCCCAAAATGGCCGAAGCGTCCAATGAATTGACTGTGGTTTTGGCTTCGTTCCAACGAAAGTACAAAATTACAAAATTCTTACGTAACGTCTCAGTCAGTCATAAGTATTTTCATGTTATGTGTTTTTTTAGGGATATAAATGCATTTCCAAACCGTGAAATGTGCTTGGATCCCAAAATTTTCCAGTTTATCATACGTCTTACCGCAGGAACTGCAGCCATTGAAACAAGTTTACAAATCCACCGCGAGGTTGGGCTTACTTGAAAAGAGTAGGAGAGTAAATGATTTCTACTGGCCTTAATTTCTGCTTCGGAATGGAACGAAAATTGTAAGTAATGCTCCTACGTTTATCTTAGGAGCATAAAATGTCATTATGAAAAAGTTGTCATCTCATTTCCTTGCAGACTGGCTGTGTACGACAGTTCTTCCATGGCTCACAGCGCTCGTTCGTCTGGCTATGCTATTGCTTAGCGTTCTGTACACTCCAACAGCAGAAACCCAAACCCTTTTGACTGAGGGTTTTTTTTTTTTTTTATGTCTCCGACTCTGGGTATAGGCTTCACAGCCTGCTATCAAGGCCCAGCAGTCCTCCTACATACCATACACCTCTACATGTCACCACTTCGGCGCTAACACCCACCGTCCATATTGAATACATGCTAGGGCTGTCTCATACAGGATTGGTGTATTGGTATTAGCGGGGGTATTTTTACGACATGTCGGCGGGTCTTCTGGTAGATCAGTAAAGCCTGATTTAATGAAATTCAAATCCTTAAACTGTTCCCTGCCCCAGCCGGGATTCGAACCTGGGTCCGTAAGGACTGCAGGCCACCTCTGCTACAAAAAACGCCTATTATAACGCTACACCGGCAAATGGAGGGTCAGGTATATATATATATATATATATATATATATATATATATATATATATATATATATATATATATATATATATATATATATATATATATATATATATATATATATATATATATATGCAGAAACTTCACTTCACCGTGAAGATATCTACGCAAAATAACCACAGGAGAAATTAAAGGAGTGACAGTGAGACTGAAAGTTGAGAAGCTGAGAATCAAAGAAATGGCAGATTAGTACAAGGCCAAAGAAGGGGAGGAGTTAGAATCGGTTACTTGAAATGAAATGGATCTCGACAGTTTGTGGAATGTATATAGGGATTGCTTAGTTAGGAATGCTAAAGCGGTGTGTGGTTTGGCAACAGTAACAACAAAGAAGCAAGGTACGGCATGGTGGGATGAAGAGGTTAAGAGAGCAGTGGAGAAAAAGAGGAAGTGGCTAGAATGAATGCAGCACATGGGTTCAAATGAATTATTAAATGAATATATTGAGAGCAAGAAGAATGTAAAGAGACTAGTTAAGAGAACAAAGGTGGTAAATGATGATCTAGGAAGAAAAATGAATGAAAATTACTCTGAAAATAGGAAGCTATTGTGGAGAGAGGTGCACAAATGTCGAAGTGACAGTGGAAAGACATGTGAAAGTTTGAAGGGTGTAAGTGGTAGATTATTAGCTCGTGGTGATGAAGTAAGGACCAGATGGATAAAATATTTTGAAAGTCTGATGAATGGGAATGGCGAGAGCAAAGCGACTGTTAACATGATTGGGTCTGGGGGTGTACAGAGAAGGAATGCAGTTCCAGGAAACGTGACACTCGCACAGGTGAAGAGCGCTGTAAACCAAGTGAATAATGGGAATGCAGCTGGGGTTGATGAGATGTATGAAGAGATGATTAAGTGTAGTGGAGAAAGCGGAATGAACTGCGTGTTAGAGACATGTAAGAAGGCATGCAGGAGTGAAACTGTGCTAGTAGAGTGGAAGATGGCAGTGATTGTACCCCTGTAGAAAAATAAAGGTGAACGAAGTGAGTGCAAGAATTATCGTGGCATAAGTTTATTGAATACAGTATGGCAGGGAAGGTATATTGAAGAATTATTATAGAGAAAGTAAGAGAGAGATCAGAAGTCCTGGTGAGTGATGAACAGGGTGGTTTTAGGAGCGGCAGAGAATGTGTGGATCAAATATATGCAGTAAGACAAACATGGAAGAAGGCGTGTGAGATGAACTATAAGGTGTGTATGGCATTTATTGTCCTGGAAAATGCATACGAGAGTAGACAGAGAAGAATAGCGATTTTTTTTTTTTTTTTTTTTTTTTTTTTTTTTTTGAAGGTAAGCTGCTCAGTGCCGTCAAGAGTTTTCATGACTGTAGTGAGGCGTGTGTCAGGGTAAATAGGATCTAAGTGAATGGATTACGATCGGTGTGGGCGTGCGTTAAGGTTGTGTTATGCCCCGTCGATTGTTCAATAATATATATATATATATATATATATATATATATATATATATATATATATATATATATATATGTGTGTGTGTGTGTGTGTGTGTGTGTGTGTGATGAGAGAAGTATCGGTGTGGGTGTGCGTTAAGGTTGTGTTATGCCCCGTCGATTGTTCAATAATATATATATATATATATATATATATATATATATATATATATATATATATATATATATATATATGTGTGTGTGTGTGTGTGTGTGTGTGTGTGATGAGAGAAGTAAAAACATAAGTAATGGAGAGAGGGATGGCGTTGGTAATGAATGGTGATGGATGGAAAATATCAAATTTGTTGCATGCTGATGAAGCAGCGCTGCTTGCAAATACAGGACAAGAGCTTGGTAGACTAGTGCAGAGTTTTGCTGATGTCTGTGAGCGTCCAGCCGTGAGAGTTGATTTAGAAAAGAGTAGAGTATAGTGATGGTTATTGAGAGAGAAGATGACTCCAAGTGTGATGTTACAGTGAATGAAGAGAGACGGGGATTTGTGAAAGAGTTCAAATACCTGGGTACAGGGATAGCAGAGGGACGAAAATGTGCAAAAGAAGTGGAAAGTAAAGTGACACAAGGAAGGAAAGTAGATAGTGCTATGAAGGCCTTGATGAAAGACAGAGGCTTGAGTGTTGTAGCCGCAGGACACTTACACGAAGGAGTGTTAGTGGCAACTTTAACTTACACATGTGGGATTGTGGTCTGACATGAAAATGAAAAGAGTAAGAGCAGTGAAGATTGGACTGCTGAGGAATGTATGTGGAGTACAGAGAGTGGATATGATAGCTACGGAATTATGTGATTCGTGAAAGATGCTGAGTGAGGATGTCTGTGGACCCCAGAATCGAAGAGAGTGTAATGAGATGGTTTGGTCATGTGGAGCGAATGGATGACAGTGGAGTGGTGAAAAAGGTATATCTGAGCGCATTTGAAGGAGGAAGGAGGCGAGGTAGGCCAAGAAGTAGGTGGAGGGATATGGTGGATGAGTGTGTGAGGAAGAGAGGTATGGAAGTTGGTGAGGCTAAGGGCCTGTCAAGAGACCAAGCTGATTGGATGAATTTTGTGCGGAGATGCGCATAACCAGGGACTTCGCACCCCCTTTTAACGTAACAGCATTCGAATTGACTCTGTCAGGCAGGTATATGTGAAGCTACCGAGTGTAATGAAATTTTTTTGGCCTACCTGATGGAGCCACGATTCCGTGGGCTTGAATGATGAGTGAATGGAAGCATAGCCCATTGGACTGGGCAAACTTAGGCTGTCTGGACGTTGCTACTCTTAACCTGCCCTAGGATGGGAAAGGAGGTTCACATGATGATTATCATTATCATTATTATTACTATTATTATTTCTCCACTTTTTGTCTTCGCCTTTCATCATATGTATTTAATGAGCTTGCAGGTGTTTGTTGCATACTAATGACCTTGCAGGTGTTAGGGTACAGAGAGGTCATTGACCTTTAG
Organism: Coenobita brevimanus; assembly: GCF_032717465.1. Taxonomy (NCBI): domain Eukaryota; kingdom Metazoa; phylum Arthropoda; class Malacostraca; order Decapoda; family Coenobitidae; genus Coenobita; species Coenobita brevimanus. The sequence continues at coordinate 36,719,648 of NC_136983.1, read as the reverse complement.
GGTACAGAGAGGACACTGAGCATTAAACTGAGATTCAAGGTGAGAAATGGGCTTGCGTGTGTCCCAGAGGTCATTGACCTTTGCGTACCCAATGACGTTTACATGACCCTTGCTTACTTCATGACCTTGAAGGTCACTGGGTACAGAGAGGACATTGGTAGGCACTAAGGTTGAAAGTGTTAGAATGGACGTAGAGGTCACTCACCATTGCATACCCAATGACCTTGAAAGGGTGCATAGTGACCTTGAGCTGACCTTGAAGGTGGGTCAGGGCTTGAGATTGACCCTTGTCCCTGTGTAATTTAGGGTAAGCTATGTGAATGTACCCACATCCAGAACATATCCTCCTCCTCTACTGCCCCAGGTATTGCATCATGTTTGGTAATCCAGGTTGAAACATGTTATATCGTGTTTGTACACGTTGGTCCCCCAAGGTATTGCATCATGTTTGGTAAATACAGGTTGATACATGTTATACTGTACCCTGTTCATACGCGTTCCAGTGAAAATAAAGGTATTGCATCCCACTTGGTAAACAGAGGTTCGGCTTGTAGAGATGATGTTTTATTTGTATGTTAACCCAGGATCCTGTTCAGAGATGTATGAACTCAGAGCATTTTTATCCTATTGGAAAAAAAAAAATCAGGTGTGTACTTGTAATATATTTGTTCCATTTCAAAATGTCACGTATGGTTTAACCGGTTATGTGTAGTTAGAATATGTTTCAAAATATGATGTCAGTCAGTCATGAAACACATTCACCCCGTTTTGTCCACTCCCACCTTGTAACGGTTAAAGATTTGGGTAGATCTTGCCCCGTCTGCCCTGCGCCGCCTGAATCAGATGAGCGAGGGGTATTCCCTGGCCTTGAAATGGAAGGCGTACCAGCCAACCTGCAACCCTCCCACCTTAGTCGTGGTGTGAGAGAGAGAGAGAGAGAGAGAGAGAGAGAGAGAGAGACAGACAGACAGACAGACAGACACACACACACACACACACACAGACACACACACACACACACACACACACACACACACACACACACACACACAGAGTGATCCCACCTACACCCTTACGTAAGAATAGTTGGTTTCACACACACACACACACACACACACACACACACACACACACACACACACACACAGGGGTATAAAACCTGGAAAGCAAAAAGACAGGAAAGGCGTATTCCCTCCTTCAGTCGGCTTTGTGATAAGTGAAGTGGGGGTGGATGGGTGGGTACAAGCAGACGATGAGAGGAGCAGAGGTTTGTCCAGACTGTTGAAGGTGCAGATACAAGCCTTATTTCAAACACAGGTGCCGGGGTAGGTTAGTTAACACCATTTTAATCCTAAAATCACTCCCTCCCTCCCATAGAAAAGAAGGTACTACTATATTAAACTAACTACCCAACCCCATCCAAGGTTTATCTGAATCACGTATGTAAAACTAACACCCCATAGAAATAAAGAGTAATTAAATAACTCAGTCCTATCACCAGTATTGATCATTTTTTTTTTTCATCTACAAGGCACCAACTTACCCACTCACAGAACACACTCACCATTCACACTGTAATTCCCATACACCCAACGAGTGCTCGTGATGGAGACATTAATACCCAACCTGAATCTTGCGAGGGAAGCAGTCCTCCTATAACACACAGACCGACTTCTCCACAACCTAGTATCAGCAGTTCTAGGAGAGAATGTACGCATGACCCGGGTACCAAGTGAGACTCAGGGAGCTCAAACACACCAACACCACCGCGCAGCTATGAAAACTCTCCCTCACCACCACCACCTGTGATCAGAAAGAAACAACTGTTTGAAGATGGGGAGGATGAAAGGGTGGGTTTAAATATCAGTGATGATGATGATGATGATGATGATGTTGGTGAAACTCTGCACATTCTTGAAATATATGAGGCGTTTGGTGGGCATTATATTTCCATTTTTTTTTTCCATTCCAAAACAGGAAAACCCTGACCCAATTCTGTACATTCACTGACATTTTCAGTATTTCACTAACATGGTGAGTTTAGTTTACCAGAGACGTATAACTGAAAGGAGATCATTAAGAATTCGGGGCATGATGCCACGTATTCTAGTGAAACAGACTGATGAACAACACTGCCGAAGATCAGTGTTCTACCTGATTATCCCGAGTATCAATGCATTGGTAGATGAGCTAGAGGTTGTTGTACAGCACTTCCATGATTATCTCCATGAAAGACCTGAAACCGATGTACAGTATCTGGAGGGTAGTGGGTGGGTTTTAGATGGCATTCATTACTTCAAAGTAACAATTTGTATTCTAGAACCGGGGAACGCTGTCAGTACCTTTATGCCTTACCCGAAAGAAGTACGTGGGAAAGAGTGGGTATTTAATCCCCCAGGTGATGACAATTGTTGCATGGTTCGATGTCTGGCAGCATACCAACGTCACAACCTACCCCTGGGAAAAAATGGTCCCACACCAAGAGAATGGTAGCCGAGTTGTGGCATTGCAGAAGGACAGTGTTGCTTGGTGATTTGAACTTTCTAATATCATTTGAAAAGATCCACATTTTACAGAGATTTAAAAATCTCTCCATATACATGTACGGATTGGAGCCCAGTGACACGTGACACATGGCTTTCCTGGCGCAAAAAGGGAGCAAGAAGTATGAGAATGTAGTTTATCTGCTTTTAGTTGGTGGATGGCACGTCATGCTCAGCAAAGATTTCCACCAGTGGGTCAGGTGCTATACACGTCAAAATTCCCCTTCTACTGTCGCACTTGCATGCCTGGTTGTAACAGTCTGGAAGACTTTAATTCACACGAGCGGGGGTGCACAGCTGAACAGATGCTCATTTTCCCAGAACAAGAGGAAAAAAAGAGGTTCATGAACTATGCCTACACCTATCCTCCGTCTCACCTGGCATTCTTTGATTTTGAGTCGAGAATGCACGAGCATACTGACACTGAGTATGAAACATTAGGTCTTTCTCCCTTGGTAATGTCTCTTCAAAAACCAGTTGGGTATGCCTATCTCATTATTGATGACAGGGAGGTAGTTGTAGACTCACATGTGTATGCCAGGGAGGAAGCTGCCACCCATTTCATAAACACCATATCAGATTCCTGGGATTTTATTTGCACGAATATTCTTGACTATAAAATACTCTGGGATGAACAACCCAAACCTAAATTTGCAAGGCAGGACCGGTGTGAATTGTGTAACAACAAGTTTACTGAGAGTTCTGATAATCATGCCCTTTACAACCACCGACAGCCGACTAATAATTACATTGGTGCATATTGCCATTGGTGTACCCTGGCCTGTCACAACTCGCGCAGACGTTTGATAACCTATGCCCATAACATGACATACGATTTCTCCCTGCTCCTTAAGGAATTGGAATGTGAAGCAGACGACATCAGTGTGTGGAGTAAAGCTGGATTGACATTATCAAGGGTTGACATCAGCAATACTCGCATGATGAATTCCTTGGCATTTATATATGCCAGCTTGGGTAACCTAGATGAGATGCACGTGGCCGAGGGTCTCTCTCTCCCGTCGCATGATAGAGCACCTACCCCTCGAGGGTTAGGAACTCTTAATAACAGGCAAGGGAATATTCCCTTATGAAGCAGTGACTTCATATGAAACTTTGGATGAGACAGAGCTCCCTGCCAAAGAGAGATTCTACAGTCATCTAAGACAGGAAGGCATTTCAGATAAGAATATGCCTTAGCTCAATGTGTTTGGGATAAGTGCAGGTGCAGAGATCTCCTTGGTTACATGCTAAATTACGTCAGGTGCGATGTTGGATTCCTAACAGGTATTTTAATGCACTGGCGGGTATTTTAAAGGACATGTATACCCTAGACCCACTATACTGTCTCCCTGCCCACCTGTTCTTTTGATGCCTTCCTTAGGTTCTCCGCTGTTGAACTAGATCTCCCCCACGACCAGGAATTGCACCAATTGATGAGAAATAACATTATCAGGGGATTCACAACAGTTGTCAGACAGAAGATCACAGCCAGGAATAAGTTTACTGATCCCGTTGGGTTTAATGCCGTGGTTGAGAAAGGGTCCTGGATTCTCTACCTGGACCATAGTGCCCCCTACCCAGATGTCATGCAACAGCTGCTGCCAGTGCGAGATGTCCATAAGCTATCACCAGAGGAAATGAGAGAGTTCCTCGATATGGGCTTTTGAATCACGACACTAACAGAGAAAGAGGTTACTGGATCAGGCATGACACGAAACCCATTCGTCTGGAAGTAGCAAGAGAAACCGATGAATTGCCCCTGGTACTATCGCACAAAGACGTAGGGCCCTCTCTCTTGTCTGACTACAGTACTGGTATTCTGCAGAGAGAGGGGCGAAAGCTCTCCAGTCACAATCACAAACTCGTGGCTTGTCACGAAGGAAAGTGTGATGCGTTACAAACACTGTCGTGACTGGGGTTGGAAATTGAGTGTTCAAGAGATATACTGTATGCCTTCAAGCAACAGCCATTCCTGAGGGATTTCATTTGCAGGAACATCCACACCAGACACCAAGCAGCCAGCAAAATCAGAGAAAAGGCACAGAAGACAGCAACAAATGCAATATTTGGGAAAACTTTAGAGAATTCGGAGAAATACTCAGAAAAAAAAACGAGGTCGTGACAAAAGAGGCGAGATTCAAAAAGCCGATTCGGGACCCCCTTTTAAAGAGGATCATCTCTTTGAGAGACAAGAGGGTGATATGCACTCACAAAGATAGGAGTCTCAAAATATCCCATCCCATGGCCATAGGATTCCAAATCCTCCATCTAGCCAAGCAGAGGGTTTACGAGTTCTACTACAATGTACTATATTGAAGAATCATTACTGTGATAGGATAGAACTCGCCTACCACGACACAGACAGCTTCATCTTTCTGCTAAAGGAGGTAGATGACACTTTTGAAGAAATGAAAAAACCACCGCTATGTGACTGGATGGATTTTTCAAACTTTGACCCCACTCACCCTCTTTTCGATCCATCACGGAAAGGTCACCTGGGGTATTTCAAGAGCGAGGTGGGGAACAGTATCATAAATGAGGGGATTTTTCTCAAACCCAAGAGTTACAGCCTGTTTCTGTGCAATAAGTCTTCCTTTAACCCTTAAACAGTACACCTAGTTGCGCCTATACACCATTAGGACACCTGGGTCTCACAGACCTACCAAATAGAAAAAAAAAAAAAAAACTTGTGTTATATTTACTGAATCTTTGACCAGTCTACAACCTTTTTGTTTCAATTTACTATGCAATAATGAATATACAATTAAAATTAACATATAAAGCATTTTAGGCAAATTTTTGAAAAAAATCTGTAACACTTCTGATTACATGGACCCCATAAAAAAAGAAACGACACAATGATGCTCACACTGCTGTCAAAGCTAGTGGCATGAAGGGGCTTCGTGGTGTGGAGAGGGCAATTCATAGGGTGAAAAATTTGCATCACACAACAGTAAATTTCAGCCCCCCTTATCCAGGACACCTGGGTCTCACAGACCCGACCACGATTTTAGTGTGTTATACACCAAAACAGAAGGAGACCTGGAAAACCACACAGCCACCTTTAGCATGGGCATCCAAACTTAGGAACCTATTGGGAAGGACAGGGGTCCCTGGCATATAGTAGTTGCTGAACCAGTAAGTGGCAAAAATTAGCTGGTTCTCACAAACCCACGTGTACTACACAGCAAAGGCCTCCCTCAACAACACATCAGAAGACTGACACACGAGAAAAATCGGGAATCCCCGCAAGATACAGAGTACTGTAATGTTTACAGCATCAGAAACATTAACAGACAGGTTTGCACAACAGCCATATGAAAGCAGAGCTTGTCTTCACTTGATGACAAGCTTTATTATATTAATCCTTCACACTCACTGGCATATGGTCACCCCGATATACTCCCCAGCACCCCCGACCCACCTCCACCCCCACCAATACAGCTCCCAGCACTTCCCACCAGAGGGGAAACACTGTGGAATGAGAGAGTGCAACGATATAGCTGGATACCACGCAGGCCACCACCACCACCACAGTCAGATGGGACAGGAGGCAGTACATAAAATCCTCTTCCCCCCTCGTTTTCGAGGCAGTCAGTTGATCAAAGTTAAGGCCGAAGGGCTGGCAGGCAGGCAGGTAGGTGAGTCGGGTGATTAGTATGGAGTTCCTCCTTACCTGACTGGGTTTTCTAACATGCTGGCTCCAAAGAAAACGAGTTCTATGGGAGGGTAACTATTCCACACCACTCATAAACGGTATTTATTTATTTATTTGGTACGAATTTATATGTAGTACGAGAGTATATTGGTTTTCGAACAGTAATATAGGCATTATAAGCATTGTTTCACTCACTCGCTCATCAGCATACCTGATCTTTTTTGGCGACATTACCTGATCATCATTTCTGACTGTTTCTTCCTCTAATGCTATGTAAACTTTGTCCTCCACATTGTCATTGATTGGGGAATCACTCTGGCCCTGAATGTCTTTATTGGCGAGGTCACTGGTAACAGGTGAATTGCCGAGACAATGGCATGCGGGGGGGGGGATGTTATGCGGTGTAAGGCATTGTCCCTGCCTGGCATCTTGTAGAGGAATAGAGGAAGGTGTCCCGTGTATACGTACGAAAAATCATGCACGGAAATTGAAAATTGTGCAAATTATGAACCTTGCAATTGAGCAACATACCAGTACGTCGACGGAACTAGCTGTGACAAAACTTTGTAATGTACCCATACATCGATGGGATGCCTTGGGTTAAGAGCTCACCGGCCAAGCACTTTATACAAACTCTGAAATATAAAATATATCGAATTTAACGGTGAATAACATATGAACGTATATCACTGCCCTACATGAGTTGGTGGAAAGGTATAATAATACCCCCCATAAAGTACTAACATCCAGTCAAACACCTAAGCATGTGCATTTAATGAAAGGTGTTTGTTCATTCAGGCATCAGTTCAGAAAAATGTTTAAATCCCCGAGGTCCAGTGCTCCCCCAACCATTTTACTGCTAATCCCGGGACATGCAATGCGTATTGTGAGCGCTGACCACTCGTCCAAATTTAACAGGGGATATCACATGCAAAACACATAAGAGGTCTTCGTTATAGATAAAGTTGTGCGTCAGCAGGATTTACACATGTACCAATTGAAAGATTTAACCCTCAGGCTGCAGAGCTATTAAATCCAGATGCACGCAGAACGTGCATATTCTAGAGAAAATGGGGTGTTTTCTTTTGCTTTTTTTTTATACTTATACTTTATAAAAATATTTAAGAAAAATACCACAACTAGATACATCTTTCCTCTTACCTTTGCAACAAACTAGAGCTCCGGAGGTGCTCTCCTCATGGTGTGACAAGTGCTGGAACCGATGACACTTTTTCGGGCCTTTGAGAACGTTGCGCCCACCTGGGCGGAAAGTGTTGCCAATCCCTGGACACAGCGTTACAACGTGTTTCTCACCAACTAACCCGCCCCACCACTACCATACTGTACTTTTCACGTTTTTCATGAAAACACTAATTATTATGTACAAAAGGCACTAATGAAGCACCAAAATATTTTGCATGATACTGTACTGATAATGTACTGATTTTTCTGTATTTTCTTACACCCTCACAACACTAATGAAGCACCAAAATGACCCGTTGAGCAAATATATACAATTAAAGGAGGCCATGAATGTTCAAAAAACTGTTACAAAAATGTTACAATACAATAGCACTGTATTTTCCAAATATTTACACTTATACCTTTCTGCAATGAGAAAAAATATAAATTATTACTTTCTTTCAATTACTATGACACTTTTATCACAAAATAAAGCCATTTTTTAAAACAAAGATAATATATTTTCAATATTTTGCATGATACTGTACTGATAATGTACTGATTTTTCCGTATTTTCTTACACCCTCACAACACTCTCCAACTTAGTACTTTTCGAACTTATGGTAGTGAAGATAGCAATCACCCAGGCATAGTGCAACCTTGCAGCCTGCACACATCGTCGTAACCTTCTTACGACAAGGCTCACGACGGGTGGTGTTGCGGCAAATGTAGCAGTTCAGCTGCTTCCTCTTTTTGCCGTTTGCCTAGTAAAGTGTGTGCACTGTGTGGTGGTCCCTCACTAGCCTCTTGCACCTGTCAGGTAGCTCGACAACCCTTCTACCCCGGTCACTGTGCGAGTAATCTCTGTATTTCCTCAACAACTGGAAAACCACGTTGTGGGAGAAATCACCGAACTTTACTTGTTTCCCAGTGCCCACTTGTACAGGTTGTAAGCGTTGAGCAGCGTTACATCAACCATGTGCATGAAGAACTTGGCGTACCAATGCACAGTCTTCCTGACGCACTCAGCACTACCTATCTGCATGTCACTCTTATCAACAGAGTTCATGTGATAGTTGTAGTCGATGACAACGTCAGGTTTCATGATGTGTTGGCCCGTATTATGGTCAACCTTGTCACTCTGTTGCATGATGCCATGATGCACAGTGCTCAACATGGTAACATCACGCTTGTTGGACCATTGCAAAGCCAGTATGTTCTTGGCCTCAAACCGCTGCACATTCCCACGTTCCTGCTTGTCGAAATGTGGCATATGTTTCCTATATGTCCTGACTGTGCCACAAGATCCTGTGCTGTTCTCATGAAGGTACAGTGACAGGGAAGGGCTACTGTACCAGTTACCTGTGTACAGCACACGGCCCTTTCCCAGGCAAGGAGCCATCATTTTTTTCATGATGGCACCAGACATTCCCAAAGGATCGTGGCTGGGAATGTCGACGTCACTGGCTGTGTATACAATCTTGTCCAGCACATATCCTGTAGTACAGTCGCACATAACGAAAATCTTTATGCCAAACCGATTTCGTTTTGACGGGATGTACTGTTTGAAGGAGAGGCGTCCTCGAAACAGAACAAGACTTTCGTCAATCATGATTTCCTGGTAAGGCACAAAGAATTTACGAAACGATTCTTTGAGCATCTCAAAGAATGGCCTAATTTTCCAGAAGCGGTCACCAGGTAATGGGTAGTGGTTATCAGTGAAGTGCATGAAACAGAAGATAAGTAGGAACCTATCCCGTGCCATGTACTTTCCAAAGGCTGGCGTAGGAACGAGAGCATCCTTCTGATGCCAGTAATGGTTGAGCACATGTTTACGGCAGTGTGGCATCAGGAGCAGAAAGGCAATCAACACCATTAGTTCTTCATGACATATACTGTGTCACTTGGAAATATGTGCCCGGGGAGTTAGGATTTTTCCCGCTGCCACGAATTGATAATAGCGATTACTCTCATCGCATATCAATTTCGTCACATCACGCGAAATTAATGCCTCAAAATAATCAATTTCAGGAGCGTCAGGGCCAAGTGACCACTCACTCGTAAATCCACTATCCGAGGCATCAAAATCATGGATGTGTGGGGTGAAGTCCTGTGTGGGGGCTCAGGCAAACAAAGGTGATTGGCAGGGTGATGCTCGTCCACAGCCACGTGAGCGGCAACGTTTCCTCCCACGTGCCTTGGTTCTGGCCTAGGCTGACCCAGGTGCTGAGGCCACTGATGGTGGTGATGGCCCTGATGATGATGAGGGGCCAGCAGGTGGTGTTGAAGGTGTGGCCGATACTGAAGGGGTAGAGATTGGCAGGCTGCCAAGCACGATTTCATCATCACTACCCTCCCACGGACTTGAAAAACCTGCTTCCTCTGCCTCATCAGTATCTTCGTCATCACTATCACCACCACTTCCTGACCACTCATCATCATCCTTGTCGGTGTTCACTTCATCAAATAAAATCTTGGCCCACTTGGAGGGTGTCAGAGAGGCGGCAGCACGGCGAGGCCTGAGAGGTGGGAGGCCAGAGGTAGAGGGCTGTGGCTCACACACCTGTTGCCGCCTCTCATCACTTGGCCACACTTTCTTCGGCCTCACAACACTATCCGTCACACTTCCACCACTTCTTGACGAAGTGGAAGCTGCCACAGGCGCCCCTAAACCCAAACTAGGGGCAAGAGAACGTTTCACGCCCATGCAGGCGGGCGGGCGAGGGGGGATTTGAGGAAAATCGTCTCCGTGTGTGTCTCCCATGACAGCTAGAGCGAAACTGAGACCACCAGCGTGTTCAGCACAATGTTTATGCTAGGATGCGTGATGCGGCCCACGCGCCAGAACAATAGTCACGCCGCAAATTAAGGCGGAATTTTCGAAATTTTTGTTCACCTATATATAGGTTCTTTGGAGCCCTACAGTAGGGATACGGGGCTGTATATCGCAGCCTAGGGGTAAAGAACGAACTCATAAATGGGATATTTTATAGAGAAGAATTAGTACCCGTAACTATACCAGAGAAATTTCTAGTAAGGGTCATTCGCTCATGTACCCAGAGAGGAAAAAAAAGAATATTTGGGCAGGTGGGTCGGGTATCCCGAATCCGAAAATTTGTGAATTGCAGCCAATGATCTTCAAATTATGCAACATGCCCCCCTCTCCCCACCTTAAGAGACATGGTGAGATTATACTGTTCCTTCAGTGCCTGAAACCCTGGCAAAGAGTGAAATTCATAGCCTCTCTCTCCAAACCGCATATCAATACCATTTCTGAGCTTTTCAGCAAATATCTGAGAGGAAATCTCACCCGAGGTCCGCAGACCGTGAAAAAAATCAAGAAATTGGGAAAGGAGCTGAAGACAGTAGCTTGTAAAAGTGTAGGACTACATATTATATTTACAAATCATGATAGATAGATAGACAAATAGATAGATAGACAGCCCTCTGCGAGCCTGGGAAAAGGAAATGAGGTTTGCAAGTTACACTGAGGAAAGCTGATGACAGCGGCCAGTAAGGAGATGATGCAGTTAGCTGTCAGCAGTCCTCTCGTGAACAAAGACCTGGTGACCACACGCACATATACACACATACTCACACACAGGCTTCTTTAAACTTTCCATCCACGAGGAATACACGTGATACGTCTTCTGTTTCACCAGATTTTAGGAAAGAGAGCTCAGAAGGGGACAAGCGATCCTAGAGACAGGTCACGGGAGAAGGGCTTGGCAATTTGAGAGAGAGAGACAGATAGCGAGACAGGGAGGTAGCTACCCGGGACTTATACTTCGTTCCGTGTGAGAGACTTGTTAATATTTCCAAGACAAATAAAAATAGTCCCATACTATTCTTTACCTCTCCTGTCACTACATGACAAATGGGGAAGCTACTACAAGATATAAAAGCCACTCGACCACAAGTCTAAAATATATATATATATCTCAACTACAACTCAAGCACAAAGAACCACAAAGTATTTTATGACACAAAGTCATTTATGACATTTGGTAGCAGCGAACGTATACGAACCTCGTCTACGAATCAACATTAAATTCCTACAAAATATCAAGATTGAAAACAAGAATATCTCTCTCTCAACCAACAACACAACCAGCTCCTGACAGTGTTCTCTCCAACCAGCCACCTCCGTCTCCCAGATCATCATGCTGATGCAGAGGTCAAGAGATCACACGACGCCTTGCAAGTAGTTTAACAAAATTGATACAATATTGCAATTTCTACGACGAACCAGCGAAACTACGGACATCGTCTCCCAATTAAAAGCAAATTTCTACAAAAGCAGGCGAGACTTTACAAGATTAGCTTCAGTTCTACAGTGAATCCCGACAAAATTCAGCCTACAATGCAAATAGTCTACAAGTCTACGAAACAATTCTATAATCTTCACGTAACTTCAAGCAGCAACAGGAAGAATATAAAACGAAGCAAGTAAAGAGGAGGAAAAACCAAAGCAACAAGCACACCACTCTCTCCCGCCTGACCCAGAGGTCAAGACACGCAGCAAAACACCAAGTCCATATTCACAACTCGTCTTACTCACCCGTCTTCACTCAAGTTACTCATCGCTACTCATTCACTCACCACAGCTACCAGTGTGGGAAGCCAACGTCACCATGTGCTGAGATGACATCACAACGCGAGTCTGCCATGCCAAGCAACGTGTGACTGACACCAGGCACTTCTCACCCACTACTCATTACTCATTATTCACATAGCTCCTACTCATACTCATTTATTTTCACAGTTAAGTTGGAAATTCGACGTTCTATGCTGAGGTTTGCCTGGGACAGCCGTTAACCACTACAAATACCAGGCCATGGAATTTCCTGAGTAATATCGTCCATCAACACACCACTAGAATTATCAAGAGATCTTCAATCAAACCTGTATTTTCTTCCGAGATCGACTTTTGTATCGACACACCTCTACGATCTGTATCAAGTGGGTAAAATTATACTTGCTCATTTCTTCTCAGTGCTAAAATTAGCTATATTCAACTTATTTACTCATCTAGTTTGCTAGGACATAAATAAACAAGAGGCGTATTTCATAACACCATATCTTAATGACAGGAATATTTTCGCCACCACCCACGTTAATACCAGATGACACACAAATTGCCACAACATCAGACTCACAATTAAGAGACAGCCCACCCCTTGTACAAACCTCACCACACGCTAAAGATAAAGAAACAAATACGGGAGTTTCAGATGATGAGTGGGAAACCCCCTCAGACATAGAGAGTGTGGACTTTGCTGCTGCCTTGCATACGTATGCCAATATACTTAACAGGGTTCACCGGTCCGGTCATATATATTCCACCATTCCCTCACACAACGATAAACACGTACAAGTTGAATTAACAGGGCAATCATTAAAAATGAATCAAGAAACAAATACCGCTGATCTAAAAACCACACCTCACGTTTTTGTGTATCACGAGGATAAGACTGCCCCAAAATTCTCTGGCACAGACAAAGATCGCATTGATGTCATTTCATTAGTCAGTCAGTGCGAACAAATGTTCATCAAGCGCCACATACTAGATGAACAAGAGAAAATTGCTATTTTTTCATTTTGCATAAGCCAGGAAAGATGTCCAGCAAGCAATTTATTGCGCTCCGATAAGCTACATCGTGCTAGGACATATGATGAATTTAAAACTGAATTTCTGAAGAAATTTTCTGGAGGTATGAACTTCTTGCCAGGTATAATTCCAGAATTACATAAAATTGTAGATCTTGTAAGGGAGCACACTACAAACCATGTGCTCAGTGAAATAACTGCTGATGTCTCCACAATCAAGAGAACTCTATTAGCTACTCTGGAGAATTCTAATTGGATAACAGATGATGGAAAGATGTCCCCAGACCTCGTCGTGGACATCATTGGTTATGTAGCTGCCTTGTGTAAATTACCTGATAGGACCCTTAAGATCGCCAAGACGATCGCGTACACCCCAGGAATGTGCTTGCTAGACTTAATGAATGAGGTAGAGATGCAGTGCAGTAAAGCAGGTGTGGTCGACACACATGCACATTCTGGTAGAATCAGGGTACCTGAGACTGTATCAGCTGTGAAAACATCTACACCGACCCCAAACAGAGAACAAAATCGATCGCGACCAGAAATGAGGCAGCCCAAACAAACAAAGACGCCTAGAAATCGTTCCCACACGCCTTCCTACAGGCAGTTTCATAAGTTTTCGCGCAGCCCGAGCAGGTCTCGCGCCATAAACAACACTTTTTAAGGGAAATCACCTCGTAGGTCACAGTCAAGGGATAGGTCCATTCTGTGTCATTATTGTGCAAAACCAGGACACACAAGGTATGAATGCTTTATCAAGGCAAAAGAGGATAGACAAAAGACACAAGGATTTGGTCCTTACTGTAGGCATCATAGATACCAAGGGCACTGGACTAGTGATTGCAAAACAGTAGAAAAAATTGAGTCTATGTTCAAATCGGGGGAAGACCAAGTCATGACAAAAAACGAACAAACGTAAAGAAGAACAAGGCTAAACTTCACATAAGAGGCATGTTGGGAAATGAGTGTATCTTGATACCAGCTGTATGTGAGGATCAAAACGTTTCCTTATTTTTAGATACAGGCTCTCCAGTGAACTTAATAACACATGAAGAACTAAATAGAATTCTTAAAAATAAAAAGAAAGTAACTTTTCTGGATGAAGCTGATTTAGTTTTATACACAGTAGATGGGCAAGAGATTACAGTGAAAGGTATGATAAGATTAAATCTCACTTTCACAGAAACTACAAGACCATTCTCTGCATTTTTCTATATCGTTGAAAACTTACCAATTAAAGCTCATATGTTACTGGGCTTAAGATCCATGAGTACTGAGAACATAACTATACTCCCACAAATGAATGGAATAGACTTTGATAATGAATTCATAGAGGAAATAACTTCAGAGCCCTCACCGATTGGTAGAAGAGAGCCAAAAAGAATTGGTAATATTAAAGGCTTAAACAAACATACACAAACAGATGAGTGTATAGATCCACTTACACCAGCAACCCCATCCTCCAGAATTAGTGACCCAGATAACAGTACTGATTTATCAATTTTTCCAGCCCATCTCACTAATGATTTAGTTATACCACCTAATTCATACATGAAGGTTACCATAAAGAGCAAATTACGGAATAGTACTGTTCTTGTCTTAGAAGAATTCTGTAAAGTAAAGGGATTGTCAGTAGAAAACGCATTATGTCATACGAACGACGAAGGGCTAACTCAGATATTCATTATTAATCACATGAATGGGGAAGTTCAGTTGAAAAAGGGAACTTGCATAGTTAATATTGAAAAATGTTTCGCCCCTGTGAAGGAAATAAATATTGGTGGAGTAACAAGTGAGATAAAATCTACGAATAGAGAAAGAATAAAAGAGAATTTAATTCACTCAGGTGAATTTGACGAAGAAAATGATTTGTTAACCCTGCTGGAAACACACAGGGACACCGTAGCATTGCCCGGAGAACAATTAGGGTGTACTAACTTGATTAATCACATGATTAATGTGCACCCAGAAACACCAGCAATTTTCGTACCAGCTTACCGCATACCACACTCCCAACGTACACTTGCAAATCAGTATGTCGATGAACTGTTAAAGCTTGGAATTATTGAGCCTTCAGTTTCTTTGTGGAACGCCCCCCTTTTCTTTGTGCCCAAACGAAATGGAGAAATGCATGCGGTAGTAGATTACCTTATACTAAATAATCACACAATACCAGACAGATTTCCCATGCCATTGCTAAGCGATGTTCTACAGAATATTGGTCCTGAGAATAATATATTCTCGACCATCGATCTCCTAAACGGATACTATCAGATTCCGGTATCTCAGGAGTCACGTAAATACACTGCCTTTTCAACAAACAGAGGCCATTATCAATATACAGGAATGCCAATGGGACTGAGGACAGCCCCAGGCACGTTCCAGCGTCTTATGAATTACGTATTGTCTGGAATTTTAGGACAAGGAATATTTGTTTATCTTGATGATATTATTATCGCAACGAAGAATATTAAGGATCATCTCAGGAAATTAGACTTACTCTTACAAAAGCTTAGTGATGCTGGATTAAAAATTAAACTTTCTAAATGCAAATTTTGCTTTAACCCCTTAACCGCGGGGCGTCACTTTTGTGACGCTTGGGAGCAAGGGATCATACCGCTGGGCGTCGCTTTTTTGATTCTGTGTTATTTTGAATTCACCCGGGCTTCCAAGTGGAGGCTTGTATCATCTATCAATACTGCCAATGTCCAACACTAGTCAGCACTCCTAATCTCATCTGTACTCCCATCCATTGTTGACAATTTAGCCATTTCTCCCCGTTCTTGACTCCCCTCCCTACCCCCCCTCCATTACCCTATCCTCTCGCCTGCCCGGCCATGCTACGCTAAGTAAATCTTCCCTGGAATTTTTCACTGATTTCATCCATTGAAATAAGCCCTATGTCGTATTCTTATACCAAATAATATATACAAGAAAGAAATAAGGTAGGTGAGAGTGCCATACACCTAGAATTGGCTAATTATCACATGACAACACCTCACGTGCACTCGTTCGCTAATTTTTGCTGTTTTTTTCCCCTTGAAATATGCCGTATAATCTATTTTCGTAATAAATATACATGTAAGGAGGGAAGGGAGAAGCCTAAGTGATATTTACATTCACCTGGAACTACCTAATTTATAATGTATTGTCTAGATTTCCTGCCAATCATATCAGTGCTACACAAAGCTGTTTCAAGATTTAACATTGGTAGCTCTGATTATATATCTCCTAAGTAGGCCTCTAATCTATTTTCGTAATAAATATACATGTAAGGAGGGAAGGGAGAAGCCTAAGTGATATTTACATTCACCTGGAACTACCAAATTTATAATGTATTGTCTAGATTTCCTGCCAATCATATCAGTGCTAGACTTAGGTGTTTCAAGAAGTAATATTGGTAACTCTGAATAACCCCTAAACAGGCCTCCAGGCTGGCCCTGCGTTATCAGTTTACTCTCATCTTCCGAAGTGAGGGGATGTATGTTTCTTCTTGCTGACTTCAAGGCCTTTTTTCACCCCCATGCAAATGGCTCTGTGACCTTTACCCCCTACTAAACCTCGTGTGGAAAGAGGTAAAGGGCTGACAATTGATAAAAGAGTGACTACGATCTTTCTATTGAGTAAAACAGTGCAAGTGGAATTGTAAATAATGTGTAAATAATGTGTAAACAGCAAGTGAAAGTAATGAATGTAAATATACGTGAACAATGGAAAATAGTTTTATAAGTTATTTCAAGTGACAGTGCACAACACAGTGTAAATAAAATAGAAATGTAAACGTAAATAAAATAGAGAACGTAAATAGAAATGTAAATGAGTAGTATTATAAGAATACGAGTATATACCCTAGGAGTAATGAAAGTGAAAGTTTCACTCTAGCATGTCTGAATGCTATGAGTTATGAGAGTGAAGATGAAAGTGACAGTCACTCTCAATGCCAGTAAACAGGACGAGAAAGTGAATGCTACGTATTTTACTGAAAGAAATTGAATCCCTACAGTGACAATAAACTAATACTACTGAAGGAAACTTATGGATAAAGACTGTAGATATATATAAGTGTAATATAGTAATAGAAATATAAAGTGTGAGGGGTTTTATGAATAATAAATGACAGTAACAAAAGCGAACTAGTGCCAGTGCGATGATCAGACGCGCTCGTAATTTCCATTGCTTTCACAGTGTTTTTTTTTTTAGTATGGATCCCAAACTACTTGAAAATTGTAGAATAATGTTTATAGTGTTTGTATCTGGCTGTGGTAATCATATTACGGGTTGTCGGGAAGTGTAAAGTGGAGACTTCGTTACCCTACTTCAGAGGTCTCCACAAGTCCTACGGTAACCGACGAAGGCTCAACAATCATTCCAGGAGAAAGCTGAAGGTATGTGCCATAAGCATATGTAATTTTATTATTCTAGGACTAATAACTGATTTTTGGCAAATAGTTTTTGAGAGTCTGTCGGAGCCCAAATAACCCCGCGGCACACGCAAGTCATTGGTAAACAAGCCCGCGGTGTAGGGGTTAAGGAAATAAATTTCTTAGGCCACAAATTAAGTTCTGATGGTATTCACACCACTGATGACAAAATACAGGCAGTGAGAGATTTTCCTGAACCCACTACGACTGACGAAGTTAGACAATTTTTAGGTCTGGCTGGGTACTATAGGTCATTCGTACCACAGTTCTCTCATATAGCCTTCCCTCTATTCCAACTACTCAAAAAAGATGCTGTATTCCAATGGGAAGAAGAACAAAAAAGGGCATTTAACAATCTAAAAATTAAACTAACAAATGCACCTTGTTTAGCACATCCGGATTACACGAAATCATTTCTTATTTGTACAGACGCATCAGTTAAAGGATTAGGGGCTGTACTGATGCAGGAAGATAAAAGAGGAAAGAATCAACCGATTGCATTTGCCAGCAGACAAACAAGAGGTGCGGAGAAAAATTATTGCACTACAGACTTAGAGGCACTTGCAGTGGTTTTTGCATTACAAAACTTTCTAGATTTGGTATATGGTTACGAAATCCACTTATTCACCGACCATAAACCACTGGTGGGTATGTTTAAAGAAAAACTCCTTTCTGGGAGGAGAGCAAGATGGAAATGTACGGTTGAAAACTACAATGTACAAATTCATTATATACAAGGTAAAATGAACAAAGTAGCTGACGCATTATCTAGGAACCCGAACACAATTCAGGTCGCGGCGTTAGATCTCAAAGGAAATATCCCAAACCACGAGGATATCGCAAAGGCACAAAGACTTGACCCAATATGGTCAAAAGTAATATACAAGTTAGAAAGTGGAAATGACATACAATTATCCAAACTTCATGTCCCACTTGAACAATTCACAATGATCAATAATGCATTATACAAAATTAACTCTAAACAACCAAAACGCCAAAGAAATACTAACCAGTTGGTAGTACCTAATGACATGATACCCCAAATATTACGATTGATACACGACAGCCCACATGCAGGACATCCTGGAAAGGATAAGACATTCAACCAAGCCCAGCTATTATATTACTGGCCTTCATTACGAAGAGATATAAACAATCATATAGACATGCGAATCATGTGCGAAACACAAAGGATACCCAATCACACCTGAACCGATGGGTAATTACCCAGTACCACATCAACCATGGGACGTTGTCGCTGTTGATTTACTCAAGATGCCATTATCATACAATAATAACCTATACTTATTCGTAGCAACGGATCATTTCTCCCGTTATATCATTTTAGCTCCAATTAAAGATAAGACAGCAGAGACCGTAGCAAAGGCCATAACAGATAATGTAATATGTCGCTTTACTACCCCAAAGGTACTAATAAGTGATAATGGAGGAGAATTTAATTCTGAGATCTTACAAGAAATATGTAAACAATACAACATCAAAAAGGTTAACGTTTTGGCCTATCACCCAGGATCGAATGGGTTGGTAGAGAGACAAAATAAAAAGGTATTAGATGTGCTACGACACATTCTCAGTGAAAATTATGCAAGCTGGGATGATTAGATTCCCAGAGTAGAGGCCTCAATTAATGGGTCTATAAATAAATCCATTGGTGACACACCACATTTCATTATATATGGCACAGATAAAAAATTACCATCTGAGCTCCTAGAAGGTGACAGCATGCCTATATACAATTACGATGATTACTCTAAACTCCGTTTACGTGAATTCCAGGACATTCACAAAAGAGTCAAAAAACAATTAACGATGTCCAAGGAAGAAATGACGGAGGCATTTAACAAGAAGGCAAAAGATTCACCTATCAGCTTAGGAGACATTGTTTACGGAGTCATTCATACGAGAGACAATAAATTATCCCCAAAATTTGAGGGCCCATACAGAGTAATTAACATAAAAGCAAACAAAGTTTTAATTAAGTCACTTTCAAGTGGCGAGGAGAAACAAGTTCATATTGACCATTTAAAACGAGTTTCAAGGGAATTATCACATGATTATTCAGCCTCGGATACAACCGAACAGGTGAACGTACCTCAAGAAACCAAGCATGAACACAACAATGATTACAAAAAGAAATTAAGGTCATATACCAAACAATCGAACATAGGTGCAACTATTCCAATAAAATCTACAGTACATCATTTACGAGAATTAAATATCGATTTAAACTCCTTCTATAAATGAAATAACAGTTAACCGTAACGCACATCATCACTATCATCAACCACAGCTTTATAGGAAATTAATAGATTTTTTTTTTTCGGTAGGTTACGATGAAGGGACTTATGCTATGGATTCTCCTCTACATAGTAAGAGTATATGCGCACCTAGACCTCAAGCATATAGTACGACAAGGATGCCTCATAGCTCCAACGGCCACGACTACAATCGTTAAGGACGTCATGAGTACTGAAATAAGTCTAGATTACTTGTATAACTTACCTACTTATCTAGAAAGACTTGCGACGCCGATGTGAACTCTGGACTTCAAGATAGGGAATTATGTTTCACAAGCACATAACACCAAGGAAGTGAATGAAATGGTGAAGTTAGCGAAATGGAAATTAGAACAGGCGAAGTCAACTATGCTCGTCATGATCCAAGATCTCCCATCTTATGGACCGGAGGTACTGAGCGACAGGAACAACATCACACGTACTCGCCAAAAGCGCGGTTTGTTCGATCTGGGCGGCGCAGTTCTTGGGAACATCTTTGGATTGGCTACAGAGGATGACCTTAAAGAAATAAACAACAAATTTAATAAGATAGCTCAGGTACTAACATACCAAGATAAATTCATCACAGGACAGAACTCAGCAATGAAGACAATTGTGAAAAATCTGAAACGAGCAGAAAACGTAGCTCTCGAGAGTGTAGATAAAATAAATGAATTAGAGGGAAACGTTACTCTTTTCCAGCACTTCTTCATCATCACAGAACATATTGACACGATTATACTACAATTAGCGAACCCTAGAGACCGTTTCAGGGCACTGATGCAAGGAATTTCGAATGCTGGTGATGGCAAGATCACAAATGACTTACTCCCAGTTCATGAGCTACGTCAGATAGTTAGTCAAGGCATACATAAACATAAATTGAAGCCATTGTTCCGCAGTAGGGAATTTATGCAATATTACCCGTATTTAGAAGCAACACTAACACCAACATCAGTGGTAGTTCATGTACCATTCATCACTGAAGACCTGTTCACAGTATACCAAATACACCCTTTCCCCTATAAAAATAACAACACTTTTGTCATCAACAACATCAACACAGACACCGAACTCATCATGGTCTCCAAGAGACGGGACACTGTCACTTTCGCAAGTGAGTCAACGATTGAGCGAAAGTGCCGCACATCCTTACATGCTGTTCATCTTTGTCCTGCGTACATTTTCACGTTTCAGCCTACTGATACGGTCCCTTGTGAAATGGCTATCATCAGAAATGACAATATTCATCATCATTGCAACTTCACTTTTGCTCCAGATAAACTTGTACACCATCAACGCATTGGACACTCACAGTTTTTTTATTTCCCTCATAACACATCAGTTTACATAGTCTGTCCAGATATACCACCATCTCATACATCAGCCTCAGGATTATACATAGCACCAGACTACTGTGCGGTATTTACACCAGCCATGTCTACTTTATCCACCATCAATCACTACGCCATTCTCAACCATACACACAAACATTTCCACCCACTGCCTAATATGAACTTAAACATGAGCACAAGTATTAAGCTGACTTCACCTAAGTTTGAAACTATGCAGCTGATCAATGAAACAATGAAGCCCTGGGAAGATCTGAGTTTGAGTATGTTCAACCCATATTATGTGTATAGCCCAGCACCTATTGTCTTTATAATCGTCTGCATTGTAGTTGCAGTACTGCTGTTCGCAATGCACAGAATGCATGCAAGAATTGCTAATTTGGAGTCATTATTTAGTGGGGGGAGAGTTAACATCACAGTTAACCACCCTGAATAAAGTGTATATATTTTGTATATTGTATTAATTATATATATATATATATATATATATATATATATATATATATATATATATATATATATATATATATAAGAAAAAAAATGACCCATATATGGCAGACCAGTACCATTATCTTTAAATGAAATATTAATAACTCTTACCATAATCTTCATTTTAAACAATTTTTTATTCTTGCATGTATGCATTTCACTATAATAACCCAAGTACATAGTGTATTACAATTAAATAATTTACTTTAATGCATTTATTCAAATATGTATACAACTTGTTTAAAATGTAATATTACTGAATAATCACTATTTACTATCAATAATATATGTATACAATATTCATACAATTATGTTACTTTACAATATTATGTATTTCACTTAATTAGCTTATAAGTTCATTATAATGTGTATGTAGTATGTAATAATATATTAGGACTATTAACTGTCGATGGTACGCCATTTTCGCGCGGCCGAGCAGATGTAGGACTACATATTATATTTACAAATCATGATAGATAGATAGATAAATAGATAGATAGACAGCCCTCTGCGAGCCTGGGAAAAGGAAATGAGGTTTGCAAGTTACACTGAGGAAAGCTGATGACAGCGGCCAGTAAGGAGATGATGCAGTTAGCTGTCAGCAGTCCTCTCGTGAACAAAGACCTGGTGACCACACGCACATATACACACATACTCACACACAGGCTTCTTTAAACTTTCCATCCACGAGGAATACACGTGATACGTCTTCTGTTTCACCAGATTTTAGGAAAGAGAGCTCAGAAGGGGACAAGCGATCCTAGAGACAGGTCACGGGAGAAGGGCTTGGCAATTTGAGAGAGAGAGACAGATAGCGAGACAGGGAGGTAGCTACCCGGGACTTATACTTCGTTCCATGTGAGAGACTTGTTAATATTTCCAAGACAAATAAAAATAGTCCCATACTATTCTTTACCTCTCCTGTCACTACATGACAAATGGGGAAGCTACTACAAGATATAAAAGCCGCTCGACCACAAGTCTAAAATATATATATATAACTCAACTACAACTCAAGCACAAAGAACCACAAAGTATTTTATGACACAAAGTCATTTATGACAAAAGAACGGGGGTTAAATCAAAGAAACGCATCCTTTCAAAACCAAAGGGGGGAGCAGTTTTGAGCATGCTAATGCCCCTGGCTCCTTTCCTCATCAGTGGGTTAGCAACACGATGATAAAAGAATATATTTTGATCCCAAGGTCCCAGGCCGAAAGTTTGTTATCCATGAATAAAAAAAAATCCGACATCAGCACACCCCCCACAAAAACTCTCCACCCCACAACCTTGTCTCTCCCTCCCTAAAAAAAAGTAAAGGTAGGAAAACCCCCCTGCAGCACTTTATCCGCCTGTACACTCCCCCTAGTCATCGGGATTACACCGAATTTCTTCTCTCTCTGTTTGAAAATCCACTGGGGGTGGAATGGGACACCTCTGGAAATTTAATCTTGCCAGTGACAGGGGAAAATATCCTTGAAATAATATCTGTGCTGGGTATGCCCAAATCCTCCCATCGCACCCTCAGCTTGGATATCCAGGGCCTTCAGATGTTACTAGATACTGCCAACATTTCCCCAAAGTTTTTGAAAAATGCAAGCTTAAAGGCAAAGCTGAGTAAGGGTGGGGGTTGAATCTCATGAGGAGCAGTTGGGTGACTTAGTTAACCGCCAGTCCCTCCCCAGGCCCTGTCCCCAACCCCACCCTCAAATGCACTGGGGATAAAAGTCCCCACCGAATCTGTTGGCTGCATCACACCTCACCTCACCATGGACATTCACCCTTTCAAACTAAGAGCCCCTGATCACCTCGTGGATGAAGATTACAGGAAGAAGACTTGCTGTCTTGTTGTGAGGTTGGATTCTACTACCTGTGATGCCTTCGGCTACATGAAGGAGCTGAAGAAGAAATACCCCCAGCTCAACTTCAAAAGTCAGCAACGTCTGTACAACTTAAACCGTTGTACCAGAGAAAGCTGCACCAAGCCGGGGAGTCATTGCCTTGTCAAAAACATTGGTGAGGATCCTTGGTTTGCTGGAACTGTGGTGCAGTACGCCACTGGATACCCCACAGAAGACAACAAAATTTCCAAATATTATATCCGCCACTCAACCGATGCAGATTATGCTGAGGGACTGAAGAGCGATACTTGAGAGAACTGCCAACGGTATTTTGCTGAGGCCCTAAGGCGACTGACTGGTTTTCTCAAGTCCAGAAAGAATAATCTGCAAACAGTGGTGTTCTCCATGAATAGCGGTAGTTGTGTGAAGAAATACTGGAGGAAACAAGAGTTTGCCGAATGCTATCTTCCACTGATTCGCAGAGTCGCTGAAGATATGCACCAGGATGGAATAGGAGTGGTGTTAACTTCCTCCTCGGAAAACTTCCTTCAGGATGTGCGTCTATATGCGCAATGTCTCAAAGTAATGAAGGAAGCCACTGTTGGGGATACAGAATGTGGTGGAGATTAACTGCATACAGCCACGGATCCCCCCAGTCCTGCAGGTGAAGAGGAAGAGGAAGAAGATAACGAAGAAGATGAACAGGAAGAAGAGGAGACGTCCGGCCAACCAATGGAAGTTGCTGAGCCCACCCAGAGAATGGATGAGGATGAGGAGGATATTGAAGGTGAAAAAGAAATGGAGTTGGAGTGCAGTGATGGTTCCCTTTCCCAGGAACGGAAAAAGAAGAATACGGGTAGTGGGCATTAACTCATTGTACCCATCTCAGTAAAAAAAAAAAAAAATGGAGTAGTATATATTCCCCTCTATGTTTAGGTCTGGAGTTATTCTAAGGTGTGAAGCACAATGGAGAGGTCCGATACTTGTGTGTTTCTGAGCAGCTATGGTGACTGGGACGTATTCCCTCATAACTAAAACCACTCATTTGAAAATAAACTATTCCCCTCTCTTCATCTCGATCCTACTAGAGCATGCGAAGCTGGGTTGATAAACATTGTGTACCCATCAAAACAGTATGCCTTAATTAAAGATAACCCCGACAGTGGGATCACATTTTATGATATCATATCGAATGTGAACACTGAGCACGAGTTCTTTGTTTACACACTTATGTTGGACCTATACCACGACGATATGAAATTTGCCATCAGGGTCTTGAACAGAGAGATTTCCAATGATTTAAGGAACGGGATGAGGAATCATTACCAAAAATACTTCGACAAGAAGGGGCTCTTTGAATATTCTCTGCATTTTGACAGAGTTAATGTGTATTGGAAAGACGGGATATGTAATCCAATTCTACCCACTCCCACATCTGCGACTTAATACCAGCTGGTATGGATTTATTCATACCAGGTCAACAGTTCACTAAAAGATCGAACTCTCCAAAATGGTTTGATGGCAACTGTGCCTGAGCAACAACCCAAAAGTCATTAGCTTAGAACTCTTACTTAAAATAAAAAACATCTGAATCACTCTTTCAATTTAAAATTGCTAGAAATCATGCAAAAGCTGTAATAAATCTAGCTAAAGCATATGTTCTTCAAAAGCAAGCATCAGAACTACTTAACAACCCTAATGACAATAGAATATTCTGGTCAACTGTTAATTCTTTCAATAATAACTTTAACAAGTCATCTTCCATTCCCCCACTAAAATCTTCAGATGGCAACATTACAAATGATCCGTGTGGGAAAGCGGATATTTTTGCCAGTGCATTTGCCAGAAACTCTACCATAGATGATACCAGCCAGAATGTCCCAATACTAGAACTTGACTCTCCCGAAATTGCCTCACTTAAAATACAGACAAGATACGTAAAATCCATCGTAGACAATTTACCTACCAACAAAGCTCCAGGCCCAGATGGAATTCCGCCAATTGTATTGAAAAAGTGTTCCCTTGAACTTGCCTCTGTTCTGGCAAAATTATTCAGACTATGCATACGTACTTCTCAATTCCCAAATTCATGGAAAGAAGCCAATATCCACCCCATTTCGAAGAAAGGAAGTTCCTCTGACCCCTCTGATTACAGACCAATAGCTGTCACATCTTCTCTTGGTAAGGTATTTGAAACTTTAGTTAATAAGCACATTCTTAAACATCTTGAATCCAACAACTTAATTAGTGATAAACAATATGGTTTTCGCCAAAAAAGATCCACATTGACATACTCAGTCTCCTAACTCATACCATCCATCAGTCAATTGATCGACATGGAGAAACTCAAGCAGTAGCCCTTGATATTTCTAAAGCTTTCGACAGAGTATGGCACCGTTCCCTGCTGTCCAAACTCCCTTGCTATGGACTAACATCTTTTGTTCCCTTAATTTCTTCATGTCTTAGTGACAGGAAAATAAGGGTAAAAGTAGATGTATATTCCAATTTTCACTCAACTAACGCTGGCGTGCCGCAGGGATCAGTTCTGGCGCCAGCCCTATTCCTGGTTCATATTAATGATCTCTTATCTGTCACCCACAATCCCATCCACTCATATGAAGATGACTCAACACTACATAGTTCATTCACACTCAGACACATTTACAAAGTATAAAATCTCTACCTCTCAATTCAGTTCAGCCATCTCCATGGATCAGGACCTGTCTACGATCAGTGAATGGGGACAAAACAACCTTGTCTCATTTAGTGCTGGTAAAGCTAAATGTGTACAATTTACTAATAGACAGATGTTGCCAGATTCGTGCATTGCCTTCAGTGCTACTAGTATTACCATCTCCAAAAGTATTGAAATTCTTGGCGTCTCACTTAACAGTGCCCTCACCTGGACCTCTCATGTTTGATCACTTGCTAAGACCACCTCAATAAAGCTTGGATTGTTGTGCAGGGTCCATGACTTCTTCACTGATGAGCGATTAGCTATAATATATAAGAGTCATGTGCACTCTCGGCTTGAATATTGCTCACCCTTGTGAAATGGTCGTGGAGAGGTTGCATTAGGGCAACCGGACAAAAGTCAGAACAAAGCTGTTAGAATTATTAACAACCCTCCCATTACAATTGAACTACCTCCACTGCAGGTGTGGG
The DNA here is from genome assembly GCF_032717465.1 of Coenobita brevimanus. NCBI lineage: Eukaryota > Metazoa > Arthropoda > Malacostraca > Decapoda > Coenobitidae > Coenobita > Coenobita brevimanus. The sequence goes on along the minus strand of NC_136983.1, from coordinate 36,693,090 downwards.
GGAGTGCTGCCTCCCTTGCATTATTTTACAGACATTTTCATGGCAAATGCTCAGACAAAGTTGCGTCCATAGTGCCACCTCTCCATGCCTTCCCTCGTGCTACACGGGCATCTGGTAGCGCTCATGACTGGAATGTCACTCAGCCATATTCCAGAACTTCTGCCTGTCAGAATTCGTTCATTCCCCACAATGCATCTCTCTGGAACTCGCTTCCCTAGAGTTGTTTCCCTCCAAATTTCAACCCACGGCTGTTCAAATCTAATTGTTACAGATATTTTTTGAACAGAGTACACCAGTAATCTGGTATATGGATTATTTTTTTTATTCATTTGTTTTTCCTTCCTCCGTTCTGTAATAAAAAAAACAAAAAAAAACATTGGACCATTAAACTGAAGTTGGGGCACAGATCAGCAAAGTTCCTAGGCTTTGAAGAAAGTGAAACACTGACAGTATACGAGCCCCTTAACTTAACAGTACTGGCTTTGAGAGTCCATACACCCGAGTCCGCAACAGCAGCACCTACAACAACAACAATATGGAGATCAGGAGAGGGAGACTGGGTGGCAGCGGAGGCACTGGCGGAGGCACTGGCAGTGGCGGCGACGGCGGTGTGACGCACCCGAGGAAGCCTTCCCTTGGATCCTGAGGTAATCGTCAATATGCCCCAGCCCCGCCACTAAAACAAAATTTTACTACTGCAGTGTATATGCATACAGATGTTAATGAAAGAAGTAATTTTGGTAATCGTTTGTAAATATTATTGCCTTAAAATCCTCCGCAGTGAAAAATGATAATGCAGTCGTTGACAGGAAAGTCTCCTCACATCACATTGAATCCATAGCCATATAATTAACAGATGAAAATGGGGAGCCTGTTTACTTCCAGAGACCAGAACATCACATGGGTCTTGCATTTTAGAACCAAATATATAAATAAATACCATTGCTTCTGATATACTTCATCAGTGCAGCCCCACCGCCCTTAGAATGAAGGTGCCGTTTCACCCACCCAGCGAGGAACGTTTCCTCAAATTTTTTGCCGAGCCCCTGCCCAGGGGATCACTGGCCGATAATAAATACTTTAAACCCTCTCTGCGATTAACGGGGATATTCGGACTACTGGCGGGACTGGCTAAAATAAAAAAAAGCTGTCCCATTTCTCATTAAAAAAGCTCTCCCCTCTGGGTTAAATCTCGTTCAGAATGTAGTGGATGATGTTTTAGCTGGTAAAAATTTCAAAACTTTGTTGAAGCAATGCAGGATCAGAGCAGTACAGGAGGTGCAAGATAAAATCACATCGGAAGCAGGTAAAAGAAAAAAAGGGGGGGAAACAGAATCCTCCTCCTAACCAAAAGAGGGTGAAAGGAACAAGAAGGAACACGAAAAAATCTCAGAGAAGAAAATATGCAAAGAAGAGGAAGTATATGAAGAGGCTACACCCTCATGTATTTGGCGATCTATAAGCTTCTGGATGCAAAAAAGCTTTTCAGTGTACCCACCAGTGTCATCGTGGCAAGTTACCCATGATGGGGTTAACATTTCCCCGACTCGCAATACGTAGCCACTATGGTTGATTACTTTCCTCGTGTTGACTGGCATAGTCAGGTCAAATCCAGCATTTCTAATAAATATATTACCGATGTGTTACCGCTCAACCTACCACCGACCGTTGGAAAACTGACTGACCCTTATTTGGAGTACAGGATACCACCCAGTCCTGATTTTACTGATACTTCAAGTTTACTCATTGAATTCTCTCTCTCGATGACAAAGGAAGACGGAATCACACCCGTAGAGGAGAATGATCACGTCATGATCACGGGATTGCTAATACAGTGTTTCAAGCATTGCAGATTTTCTTGGGAGGTACAGCAGTCGAAAACCAACTGTATCATGCCATCAAAAGCAACATTAAACTTCTTACAACAATGACCCCCTGAAAGGCTAAGAGTTTGGCCAGGGTCAGGGGGTTTCCACGAAGATGTTCTGCTTTCTTCCAAAAAGAAGCTTTGCCAAGACAATCATTTCGTGGACGTGAGTGCCCAAGAGAAAGCTATCCTGGCTCAGATCAGAGAAAGGGGGTTGCACGTCATGTTCCCATTATTGGTCGATGTTTCCTCATGAGAAAGCTATTCACCCAGTAACCTGGACATGATGCTCAGATTAGGACTGGCTGACAGGAAATTTGTGCTGCAGTCATCCAAGACAGACGCTAAATTTCAGTATCAAATAAACTCTACCAAATTATGGGTCACGTGGGTTAAACCTCACAGCACGGTGCTCCTTGCCTTAGAGGAAACATTCTGGCCAAAGGTTTTTTGTACATCCTCTTCTCTAAAACTCTGTATAAATCTTACATCTTAGGTAGAAACCAAATGCACATTGTGATGGAATATGTACGGGGGTAAGTTTTACCAGAAAAGATCCATATGGTGATGATAGACCTTCAGTCATTTCAGGGGGAATGGAAGAAAAACCCTCTATATTTCCAGCACCTTGATGTCTCCGACATTAGTATTCACGTCAGTGGAATGGTGGCTTATACTATCAAGAGCGAATTCCCCCATAAATATGTGCAGTTACAGTACACCACATTGGCCAGTTGGTGGCTCGAAAATGAGGGCTTAATAAACTACGAGGATTTTACAGAGGGTAAGGCGGTGAGTGTGTTTTCCTTCGAACCCGAACAAATACACAACACTGTCCCTGTGCAGAGAGATGCAAACTTATGAACTGAAGTGAGTTTGGGGCAATCGGATTCAAGCAATAACGTGATTTTACTTTTTGGTGAAACACATGGAACTATTAGAGTTAACTACAATAGGTCGGTACACCTTCAACCTCAGTTTAAAGCTCAATGTCCTCTCTGTACCCTAAAGGTCAATGACCTCTCTGTACCCTAACACCTACAAGGTCATTAGTATGCAAAGAGAGTGTGTACCCTAAAGGTCAAAAAGTCAAGGTCATCACCTACGGCCTTTTTTGCTCTACTGACTGAAAACCTATTCCTGAATTATTGTTATTTTGGCCGCAGGTTCAAGTGGAAGTTATCCCCTTTGCATACAGACAGCATTACTTCTTGTGAAGAGAGAAACCTGTACTTTACACAGGAAAATCATCCAGTATATTACCGTCTACCGGGAATCGAACCCGGGACTCAGGTGAGAGCCAGGCAGCAATCCACTACACCACGACCAGGTAAAAGTTATGTTACACTGTCAGAATCTTGTAACCAAAGTCCCTCCACCCCTACTGTGGGCTAGAAGATAACACCCTGGCACTTTGGCAAGTAGATGCTTTTAATCTATCCCAAGCACTTGCGGCAAGACAGAATGAAGAGAGAAATACTCTACACAGGAAAAATCATCCAATATATTACCACTATGCCGGGAATCGAACTGGGACTCTCATGTGAGAGCCAGGCAGCAATCCACTACACTACGGCCTGGTTAAAGGTCGTGGTGTAGTGGATTGCTGCCTAGCATTCATCTAAGAGTCCCGGGTTAGATTCCCGGCATAGTGGTAATATATTGGAATAGCCCTTGTCTTGTAATTCACTGTCTCCCTTTTCAAGAGGACGGGGGAGAAGTTGTGGGACGTGTATATTTTAACTGGTGTTTGGTCTGGCTTCCAGTATGACTTATTGGTATCTTTAACTTTCTCGAAATCACCAGATTAGAGAAAAAGAAAGACGACAACCAGGCAACAAACAGGAAAGAAAGAAACCAGCTTATGACACGGGTACAGAGAAGAATGTGCTCTGAAAGCTGAAACAGACAGAATATTAATTCTGAATATAAATCAATTGTTCATCGTGTTACACACACACACACACACACACACACACACACACACACACACACACACACACTTGATTAAGCCACTGACTATTTTCCTTAGTTCTCATGCCCCCCAGGTTGAGAACCATCATTCTAGTGACTTTCAACATTATTTCTAGAGATTTTTTGAGTTTTGTGCATCTGACAACATTCCAGCACCTTTGGTGTTGACGACGGTACGTGTCAGCTATTTATAGGTTTTATTCCTCAGGGTTACAATGGAGGATTACGGCATTTCCTACAAGACATTCTTCTCCAGCTCCAAGTCGGCCTCATTCAGGGCTTTAGGCCAGCTGATGTACCTGGGTGATGACATTGTCAGCGGGCTCACTTGTCCTCTTAAAAAGAAGTAGGTTACTGACACTGCATAGCAGGGCTCAAAGTTATCGTTTTTTAACTCTTGACATTTCTTTTATTACTACTGTTACGTATTTCATCATAAACAGCTTTCCAATTAATTTCCTATTAACTCTCAAAATATGTAATTCCTTAAATAACCTACCTAAAGTTAGGTACAATCATCAAAGTATGACAAAAATTATATAAGGGTTTGGAATGATGAAAAAGGTTATGTGTGAGGAAGAATGTACTTGTTGATATTGGGAATAACTTTCTCTGTCAGTACCTTCATGAGAGAGAGATAGAGATAAATAGATAAATTGAGAGAGAGAAAGAGAGAAAAACCTTTAATTTGTTGCTGATACACATTTTGTTTGCCGATATGAGTAAAGATCTTTATATAATGCTTCATACCTAGTTCTGGGGATTGGAAATTGCTGAGGATCATTCAGTGTCACGTCTTAAACTGGACGACGCTGTAGTTAAGGACCTTATAATAGAAATTTCTTTTCCGCCATTCAGAAGTTATAGCTTTTAGTTTTCAGTTATTCTGCAATGATTGTGTTTAAAGACTCCCCCCCCCCCTCTCTCTCTCTCTCTCTCATCTTGAAGGCATGCTCATGTTGGTGGGTACCATAATTGAAGCTGACGGCATTCCAGCACTTTGCAAGGTTCGACGGCACTTCCCCCTTATACCTGGGAAGGGAGAGTCTGCTGAAACTCCTCTTAGCCTGGCCAATACCTCATGACGCTCCCTACAAGCCATCCATTGATAAAAATATGATGATGATATCGCAGGTAAGTGTAAGAATTGCTTATAAGTTGTCTGAAAATGCGTGGCCTTGAACTCACTCTCTCCCTTTCCATACCTGAGCATGAATTGTGGCTGTCTGTCTCACCAGTTATTCTGTGTATGGCCGTGTGACAATAAAAACAGAGTCCAGCCTCTAATCTGTCCTTACATTCTGACGGACGGAGATGGCGCTCCGGGTTAGCTTGCGTCGGGAGGACGTCTCGATCTGTTGGTGTGGGCATGGGAGTAGCGGTGTGAATGCGTTCTCAAAACAGATAGCGTAAACGGGGATGTGGGAAGCAGAAACTGAATAAATGATGCAGAGTTGATACAGCTGAGTGAGCCGTCCGTCCAGCACACAAGAAAGGCCATGGACAGAGTTATATACGGGCCATCCTGTATGAGAGGGGGACAATGAAAATGCTAAAAAAAGAGGGGGGGGGGTACAATAATTTGGTATTGGAAATAATGTAAAATGAGGAGGGCGGAACAGGATTTGTTGTATAATCTAAGACATCAATTCCAGCACATCAATCAGAGTCCAAGGAATTTTCTGATTTATCTCTGTTTTATATTGTGCCTCCATAGAGATAAGCATTTGCTGTTCTAAGTCTTCAGATCTTTTGTGAATATGGCTTAACAATTTATGATGATGATGAGGAGGAAGATGAAGTTGATGATGATGATGATGATGATGAAGATGAAGATGCAAATGAAGTTGTTCTTGCTGATAATCATGATGATGATACTCTTTCATTTTATCATCCAACTGATAGACCTATGTATGCCCAGGCAGTTCTGTACGAGCAGTGGAAGAAGGAGTCGTTGGCAGCAGTTGCTCGAGAAAGCTGAATGAGACAGCGAGAGGACATGCAGAAAAAAGATACTCAGGAATAAGCAACAGACAGCCACATCAGGAAATTCAGAAGCCTTAACCTCACGCACATGCAAGGTCCTCTGTTGCTTCTGTTGTTGGGTGCGGCTTTGGGAAGTGTGGCTTTTGTGCTGGAAAAGTTGTTTAAGAATTCAAAAGTATTCTTTTGGCATATCTGAGTACTGAAGAAACACCAGACAGGCATACCAAACCACACCACACCACACATCACTGAATTTAGGAGCCAGAACAACATCCAAATCTTGGGATCTCTGCTGCTTCTGTTGTTGGGAAATGCGGCATTTTGTGGTAAGATGGCAAAGCATTCAGAAGTGTCCCTTATCCCATAAAAAAACACATCAGTTTGAAGTCGTATTCTCGCTGGCAGGAACACTTTGAGTTATATCCATATATTCCACTTATTGTACCATTATATTGTATTTTTTCTTTTTCATTGCTGGTATAGTTGGGATAATAACAGGTTAATATATATGTGTGATACACGTGAATATACTGGAAGGAAAGCGATACTACTGAACCACCAACGCTGACTAGAATACAGCCCTGGATGTCATTAAATTCTGTTAAGCTGACATTTATTGCTTCACACCTGTTCCTACCCTATGTAAACTTACTAATGTGTATATAGAATAAAAATAGTACGATGCGTTAAAAGAGGTAAAGGAAATTGTGATTTTTATTATAGCATCTCTATTATCGTTTAACAGAAACATAAATGATCAGAATTATACACTGCAGAAGTATAGTTAATATGTTATGGGAAAAATGTATTAATTCCTTACGTGGACTTAATCAAGGACTAATACAAATTACCTGTTGTCTCATTTTGTCTCTGCCGTGATTTTATTTTTAAATCGTACTTTTCCTATAGCCACATGGTTTTATATACCTTAGGAGGCCACTTCGTCACGACTGGTTTGTTTGAGTCTTTATCAGCACCTTACTTACAAGAAATCTTCGCCATATTGAATAATAACGCCTGGAGGCAGCAAGAATGAAGCGCATTAAAAAAAAATATGGTTTTAGAAAATCGACTAGTAGACGTGTTGATAAGATATAAGCAGATTTTAACAGGTGTAATTATTGTTGTTTTTGTTCCTGTTGATGTTATAGTTGCTATTGTTGTTCTTGTTGATGTTACTGTTGCTGCTATTGTTGTGATGCTGCGGTTGTTGATGTTATTGTTATTGCTATTACTGTTGTTATAGCTGTTACTGTTGTTATTGCTGTTGTTGTTATTGCTGTTGTTGTTATTGTTGTTAGTTATTATTGTTATTGTTGTTACTGTTGTTTTGTTATTGTTACTTTTTCATGCGAGGAAGAAGGAACCAAAGGCCATGAGCCCGCAATAACAGTTCCCTCCAAGAGAAAAACAAAATACAATAGAGAGCCAAATTCAAGATCCGATCATTTCGAATGCCTGGACACACTGCGTTTGAAAGACTGGAGATCATAGGCAGCAGGAAATTCAGAGGGAAACAGTTCCAGAGTTGACCTATTGCATAAATGAATGTTTGGGAGTAACGGTTAACTCTTGCATTAGAGAGATGGACAGAAGAGGGATGAGAGTTTGCTACTAGACGGGTGCTACGCGCCCGTCGTAGAGGTGGAGGAATGCATCCAGACAGTTCAGAGGAGCAGTGACCATTAAAGTAGCGATAGAAAAGAGATAAAGATGGAACAGTGTGGCGAAGAGACAGAAGTTGAACGGAGTCAGAAAGAGGAGGAGAGTTAATGAGACGAAAAGCCTTTGACTCCACCCTATTGAGAAGAGCTGTATGTGGAGAGCCTCCCCACACATGAAAGTTGTACTCCACACAGGGGCTGATAAAACCCCTGTATTGAGTCAACAATTGTGCAAGGGTAAAGAAAGAACAGAGTCAGCTTAGCACACCCAATCTCTTGGAAGCAGATTTTACAAGAGATGTAATATGATCTTTCCAAGATAAGTCCCGAGTTAATGAAACCCCAATCATGTTCAAGGATTATCCAGGATTAAGCTGAATACTATTAAACATTAGTGGGTATACCTGTGGAAGATTTTGTCGGGTTGACAGGTGTAAGAACTCAGTCTTAGATGCATTAAAAACAACCAGATTATTTTTACCCCAGTCAGAGATACGAGCCAAGTCAGACATTAGGTGTGCCATAGCCTCATCCCTTGTTTGTTGAAGTAACTGCTGAGATGGGCGTTGCGGGAACCGAATGGAAAGGTGAAGGGTGGAGTCATCAGCGTATAAGTGGATAGGGTTAGATGTACAGTTTAGAAAGTCATTGATGAATAAAAGGAAGAGAGTTGGTAATAGGACAGAACCCTGAGGAACACCTCTGTTAATAGATCTAGGAGAAGAACGATGGCTGTCTACAGCAGCAGCTATAGAACGACCAGAAAGGAAGCTAGTAATGAAGGCACACATAGAAGGAAAGAAACCGTAAGAGGGCAGTTTGGAAATTAAAGATTTATACCAGACTTGATCGAAAGCCTTTGAGATGTCAAGTGCAATGGCAAAGCTTTTGCCAAAGTCCCGAAAGGAGGATGACCAGGAGTCTGAAAGGTAGGTGAGAAGATTGCCAGCGGAGCGTCCCTGACGGAACCCATACTGACGATCAGAAAGAAGGTTGTGATAGGAAAGATGCCTTAAAATTTTTCTATGAGAATTGACTCGAAAACTTTTGAAATATAGGACGTTAAAGCAATTGGAGGACAGCTGGAGGGTTGGGAGTGGTCACCCTTCTTTGGGACTGGCTGAATGAGAGCAAACTTCCAGCAAGAAGGAAAGGTACAAGTTGGCAGACAAAGGCGAAAGAGTTTGCCTAGGCAGGGTGTAAGCACAGAAGCACAGCTCTTGAGAACAACAGGAGGGACCCCATCAGGCCCATATGCCTTGTTAGTATTGAGGCCAGTGATGGCAGAAAATACATCAGCTAAAGAAATTTTAATGTCTCCCATGAGGAAGTCAGAGGGGGGAAATGATGGAGGAACAGCACCGGAATCGTCTAAGGTGGAATTGGAGGAGAAAGTCTGTGCGAAGAGATCTGCTTTATCAGTAGAAGAAATAGCTACAGAACCATCAGAGTAGAAAAGAGGAGGGAAGGATGATGAGGTAAAGTTGTTAGAAAGGTTTTTGGCAAGGTGCCAGAAGGAGCGGGAAGAATTCGAGTTGGAGAGTTGAGAGCATTTTGTATGGATGAAATTATTTTTAGCAGAGCGAAGAACAGACTTAGCACGATTCCGGGCAGAAATGTAAAGATGATGTGATTCAGGGGTGGGTTGGCTCCGGTACCTTTTGTAGGCCCTCTCCTTGTTGCGGACAGCACTAGAACAAGCGTGATTAAACCAAGGCTTTCTTGCATTAGTCAAAGGGTATGAGAAAGGAATGTATGCTTCCATGCCTGAGAGAATAACCTCAATAATGTGCAAGGCACACTCAGATGGCTCCCGGCCATGAAAGCAAGGATCATTCCAGGGAAAATCAAAGAAGTACTGCGTGAGGGCCTCCCAATCCGTGGCTCCAAAATGCCACAGATGACGTTTCCCTGAAGGGTCCACAGGCCATACCGGAGTGATAGGACAGTTTAAGGTGATAAGGTTGTGATCGGAGGAGCCCAATGGAGAGAATAGATTAACAGTGTAAGCAGAAGGATTAGTTGTAAGGAAGAGGTCAAGTATGTTGGAGCTCTCTCCAAGGCGGTCTGGGATACGGGTAGGGTGCTCTACAAGCTGCTCTAGGTTATTAAGGATAGAAAAGGGGTAGGCTTGTTCACCAGGTGGATCAGTGAAAGGAGAGGTGAGCCAAAGGTGGTTGTGAACATTGAAATCTACTAGAATGGAGATTTCAGAGAAAGGAGAAATGGATAGAATGTGTTCCATCGTAGAAGTAAGATAGTCGAAGAATTTTTGATAGTCAGTAGAATTAGCGGATAAGTAAACAGCACAGGTATATTTAGTCACAGAATGACAGGAAAGCCAAAAGCAGAGTGTAGAGAATTCAGAAGAATCGAGTTCAGGAACACGAGAGCAAGAAAAGTCGTTGTGTATATATACACAACAGCCACCTTTGGCTTTGATATGAGTATAGAGAAAGTAGGAGGATACAGAAAAGGGTTTGCTGTCAATTGCCTCAGACAGCTGAGTCTCAGTTAGAAAAAGAACGTAAGGTTTAGATGAGAGGTGGTGCTCAACAGAGAGAAAAGTTAGAGGAAAGGCCGCGAATGTTGCAGAAATGAAGAAGAAGAGAGTCAGACTGTGGTTCCAGGCACTTTGAGTCATCACCGGGAGAGGGGCGGAAGGTGGGGGCATTTATGGTCACCCCCCCTGGGGACTCCGAGGCTGGGTGATGAGATGCCATAATTTTTTGAATTTTGGAAAAGTGAAGTGTAGTGTGTACTGTGTATGTAGTCTGGTGTAGATAGTTTGAGAAATTTGTATTGGAGAGCATGCTGGCCTACTCTCTGTGTAACTGAGACACTGAAAAAGTTCAGCAAAGGGGGATGGTCAGGTACTAGTCCTGAGGGTTGATGAAACGGGAGCTCCAGCACTCCCCGTCATCAGCTTTCCATCTACCTCGGGAGTACTGCCCTGCTCGACTGGTGCTACAGTTATTATTGGTGTTATTATTCTTATTATTATTATTATTGTTGTTGTTGTTGTTGTTGTTGTTATTAGTGCTGGTGTTATTGTTATTACTGTTGTTATTTCTGTTGTTGTTATCATTACTGTTGTTGTTACAGTTGTTCTTATCGCCCACCCTTAGAAGGCAGAACGCTAACGTTTTGCCTGCCTCTATGTGTGTGTGTGTGTGTGTGTGTGTGTGTGTGTGTGTGTGTGTGTGTGTGTGTGTGTTCCCATTATATCTCACAAACAGCTTGAGCTATCAACATGAAACCTTCAGTGTATCAAGATATGACCACAATCTTGGACGAGTTCGAGAATGGACACTCGGGGTCAAGGTCAAGGCCACCAAAATTACTGCCAAAGGTCAAACAGTCTTTATTGCCCACCTTTAGCACCATTATATCTCAAGAACAGCTTGAGCTATCAACATGAAACCTTCAGTGTATCAAGATATGGCCTAAATCTTGGACTTGGCCATCAGCATATTCTGGCGGGCGATTAGCATTCAGCTCCCGAATGCTTTTTTTTCGTTGTTGTTATTGTTATTGTTGCTGCTGCTTTTGTTGCTGTTATTGCTGTCGTTATTGTTGCTTTTATTGCTATTGTTATTATTATTGCTATTGCAGTTGTTGTTATTGCTGTTTTTGTTATTGTTAATGCTGTTGCTATTGCTGTTGTTATAGTTGTTGTTAGTGTTGTTGTTGGGGAGGGGCTTAGGGACGGGTACTCTTTTCATTCGATTTGTCTGTCTGTTAACAACTTTATGCAAAAACTACTGGTGCGATTTTCACCAGTGGTACAGCGATGATGGGCTATGACCTCCTAACAACCCGATTAAATTCTGGGCCAAACTGGGCCAGGGCCCAGGCTGTAGGCCCAAACAATGTTAAAAAAAAAAAAAATATGGGTAAAAAATAGTTTTTATTTTTTTTTCGGCATAGCTCCATTCAGTGCGTCATATCGACATGAAACGAAAACCCAAAGGTGCATCTTTCAAATTTGCATCCTACAACATGCCTCATTACATCAGGGGGGTCACTCCCCAGTTAGCGGAAGGGGGGTCAATGTCAGGTGGGTCGGGCCTAAAATTTCAAATTGGCATAAAATCGTCAGTTTTCACCCAATTTACTCCAAATTTGATATGGGACATCTTTGGCTAGATATCCTGTTGTGTTTACACGCCAGCATTGAAATGACTGCCGGGGACGGGTTTGCTGTGCCATGGCACGGCTTCTTCTTATTATTATTGTTGTCGTTGTAATCATCGTTGTTCTTGTTGTTAGAGTTGTTGGACCCAGGCTCATCTGGACGTGATCTCGGTGCACTGCAGCTTCATTTTCATGCCTGTAATCCGTCATCCTCTTTTCGGGGGACAGGGAGGGAGTTCAGAGATGATTATAATGTAGTGCATATGCACAGGAAATGGCGTTAATCATGGACTTTGATCCCCCCCCTCTCTCTCTCTCTCTCTCTCTCTCTCTCTCTCAGACGTGGAGTATTTAGAAACGTTGACTTTCACTGGGGTAATAAAAGAGGTACAAGGTAGGGTAGTGGATGTTGGAGTGGCCCTGGTGAGAGAGGATAGTGTTTGGAAACTCCCTGTACTGTTGTTTGCAGATGATACTGTGTTGTTGAATGAAGACGAAGGGGAGCTGCAAGGTTTGGTGGATGAGTTTGGGAGAGTGTGTAAGAAACGGAATCTAAAGGTGAATGTAGGGAAGAGTAAAGTGATGGTCTTTGAGAGAGGTGAAGTCAGTGAATGTACAGCGAGGTTGGATGGTGAGGAATTGGAAAATGTGAGTATGTTTAAGTACTTGGGTAGTGTGATGAGTAAGGATGGAGGTTTGGAGGGTGAAGTGCTTGAAAGGGTACAGCAGGGAAGAAAGGTTGCTGGTTCTTTGAAAGCAGTGATAAGAAACAGGGAAGTGAGCATGGAAGTGAAAAAGTTACTACATGACAGTATTGTGATACCAACTCTAACGTACGGAAGTGAAGCTTGGACGTTGTTGAAAGGACACAAGTCAAGAGTGAGAGCAGTAGAAATGAGTTATTTAAGAGGAGCCTGTGGAGTCACATGGAGAGACAGGGTGACGAATGAGGATATAAAGGAGCGTTGTGGTGTGGATGTGGATGTGATAGGAGGCATTATGAGGAACACACTGAGGTGGTTTGGCCATGTGGAGAGGATGGAGGGTGAAAGACTGACGCAGAGAGTGTGAGTGAGGTGGAGGGGGGAAGAGGGAGGGGGAGGGCGAGGATGAGATGGAGGGATGGGGTGGAGAGGTATATGCGAGAGGGGTGTGTGAGTTGGGAGCAGGGCAGTGAGATGGCGGGGGACAGGGCGACTTGGAGGCGATTTGTTTGTGGCCACCCCAAACGGGATTGAGGCGTCTGGCAATAGATAGACAGAGACTTTCACTGGGGCTAAATCTGATGATGTGACGCTGCTTCATCATTATCATCACTTTCGTCATCATTAATAACATGACAGGCACAGTATAACTTCGATGTGTGTGTGTGTGTGTGTGTGTGTGTGTGTGTGTGTGTGTGTGTGTGTGTGTGTGTGTGTGTGTGTGTGTGTGTGTGTGTGTGTGTCGCTGGGGTGGGGTGGGGGTGGGATGAGCCACGTATTGCTGCCTCTCGTATAAATAACACGTCACCCACAGCCTGAGTCACTCTGAGGAGCAGCTTCAACAGGGAAAGTAGAGGTTTGGTAGAGAGACACGCAGGAAGGTAGGTCTTGTCTTTTTTCTGGCAGTGACTTGGTTGAAATATTCTGCACAAGGAATAAAATTATGCCAAGTTAAAGTGAACGAACTATAGCAAATACGTGCTGTTACTTAACCTGACGATATACTTGTCGGTTAAGGACGCTCCCTGGCACAGTTTCCTAAACTACATGTATTTAGCCTTCATTACCCTTTGTTGTCCTGTTCTCTGTTAAATTATTCTGATATCACCATACTCTGCATAAATACTATACAGAACGATATTCACCAGCCACATCCAAAAATACTGTAAGTCGGTAAGGATGAGGTGTCCGGGAGGTTCCATACCTGACTAAGATACATGCCATACTCCTTGTCGGTTTATTTATGTTATTAATACATTTATTTTTAAAATCTATATGTGAGAGAGAGGGAGTACGGATGGGGCATATGCGCGGGAGTAGGTGAGAATGAGAGGGCAAAAGAGGGAGTATGTATTGTTGAGTGCAAGGGATGGACGGAGAGTATAAGAGAGTATGGATCACTTGGTTTGAAGATTGAGTATGTAAGATTACAAGTGGGAATACAAACGTGTGCGACTGTGTGTTCGTATGCGCCACTGCAAGATAACGCAAACAGAATGAAAGAAGAGTTCCAGCCAAATGTGAAAGCGTGAGTGGAAAAGTTGAGAGGAATGAGAGAGTGTTTTTTTAATGGAAATATAAATGGACTAGTAGGGAATATGAAGGTGGATGGAGCAGTTGGTAAGTGGGGTGTGCCTGCAGAAGTGGATGACAATGGCAGTGCTTTAGGGGACCTTTGTTCGGGGAGGGGGTTGGCGATAGGTAACACAAAATGACAAACACAAAATGATCCACAGGTATACATGGCGATTTATAAGAAGGGTGGATGGTGAACTGAATGAACACAAGGCAATGACTGGTTATGTGTGAGTAGATGACAGAATGATAAGATAATTATGTAATGGATGCAAGACCATATACAGGTTGGGGGAGTGGACTTTCTGATCACCACTTGGTGGGGGTGAAGTCAAGGTTCCAGTACAATGGAGGAATAGAAAGAGGGAAGGAGAGGAAGAAGTAGTCCGTACAAGCAGGGTAGAAAGGTTGCAAGAGGATGGAAAAAAAAAAGAAAGGCAGAATATAAGAGGACAGTGGAGGAGCGATTGGGAAAAGTGATTTGGAGCAGATGAGGGAGGTGGTAGGTGTGTACAAGATATTCACAGAAGAAATCTGTGCAGCATGTGAGGTGGTGTGTGGGGTGACGAGAAGATGAAAGGGGGTCCAAGGAACAGCATGGTGGAATGAAAAGGTGAGGCAAGCTGTGGCGCAAAAGAACAAAGCTTAAAGTGAGTAGATGGAAGGCAGAGGCATCGAGGAAGTTAAGAGATGGAAGAGAGAGTTATATGTAGGGAGGAAGAGATGTGAAAAATTAGTAAGAGACAGTAAGAAGAGATTGGATGAGGAATTTGGAAGGAATTTGAGTGTTAAGTGGAGGCAATGTAAGAAAATGTTCTGGAAGGAGGGAAAGAGAGTTAGACAGGGTGATAAAGAAGATAGTAGAATGAAAGATAAAAATGGTAGGCTAATTTTGGAGAAAAGGAAGAAAAAGTGTGCAGATGGATAGAACACTTTAAGGAACTGTTAAACACAGAGACTGAAAGTAATGCGCGTATAAGTAGCTGGGGAATGGCTTTGAGGACGATGGTGAGAAGGGCGGAAGAGATCAGTCGACCAGAAGAAAAGGAAATAATGAAGAAATTAAATATTGGGAAAGCCCCAGGAAATTATGGAGTGTGTGGTGAAATGCTGAAACATGAGGGAAAGATAGTAATTGAATGCATATGGAAGATGTGCAGATTAGCCCGGAAGGAAGGTAGAGTCCTGGAGGAATAAGTCAGGTAAAATTATCCCTCTATACAAAAGACGAGGGGAAAAAAAATGTGTGGTAAACACTGGGGCATTAAGTTTCTTAGAATAATAGGCAAAGTATATTGTTGGATACTTATTCACAGAGTTAGGATAATAACAGAAGAATTAATTGGAGAAGAATAGGGAAATTTTAGGAAGAAAAGAGGTTGTGTAG
This sequence comes from Coenobita brevimanus, assembly GCF_032717465.1. NCBI lineage: Eukaryota > Metazoa > Arthropoda > Malacostraca > Decapoda > Coenobitidae > Coenobita > Coenobita brevimanus. The sequence continues at coordinate 36,677,796 of NC_136983.1, read as the reverse complement.
ATCAGATATTCATCCTTAGGTCTTTAGTGGAAAAGTTTCTAGAAAATGGAAGGAAGTTGTATGCGGCCTTCTTGGATTCGGTGAAAGCATGTGGCAGAGTGGATGGACAAGGAATGCGAAAAATATTAAGAATATATAGAGTCAATGGGAAGTTGTTGAATGCCGTGAAGAGTATCTCTGAGGGTGCTAAGGCTGCAGCGCTTGTGAATAATGAACTGAGTGAATTTTTCTGTCTGAATGTTGGATTGAAACAGGGAGGTGCCATGTCTCCATGGGTGATAAATCTGTATATATGAATGGGGTCATAAAAGAGATATAAGGAAGAGCAGTGAATGTTGGAGTGGCCAAAATGAGAGAGGGCAGCATTTGGAAATGTCCTGCATATTTGTATATAGATGATACCGTATTGTTAAGTGAGGACGAAGGGGAGCAGCAAGGCTTGGTGAATGAGTCTGGGAGAGTGTGTAAGAATGGGAATCTAAAGGTGAATCTAGGAAGGCGTAAAGTTTTGGTCTTGAGAGAAATGAAGTCACTGAATGTACAGTGGGATAGGATGATGAGGAAATGGAAAATGTGAGTGCATTCATGTACTTGAGTAGTGTGATGAATTAGGATGGAAGTTTGGAGGATTAAGTGTTTGAACGGTTACAACAAGAAAGAAAGGTTGCTGGTTCTTTGAAAGTAGTAATAAGAAATAGCGAAGTGAGCATGGAAGGAAAAAAGTCGCTGCAAGATAGTATTGTGATACCAACTCTAAAGTATGGAATGAAGCTTTGACCTTGTTGGAAGGACACAAGTCAAGAGTGAGAGCAATGTAAATGACTTACCTGAGAGGAGCATGTGCAGTTCCATGGAGAGACAGACTAACAAATGAGGAAGTGAAGGAGCGTTGTGGTGAGGATGTGGATGTGATACAAAGTGTTAGGAGTAACACACAGAGGTGATTTGGCCATGTGGAGAGTGTATATGAGTGAGGTGAATGGGGGGGGGGAGAAGGAGGGGGAGACAGAGGTTGAGATGAAGAGATGGAGTGGAGAGGTATATGGGAGAGGGGGATGGAAGGTGGAGGGAGGACGGTGAAATGACGGAGGACAGAGTCACATGGAGGTGATTTGTTTGTGGACACCCCTTGCGGGATTAAGGCGTCTGACGATAGATAGACACATAGATTATCTACTCCAGGATCAAAGACAATATCAAGGTGCCACATGTAAAGAAAAGGGGGAGAGAGAGAGAGAGAGAGAGAGAGAGAGAGAGAGAGAGACGGACAGACAGACAGACAGACAGACAGAGAACTGTTAATGGAAAGCTATTATAAAGCGGTCTCAGATGACGAAAATACAGCTCTTAATCCCGTAATGCCTTCAGTTAAGCAAGGTCCCTAACGCCTCTTCCTCAGCGATTTATTTTGGGTACATCTGGTTAATATCATTTTTTACGTCATTTATGCAGAGTATGGAGATATTGGAAGGATTTATGTTACACAAAAGAGGACAGTAAGGTGAAATGAAAACAAATAAATCGCTCAGGAAAAGGTGTTAGGGAACTTCCTTAACTGACAAAAATACCGGCCTTAAATTTACATATTCACTCTGATAATCACTTTAATACAAATGTTTTTGTTTTCTTAGTTCTTATATTTTGTTTTCCCTCATCTGTTTTCCCTGGCTTTGAAGACTCTATTGGAACTAGAGAGGTTATATGCGATTTGTTAACTTGTTCTCTACTAATGAAACTCCTAAGACGAAAGACTAGTTTCAAGTCTGGAGTAAAAAAAAAAAAATCAGTGACGCCCTTGCCCTGAATAATAATTTCTATCCTGCACAGGCTTTTGCTGTTATTAGATGGTACTGTGAAAAAAAACCATATGGCTGTCCCGAGTTGCGAATTTGAGTGAAGAAATGGAGAACTATGATAAATGATATCAACTGTCACCTTCGCTACAAAGTAAAATTTTTAATCTTTATAAAATGTCTGGAGGTGGCAAAAATATATTCGTAACTACCAAAATAAACGCACCGATCGCCATCGTGTTAAAGGTGGTTAACTAGATAACTCTACGTGGCCAGTACTGCCATATAAGTCAATATGTCACACAACAACATAAAAAATCACAGAATTATTTAAGTAGGCAGGAATCATGCAATATTAACAATGACAATCTTATTATCACTTCATCCATCCATTCATCATCTAATCCTGTGTCGCCCCATGAGGAGCGTAGGAACCCGCTGCCAGGCAAGTTGGTCTTGATTTAAGATGAGAGTGACCACCCTCAGTCATCCCTGAGTGGCATTACGTGATCAGTAAACCCCAACCACCCCTTGGATATAAACCTCCACCGGTTCATACCGATTGGAGTGCCTTAATTACCCACTAAACCACCATGGGCCATAATTTGGTTATATGGTTACCACCCAGCATAGTAAATGGTTTCCTGGTGTACAGGAAACCATTTAGCTTGTCACTCAGTGTAGAGTCACCCATAGGAGAAGGAAGAGGAAAGAATGAAGGAACGATAGATAGAAGAAGGAGTGTAAAGTCACCCGTAGGCAGAAGAACGAGGAAGGAATGAAGTAAAGAACGACAGAAGAGGAAGGAAAGAAAGAAGGAGGCAAGGAAAGGACAGACGCCCGAAGGCAGCACTACATCGAGCGAGTGTGACAGTCTTATTATCACTTACACTGACGTAATCAAAGTTCTCGTAGAGCTCCGAGGAACAAACTGAACTTTAGCCTCAGAACTTACCCATCCACTATGTCAGTAGCTCTAGAAGCGGAATGAAATATTTGTCTCAAAAGAATAAAACTTAATAATCATCACCATAAGTAAAAGGGACAGGGTGCGTGCAGGGACAAGCTCATTCAACCACATCACTTTATTTCAGGTAACATCTTCACACCTATTAATTTTCCCCCCTTATTTGTTGACTTCCTTGTGACAGGCTTATGATAACACTTGTCATAATCTTGAATTTGTATAAATAAATTACAATTGTGAAAGGTTGTGCTCTACGCGTCGCTTTGGAGGGAAACCTTTGGCCTCAGTCTTTCTTGTTCATAAATTTTCATAATATCGGCAATGGCAGCAGGCTAGGTCTTCTCTATGGATACAATAACAGACAGTTTCTTTTTTGGCGTCAACAGCAACATGTCATCTACAGCAAATTTACGACGTAGTGAGCTATAAAAACACTCAGAAACGTGTACTCACAGAGACTTTACGTTCTCGTATGCTCCCATGAAACTGACCAACCCTATCCAGTTCAGAAGCAATTCAACGCCAGTAATGTTTCTAATAAGGTATAAATATATAAATAAACTAATAAATAAATAAAGGCCAGCGTAGCTAGGTAGGCAAATAGTACCCATCTTGATTCACTGGCTACATGGTTGAGTGTGATCCTGCATTTTTTTTTTTGTTTCGTTCCTCTGGCCGCGATAAATATGCCAATCTCCGTCTGAGACATTACAGTCTGACTCGGATGGTTACTAATGTGTCAGTGTTGGCTTTCCTTTCCTGTCAGAAATAGCTACTGAGGACAAACTCGTAAGCTGATTTCTCGAGGCCAGTCCCTCAAAATAGTTACTGACGTATATCCTCAGAAAGTCGTATATTAGCACGAACTGATGCGGAATAACATTGCAAGAGAAAATGATGAATAGTAACGAAATGACAACACTACGCTGCTGCAACCCTCCATCTGACAAAGCACATGCCCCCCACTTTCCTGCACACCTAACCGAGCGCATAACGGCCCTCACCCCCCCCCTCCCCTCTATATAACACAGAGGCATTAAAACTTTAAAAGATGACAGAGAAAATCGTCATCATCATCATCGTCTCAACTACCACCACCACCATCCATCATCTCTCAAGAAACCTTTTCCCATGGGATTTCGTTAAGATAAAGCGACACTTTTTTTTTTTCCTTCTAAGTATGAGAGGAGTTGATTTTCAAACTACGTAATTAAGCGTATACAGAACAGTTCATCATAGTTTAAGAGTGGAAAAAGTGGTAATATATATATATATATATATATATATATATATATATATATATATATACATATATATATATATATATATATATATATATTATATTATATTATATTATATTATATTCAAGAGTTTGTGTAATTACCTTACTTCTAAAATTTGTGTCTGGCAGAGTATCACAATGAAGCGAAGACTGCCCAATAGCAGCTTGGTAATGGGTGATCGTTCCTTGCTCGTTCTGATGTGGCTGGGTGGGGCGTCTGTGCGACATATCTCTTTAATGACCGGAGCCAGCGTGTCCTCCATCTACCGTTGGATCCACCGATGGCAGGATCATACTTCTTTCACAAGACACTACCGCGTCAAGCTGTGCAGCCCAGATTCCTCGAGGACTGATGTAGTTTATACCCCGTGACTGCTGTGGCCACAGTTTCCTCCATACCACCGTTTATGAGACCCGGGTAGTGGGATTCTCAGACATTTACGATCGATTCCCAGTCCTAACTGGGATATGGTTTTACAGGAAAAACTAGACATGGGAAGGTTTTACACCAGTTTTCTTGATCTACGTGCAGAAGAGTTACAACCTGTTGTAATTTTCATGGCGTACTTTTGCATATTCCGTATTTATAAAGTTAGAACAGGCTAAAGGAGAAGATTCTACAGCCTCTTCGTCCCTCCTGTATGTCAAAACCTGGGTTACGACAGGGAACTGATCGTAAGCGCGTTTGTGCATCCCAGATCAGTCCTCCCTGACCAAGTGCAGCAGGAACCCAGCCAGACACTGTATCTTCATTTCACAATCCCGTGAACGGATAAAACGGCAAAGCTACATCCACACACCATAACTGTGCTTTATGTGAAGATCCTACAATTTTTCCTGAAGACGGTCGAAACTGAGCTGAAACAGATGTATATTCACAAGGAAAAGAACTTCAGTCTGTGGGCATTATAATTCTCGTAGCCAGGCATTACCTCTCACACGCACATAATAAAATGTCTCCGTCTGCACAGCACCATCCAGTCTTAGGTCCGTATTCTCATCGGTTACGGAACTTCCCTAGCATCTCTTCCTTAGCTATTTATTTTTAGATATTGCTTGTTAACATCATTTTGTCGCTATTGTTGAAAATCAGGCGATATTAGAAGTATGTACACAACATGAATGACGAACGCAAGGTTTAACAAGCAAAATAAATCGCTTTGGAAAAGGTGTTCGGATGCTTCCTTAACAGACGAGAATATGATTGATTTACCTACATTTACCTATTCTCCCCGGGATCGAAGGTGGTGGAGTGAGTGTTTGGAAACCGTATATCCTCTGGTTCGGGTACCACTGCGGTCATTGGATGTGAGAAGTGAACTCCATCCCTATGTCGTGGATAGGGAAGATACAAAACTACCTACGTATTCCCAGCGTATCAAAGAAGGTGACTAAAATCGGGGGCGGGGAGGGGGGGTTCAAGGAGCTGGAGTCCTTTTTTTTTTTTTTTTTTTAAATATAAACTTATGTTCGAGTTGTACCTCTTGATCAATTGTATAGTGGAAGAATGTGTAGATAGAAGACGGTATGTGAATAACCATTGTATAATATTAAGGACATTTTCTTTATCATCTCATCAATCTGTTTACTTTCGTGGGTGTAAGAAGAACACATTCTCGATAACTAGGCACGTCTGGATTATAATGCTGGTTTTCCAACACCCAGACTCATGATTCTTTTACCGCTGATATTTTAAGTATGGAGTTAACCATATAATTCTCACATTAGGTGGGGTGAAATAAATAACACTGCCATTCCTAACTATATTAATCTCGCCAAATGAGTAAATATATGCTACGATTATTTCATCACTTTGATAATTACCTGGGAATTCAAAGTAACTATGATTTTCAAGGGTGTTATATTCTGTTCACTTTAACATGACCTTGAATTATCATCTATCTGTTCTGAATACTGAGGTGCAATAAAGGTGTAATACTGGAATACGATGCCAGCCATGAAGAAGTGCAGTGGAAAGAATGCAGAGCTGTAGTATTCTTTTTTCTGCCATTGAGCTACGCGAAATTAGCTGTGGTATTTGTGGTAGGTGGGGGGGGGGGCTCCCCATCCATTCAATGTAGTGCTGCTGTCGGGTGTCTGCCCTTTCCTCTCCTCCATCCTTCTTTCCTTCTATCCTCTTCTGTCTTTCTTTCCTTCATTCTTTCCTTGTCCTTCTGCCTACGACATAACACTTCCTCTTCTGTCTTTCTTTCCTTCATTCTTTCCTCTTCCTTCTGCCTGTGGGTGACTCTACGCTGAGTGACTAGCCAAATGGTTTCCTGTACACCAGGAAACCATTTACTACGCTGGGTGGTAACCATATCCAAATTTTGGCGTCTGATGGTTTAGTGGGTAATTATTGCGCTCCAATCAGATTGAGCCGGTGATGGTTTATATCCAAGGGAGGGTTGGGGTTGATTGCTCATGCAATGCTACTCAGGGATGAGTGAGGCTGGTCACTCATCTTAAATGTCGGGACCAACTGCCTAGCCTTGGGCTCCTACGCTCCTCATGGGGCAATGTAGGATTGGATGATGGATGGATGGATGGATTAAAAAAAAATCTTGGAGTTCTCATACTCATAATCATCATCCTGCCACCTTTCCTACCCTGAGGTGGGGAGAGGTAGCCCAGTATGCTGAATTCATCAATTATTTCCATCCTTATTGATGCAAAAACTGTTATAATTAAACTTTGTTCCTTTGATTAGCAGTGAAAGAAAGAAAAGAATATTTGTATTTTTCTTTTCTCGAATTCATGCTGTATCACTGGCTTACATGCATGAGGTATATGAGTTGAAGAGTTCTAGTATCTATCTGTTGAAGAATTAAACAAAATTTTGTTACATTTCTTTCGTACAGCGGTGGATGCATCGGTAAAGAGGCGGCCTGCAGTCCTAATGGACCCAGGATCGAATCCCGGCTGGGGCAGGGAACAGTTTAAGGATTTGAATTTCATAAAAAGCAGACTTTCCTGATCTGCCACATGACCTGCCGACATATAAAAATACCGCCGCTAATACTAATACACCAGTCCTGTATGAGACAGCCCTAGTATGTATTCAGTATGGATGGTGGGTGGTAGCACCGAAGTGGTGACATGTGGAGGTGTAGGAGGACTACTGGGCCTTGGGATAGGCCACTGCCCCCGAGAAATAGGCCCTGAAGCCTTTGTCCAGAGTCGGACACATAAAAAAAAAAAATGAGGTAGTTTGCTAGACTGTTCCCTCGCCTGGCTGTTACCCTAAAGAATAATTACCACTGACAGACAGTTGGTTCACGAGTCCCTCATGCACTGTACAGGTTCGGACAAATGAAAGAGAGACGCCGAGATAGTCTCTACACACGTGGTGGGTCATTTCCTGTTGCCGTAATCAGTTATGGATAGGGAAGGATCGTGAGACAAGCGCGGTGATTGAGGCTTGGTTGTTGTTTTCTGTGTTGCTGCTTCAGATTCACGTGTTTGTGAACCCAGCGGGAAGGTGAAGGGAATGGACGCAGAGGACATAGAGTGGTCGACAGCTGACCTATTTGACATAATTCCTGACTCCACTTGTTCTATTTCATATGCCGATGTCCCTTACTTTACTACATGTGCCTTGTCTGACAGTCAGCAGGTGATAAATCCAGGTGTATACTGTAGAGAGTCATGACACATTTGGAGTCGCTGGTGTTCCGCTGGCCGAGCTATTTTAACCACAAGTATACACTCTGTGAATATTTAGTTAGGTCTCGCTGTTTTCACGTTAGGCGTAAGTGCAAAGTAGCAATTTTTTGCCTGGTTTACCAGTGTTAGGATGTTAGCTTAGATGTATCTTTTTTTCTTGTTTTAAAGTTACTAATATTAAAATATTGACATAAATTAAAATACAATTAAAAAAAAAAGGTAAACACAAAAATATTTGTTTTTTATGACAATGGGTCTCAGAAGGCAGTTTAATGCTTCATTAATTACATTAAGCGGAGTTGGCTGGTTATCTGTGTTAAGGTCACGACTCGTATAACCGTCATATATACTGATATACGTCGACAATGTCCTGTTTACTTAGTTTCCTTTATAACTACTAGGTAGACTGCTAGCCGTGGTTTGTGACGATATAAAATATTTCCCTTTATGATTGCTAAGGGGCGGCACCAAGGACGGTACCACAGAAGTTCACATATTTTGTACAGGGAATGGGTTTCATACAATTCCTTGACCAAGGCCAGTATTCTCATTGATTAAGGACACTCCCTAACACTTCTTCCTAAGTGACATATTTTGCTTATCATACCTTACTGTCCTCTTCCCTGTTGCTTGAGTCATTGTAATATAACCCTACTATACATAAATAACGTCTATCTGTCTATCTATAGCCAGACATCTGAATCCCATGAGGGATGGCCACGAACAAATCACCTCCACGTCGCCTTGTCCCCTGGCATTTCGCTGCCCATCCACCCCCCAGCCCACAACTCCCTGTGGGCAACCACCTTGTCTTGATATGGGGACTTGCCCCTGTGATCGCACAAGCCTACCCACGGATGTATTGACATCTGGCAGGATCTTCCAAGTTGACAGTGTTGTGGGTGAGGAGTCTGACTAAGCACTGCCCGAAACCTGTATGGGTCATTGGTGCCGCTCTCCAGAGGGGTCGCCTTGAGGCTGTCCTTAATTGACTGGTTGGATGTCTAGGCTGGGGGGTGTAGGGGAATGGGGTTTTTGCATTGGTGGGAGCAAAATTTTGCATCACGGGATGTCCTTTTGGGGTTGCCCACTGGAGATGAGGTACCCTGCTCACAGTAGCCTGTGTTCAGTCCCCTTTCCTTGGAATGTGGTTGCTCCTGACTTCAGGTGCCTATCTGTTTTTAATGTGTAGTATTTGCATGTAGATACTTATACTACCTCATATCCTCATGTGGTCGGTGACCAGCTGCATGAGTCATCACCTGGCCACTCCATGACTGATCCTTTACCTCGCAGTTCGTCTGTCAAAAGAGTGGGTCGGGATATTACTTGTGATGTGCTGTTGCTTGGTGACTTTGTGCATGACAATTATATGAAATATCTGGTACTGAAACTGACTGATGGTATTTCCTTCCAGAACCTAAACTGTTTTCAGATTCACACTGACCTAGTTACAGCATGTGGATTTATCCTCAAGGTCTCCTTGCAGGGCAATGGTTCTCTATTGCTAGAGGCCAGTAATGAAGAGGAGAGTTTGCACATCCAATTCCTTACAGTTGCCACTGATTATCCAGTGTCTGTCTCTCGTCACTTGGCCTTAAACCAGTTCTGTTGGGTTGTATATTCTCGTGACTTGGTCTCTTATTCTGATTCTTCCTTCCTAGTGGAGCTGGCTCCTCAGGGAGTGGTAGCAGTACAGAGAATTATGAAGAAACTGAATGGAGTTTTAACACTTACGCCCTCTCTTATCTTGACATTTGATCACTCTACTTTGCCGGATGTTGTCACTGTTGCATGGTGGAAGCTTAAGGTCAAACCTTATGTTCTTTGGCCTAGAAGGTGCTGTTACTGTCAGAGATTTGGTCATGTTCACCATTCTCTCGGGTGTAAGGCGGTTGGCCTTCTTGAGGTCTGTGGAAATTGTGGTGGTGTTTACCATGGTATGGTGGATTGTTCTCAACCCTCTAAATGTTTGATTTGTGAGGGGGCACATACAGCCTCTTCCAGGGATTGTGATGTGTACAGGTTCGAGTACGAGATTGTTTCTGTCTGTATGAAGGAGAAAATTTCCTTTTCTGAGGCAAAGGCCAGGGTAAGAGAGAGGTTCATTCACCCTGGGGTCACCTTTGCTGCTGCTTTGTCTCGCTCTAAAGCTATTCGGGAGATGCTCCTGCCATCACGCAATACCCCCATCTACTTCTTGGGTTCAACTTCGCAGCCTCCTAAGCCGAGAGGTTCCAATGAAGGGGTGGAGCCTGGAAGTGGCCTCCTGTCTCTGGCCGTGTCTCCTCTGGGGTGGTGCTTCCTGCATCTAGGAGTACCTCCCCCAGCCCAGTTTCTGCTGTGGGAGATGTCCATGTCAATGTATCTCCTTGCCCTGACACGTCCAAGGAACCTGACATCCCTCTTATGCATGGCGAGAGTCGCTGTGGCTCCTTGGAATGCTCAGAGACTGGGGCCCTACCATCAAACGTTTCTGCTGTGGAACCCACTGTGCAAGATTCTAGTCGAGATTCTCAGGGGTTTGGGCAAATGCAGGCTGAGGATGGTATTTCACTGAGGAGGGTATTTGTTGATCCACATGTTCAACTGCATGAGGCCTTGCCCTCTCAGGATCCAAGGGCTGTGGGATGTGATACTGATCGTGCTTATGCTCGTTGTGCCACTGTCTGCTCTGTTTCGGCTAGGGCAGCTTGCAGTCCCCCTTCCAAACCATCTCTTGCTCCACAACAGCAGAAGACCATTGTCTGGCCTTTTTTCTCCAGGTTGTATTCAGCCAGTCAGCATAATATGCAACATAATGGTGCTGGAGAGTTGTGTTCTAAGGACCCTGCTAAGCAACAACCTAAATCTGATTACCTGTTGGGGGCAGGGTTGTCTCGCCCCTCATCCTGATTCATCCTGCACTTCGGGTACTATGATATGCTCAGCTTGCATACTGCAATGGAATTGTTGAGGGCTGTGTGGTAATTGGGAGGAGCTGAGGACCCTCTTGATTTCTTCTCCTTTGTGTGCGTGTCTCTCCAAGAAACTTTGAGGGTTTTGCCACTCCTCATGCACCACCTGGGTACTGTGCTTTTTACTCAGTGCCAGACCAAGGTCCTATTAGTGGTAGTTATGTGTTGTTTAGTGTTCTGCATTCCCTCATTGACTAGTCCACCTCCAGTCTGTCCACCAGAGTGTTGGTGTAAGGTTGTATGTCCACCTCAGGTATACAGTTTGCTCCCTTTATTTACCGCCCAACACAGCAGTCAAGTCGGGCACAACTTGAAAACCTTGTTTATCAGTTACCTATGCCCTTTCTTCTCTCAGGACTTTAATGGCCACCACCATTTTTGGGGTGACTGCTTGTAAACCAACGTGGAAGTTTGTTGGCATCCTTACTGGAGGATGAGGATCTTGCCTTGTTCAGTACTGGGGGATTTACACATTTTCACACCTAAACGGATTCATTTACCGCAATGGACCTCTTTGTCTGTTCTCCTGACTGCCTTCTGGACTTTACCTGGGAGGTTCTGGAGGTTCTACATGGGAGTGATCACTTTCCCATCCTCCTTACAGCAGCAGTATCTATCCCTTGTTCCCATCTACCGAAGTGGAGGTTGGGTAAGGCAGCCTGGTTCCTTTTCTCTTCTTTGATATCTGTTAATGTCTCAGTTGAAGATTTCCACACATAGATGAGGCTGTTTTGTTCTTTACCTCTGCTCTGCATTCTGCTGCTTTTCATGCTGTTCCTACAACCTCTGGCACGTATAACTGTTGGCCTGTCCCATGGTGGAATGAGGATTGCAGAGTTGCTGTACGTGCTACGAAAATAGCGTTTTCACATTATCGTAGATGCAAAACACGGCACAATCTTGTTGAATTCATGCAGGTGCAGGGCAAGGCTTGTCAGGTACTCACACAAGCTAGGCGGGACTCTTGGTTGTCTTACGAGTATGTGCCATCTATAAACTCTAAGACACCAATGCGTCAAGTGTGGAAAAGGGTGCTATAGATTTCGGGTAAATTCTCTGAAGGCAGGTCTCCCGTGTTGGTGACTTATGGTGAACCTGCTGGTGACCCTGCAGTTGTGGCTGATGTTTTGGCATCTGCCTTTGGGACAATCAGTCATAGATATGCTAGCTCTCTAATTTTTGCAAGACATTGAGAGGTAGAGGAGACTAGGGTGATGTACTTCTCTTCAAGGAATGGGGAGTCTTACAACCTCCTTTTCTCTTATTGCAAACTCTAATGTACCCTTTCCCTCTTTCATGACACCTCACCAGGGCAGGAGGATATTCCATACGCGATGCTTTGATGCCTGGATGATGATACACTGACTTTTCTCCTCAGCCTCTTTAACAGACTCTGGATGGACTCCTCTCTTCCCACCTCTCAGTGTAAGGATATAGTCCCCCCATTCCAGAAGCAAGGGAAGGCAGGTTACAGTCCCCTGGAATATCAGGCTATTGCACCAACATCTTGCTTGTGTAAATTATTTGAAAAAAAAAAAAGTCAATACCTGTCTCACATATTTTCTCAAAAGAAATTAATATCTCTATCAGTATCAGTCAGGTTTTCAAAAATGTCATTCAACAACGGATGCACTTGTTCATCTTGAGGCTGCTCTGCCTTTACCGTGCCTTAGTAAGGAGCAAATTGGACTATGGTTGTAGAGTATACTCTGCTGCTACTGAGGCACAGTTGTGACCACTAATTCCACCCATCATGCTGAGATCCATATGTTAAATGGGGCTTTTCGGTCTTCCCAATTCCTAGTCTATTTGTTGATGGAAATGAACCGCCACTGCATCTCCACCGACTGTCCTTAACCCTTCAACCGTGGGTGTCATTCCAGAATGACATTGAAAACACTGGACCAAACCACGGGTGTCATTCCAGAATGACATTGAAAAAACTGGACCAAATCGCGGGTGTCATTCTGGAAGTTTCGTGAATATTTTGAATACCGTGCATTTTTTCCGCACGCCAATTGTTTCACGCAAGAGTAGCTATCAAGTTCTTTCACTCCAGCTCTCCCCCACCTCCCTCCTCCTACCCCCCGGGGGCCCACCCCATCCCTGCCCAGACACGCATCAGTCAGTATATGTCCAGCTCTGTGCGTGATAATGGTGCTCTGTCCAGAGTCCTCATCTCTCGCTTCCTCCTCGGAAAATCATAGTGCTAATGTGCCTTCGACCTCTAAACCGAAGAAGGAACTCCTGACGGCGAGGCAGAAGGGGTTGAGCACCCCAGAAAATAGGATGGAGCTCGATAAAACTGTGAGTACGACAATGGATTGTGGCAGTGAGAGTGATACCATCACTGCAAGCAGTGAAGATTATGCTCTTATTGCTGGGGAACCGGTTATGGGTGAGCAATTGGGGAGTGACAGTGATGAAATTGTGCAGGTTGTCTCCCCCCCACTGCCCACAACTTACTCAGGAAAAGGGAAGGCGCCCAAGGGAAAAATGGGTGTAGCACGTGGGAAGGGAGTGAAGCAGAGAGCTATGTCTCCTACGCCCGGCCCTAGCAAGCATTTCCCACCACTTTCCCGTTCCCCTAGCCCTATTGCACCTCACATCATCTTCATCTTCTGCCGTGCCCTCTCCTCAGTCAACATAATCAGAGGAATATGCATTGCCGGATCCTGCACAGTGAGGGAAGGCAGGCAGGGTAGGCAGGGGAGGCCGGGCTAGAACAAAGGGGATGCATGGCAGCCAGAGGGCAGAGCGTGGTGATAAACAGGGAACAAAGCAAGTCAGGCTTCACCTCACACCAGGTCAGTAACCTAAACGCCTGCCCACCACCCAGCTCCCGCCCGCTCACCCCCCGCCCATTCACCCCCCTCCCGCTCACCCCTGCCTCACCTCCTGCCTCACCCACTGCCTCACCTAAACTCCTTCTCACCGGGAAAAGAGTGCAACTCCACCTGACACTGGCACTGAACCACGCACCAGGAAAGTGCATGCCTTTGTGTGGTCTGACGGTGCTGATTTTCAGCCACACAATCCGCCAATTGACAAGACGAACGCCGGTATACAGCCTGGCTTCCCATGTAATGCCAGAGATGACTTTGTGGACTACTTCCTGGCCTTCATGGATGACGAAATTATGCAGTTTGTCAGCGATGAGACCAATAGGTATGCAGCTCTGTGTGCTACAGAAGGGCTGGGACCTATTGGCTCACCAAAGCAGGTGTCGTGTTTGCCTGTAGGGATCAGAGAGCTGTATGTGTTCTTTGCTCTCATTTTTTTTTTTTTTGTTTTTTTTAAATAACAGAATGGAGGAAGGAAAAACAAATGGGTAAAAAAAATAATCCATACACCAGATTACTGGTGTCCTCTGTTCATAAAATATCTGTAACAGTTAGACTTGAACAGTTGTGGGTTGAAATTTGGAGGAAAACAACTCTAGGGAAGCGAGTTCCAGAGAGATGCAGTTTGGGGAATGAAAAAATTCTGATAGGCAGAAGTTCTGCAATATGGTTGAGTGACATTCCAATCATGGGCGCTACCAGATGCCCGTGTAGCATGAGGGAAGACATGGAGAGGTGGCACCATGGACGCAACTTCATCTGAGCATTTGCCAAAAAAATATCTGTAAAATAATGCAAGGGAGGCAACATTCCTTCTTACTTGCAGGGGAGGTAGTTTATATGTAATGGCAGGGTTGTTAATGATTCTAACGGCTTTATTCTGAATTTTGTCTAGTTGCCTTAATGCAACCTCTCCACAACCATTCCACAAGGGTGAGCAATATTCAAGCTGAGAGAGCACATGACTCTTATAAATTATAGGTAACTGCTCATCGCTGAAGAAGTTACGGACTCTGTACAATAATCCAAGTTTCTTTGAGGCGGTTTTAGCAAGTGATCTGACATGATAGGTCCAGCTGAGGGCACTGTTAAGTGAGACACCAAGAATTTCAATACTTTTGGAGATGGGAATATTAGTAGCATTGAAGGTAATGTACGAATCTGGCAATATCTGTCTATTAGTAAACTGTATATATTTAGTTTTAATAGCATTAAAAGAGACAAGGTTGTTTTGTCCCCATTCACTGATTGTAGATAGATCTTGATTTATGGAGATGGCTGTACTGAGTTGAGAGGTAGAGATATTAGACTTTGTAAATGGATGTCTGAATTTGAATGAACTATGTAGTGTTGAGTCATCTGCATATGAGTGAATGGGATTGTGAGTGACAGATAAGAGATCATTAATATGAACCAGAAATAGGGTTGGCGCCAGAACTGATCCCTGCGGCATGCCTGTGTTGAGTGGAAATTCGAATATACATCATCTACTTTTACTCTTATTTTCCTGTCACTAAGATAAGAAGAAATCAAAGGAACAAAAGACGTTATTCCATAGCAAGGGAGTTTGGACAGCAGGGAACGGTGCCATACTCTGTCGAAAGCTTTAGAGATATCAAGAGCTACTGCATGAGTTTCTCCAAAAAGATGGATGGTATGAGTTAAGAGATTGAGCATGTCAATGGTGGATCTTTCGTGGCGAAAACCGTATTGTCTATCACTAATTAAGTTGTTGGATTCAAGATGTTTAAAAATATGCTTATTAATTGAAGTTTCAAATACCTTACCAAGAGAAGATGTGACAGCTATTTGTCTGTAATTGGAGGGGTCAGACGAACTTCCTTTCTTCGGAACTGGGTGGATATTGACTTCTTTCCATGAATTTGGGAATAAAGAAGTACGTATGCATAGTCTGAATAATTTAGCTAGGACAGAGGCAAGTTCAGGGGAACACTTTTTAAAAACAATTGGCGGAATTCCATCTGGGCCTGGAGCTTTGTTGGTAGGTAAATTGTCTAGGATGGATTTTACGTATCTTGTCTGTATTTTAAGTGGGGCAATTTCGGGAGAATCAAGTTCCAGTACTGAGACATTCTGGCTGGTATCATCTATGGTAGAGTTTCTTGCAAAGGTATTAGCAAAGATATCTGCTTTCCCACGTGGGTCATTTGTAATATTGCCATCTGAAGATTTTAGTGGGGGAATGGAAGATGACTTGTTAAAGTTATTATTGAAAGAATTAAGAGTTGACCAGAATATTCTGTTGTTATTAGGGTTGTTAAGTAGTTTTGATGCTTGCTTTTGAAGAAAGTTTGATTTAGATAGATTTAATACAGCTTTTGCATGATTTCTAGCAATTTTAAATTGGGAGAGTGATTCAGATGTTTTTGATTTTAAGTAAGAGTTATATGCTAATGACTTTTGGGCTGTTACTGGGCTGTTGCTCTCGATGCCCCATGTCAAGAAACATGAGTTGGAGGAGTACTGGCTGGTTGATGACATCACTTCAACCGCAACATTAGGGAAGTACATGTCACGAGATAGGTTTCGACAGCTACTAGGATACCTGCACTTCGCTGACAATGAAAACCCGTCCCAAACTGACCCTTTGTGGAAAGTAAGAGATTTCCTCAACATGACCAGGGATCGATTTGTGCGATTTTTCCATCCTATGCAAAAAATCGTCATAGATGAATATCTGGTATTGCTTGGAGGACGTCTCAAATTCATGCAGTACATACCCAGCAAACACCACCACTTTGGAATAAACTTCTTTGTGCTGTGTGACTGTGAGACGGGGTATATCCGTGACTTCGTAATCTACTCTGCTAGCACAATCGATGTCGACAGGAATGACCCCCTTGGCTTCTCTGCCTCCATAGTAAAATTGCTGATGGAGAGGTATTTTGGTGGGAATCATGTGCTGTACACGGACAGTTACTATACAGCACCGAAACTCGCCAAATAGCTGGCTGAACACGGCATCAGCACTGTTGGCATTGTATGGAGCCACAGGAAAGAATGGACAAGTTTCCCTGAAGCATCATCCTCATCCAAGGGAGACTTGCACCTGAAGAAGTCTGACAAGCTTCTGGCGATCAGGTGGCACGACAAGAAGGTCGTGAATATGCTCGGCACCATCCACAAGGGGGAATTGCAGAGAACTGGGAAGGTCAGCTGCAGGACGGGAGAGCCAATCATGAAGCCAGATGCCATTATTGACTACAATATCAATATGAGACTTGTTGATGAGTCTGACATGATGATTGGCAAGATAGACTGTCTCAGGAGAAACACCTGATGGTACAGAAAGGCTTGCCTTCCTCCTGTACATGACACAGGTCGGGGGCATAAGGCAACCATCCCTGAAACAGTTCTCCAAGACTGTCGTGCAGCAGCTGCTTGCAAGATTTGGTCAAGTGACGGCATTGGTCCAGAGGTGACACTCTGATACACAACCTGACTGTCTTGAGTGCCGCAATTACATGACCTGGCACCAACTTATAAAACTTCCTCTCACTGCAGGCAGCAGGTTGTCACAGGGCCGCTGCAGAGTGTGTCATAACACCACACGGAGGCCTCGGGCGAGAAAAATGAGCACACACCAGTGCCAGGAATCCCAAGTTGCTCTCTGTGTGACTCCCTGCTTTGCTGAGTACCAGTCTCTGAGTAAATGCTGACAGTGACAGTGAGATACAGTGATGCGACAGTGACTTGCTTTACTAATAATTGTATAAGGGATAATGTAGTAATAAGTGATGTTTTACCAAGAAACCAATGTAAATATTGGCCAATATAATAAGTGATAAGGTAATGAGAAAATCTGCGGCACTGCTGTAATTCTGTGATGCGACAGTGACGTGCTTTACCAATGATTGTATAATGTAGTAATGAGGGATATTTTACCTAGAAAATATTGTAAATATTGGCCAGTATACAAGTGATTTGGTAATAAGAAACTCTGCGGCACTGCTGTGATTCTGTGATGCGACAGTGACGTGCTTTACCAATAATTGTGTAATGTAGTAATAAGGGATATTTTACCTAGAAAATAATGCAAATTTGGCCAGTATATAAGTGATATGGTAATAAGAAAATCTGCGGCACTGCTGTGATTCTGTGATGCGACAGTGACGCAATATAGTAATAAGTGCAGTGTAAATATAATGTATATTGCCCAGATTATATGTAACATAGTAATTTAAGTTAGAAATAATGAAAACATCACTGCTAACCAAACGTCAGTGAGTGTGTGATGCGGCAGTGAAGTGCGGGCAATTACAGTGCTTTTTACCTACCTCAGTGAACACAGAGTGGGTGTTTATCGTATGTGCAGTGTTCATATATGTTTATAGTATTATTATCAGAGTGTGGTTGGCATTTGGTACTGGTGTGTGGGGCGAAAATAGTGATTTTAGATCGCTCACTTCTAACGGCACTGCCCGTCCAGAGAAAGCCCATGAAGTCATGAAACATACATCACTGCAAAGCTGAAGGTTAGTACTTTCTAATGGTACCTTTTTTTTTTTTTTTTGCTCTAGCTTTATTCTGTGCAGAGTTATAAAGGTTTATATACATTTTGGTGGAACCCACGCGGGAGAGGCCAGTTGGGTTAAAACAATGCCCGCGGTTAAAGGGTTAATGGTGTAGTGTTGGAACTACCCTCACAATCTTGCTGCCTCATTGTGTTGTAAGTTGTCACTGAGGTCGCTCTCCTCCCTTTTATAACACACACTCTCACCATGCACACCCATTTGGACTCAGAGTGAGGATTGCCATAGGGGAGTTCGGTGTTCAATCCTCCCCTGTTTGCCCAGTGCATGATCCCAGGAGTTGTTCCCTGGTTTCTCCCAGAGGTACGACCATGTGTTTAATTCCCTGAGAGGAAGGCCTTTCCTTCCTCACAGGCAGTTCTGTCTTATTTCATAGAACATGCTTTTGTTCGCAGAGACTTGATCCCTGTATAATCTAATGGATCCAAATCCCATGCAAATCCCATGCAAGGACAGGTTTTGGTGTCATTTTCAATGATTTTACCCATGGTGGGAGTCTCCCTTCTGCATCAGTTTTTACCACTGAACATACTGCTATTTTAGTTGCAGTTGAATTGATTTTTAGTTTCCTTCAAGCTTCTTTTACAGTTTTTAGTGATTCAGCCAGTGTCTCATGAGCTTTGTCCAATGGCTTTCCATCACATCCCTTAGTCCTGTCTGTCTTAGAGTGGCTCCACTGATTAAGCAGGCGTGGATGCTCTGTACCGTTGTTTGGGTCCCTGCTCATGTGGGGCTCGTGGACAGTGAGCATGTTGACACCTTGGCAAAAGCTGCTGCCTCTCGTCCTTCCTCTCTTCATTACTGTGTCCCATCCTGGGATCTATGTACAGCCACTGTGGAGGTTGTCTGCTTCCACTGGCAGAGGAAGTGGGATGCAGTAGGGGCAAACAAACTTCACAGCATTCATCTGGACCTGGCTGACTCGGGGAATGTGTGGCTGTCCTCACAGTGGAAGGCAGCTTTGGACCATCTCCAGATTGTTTTTTTAATGGAGAGGGCATCCCCTCCCTGTTGAGATGATTGCCTGGTCCCTTTGACTGTGCGACACCTACTTGTGGATTACCTCATTCTTGAAGAATTTCGTTGGTGGTACCTTTCCAGATGCCGAGCCGGCGATGGATCGTACCTTCTCTCCTCGGTGCTTGAGGA
Organism: Coenobita brevimanus; assembly: GCF_032717465.1. Taxonomy (NCBI): domain Eukaryota; kingdom Metazoa; phylum Arthropoda; class Malacostraca; order Decapoda; family Coenobitidae; genus Coenobita; species Coenobita brevimanus. Next base: position 36,658,586 of record NC_136983.1, on the reverse strand, counting down.
GGAGGCCTGTGCTATGGGAAGGGGCACCTTCTCCTTTGTGTTGAGTGCTGGCCTTCTCCACAAGCTATAGGTCTCTAATGTATTTTAGTTTGTGTTTTTTTGGTAATGTTCTTATTTAACCTTTATCTTTCCACCATTTTTTAGTTTTTGTTGATACTTTATACTTTTGGTTTGTTTTAACCCATCGTGTCTGGCATATATTCCTGCCAACTCTTACCACAACTGGGCATTCCAGAGAGAATCGTCTATTTTTAAACCTTCATATCTCAGCAAACACAACCAAAAATAAACAACTGTCATAATATTCATCAATCTTCCACTTCAAGGTGATTGCTTCAGATGGTCCATGAAGTGCATGTAGGAAGTGTGAGTGAGTGGGGAAAGGGGGCAATTTTTTTTTTTTTTTTTTTTGCCCATGTCCTTATGCGTGGCAGAGATGCCATGACACTACTATGGCTAAGCCTAGCCCTCCATAGTAATAACATTTCCAGAACACCGCGGTGAACCTCAAACACTATTTACATGAATATTTTCCATAAGTGTGGCATGATTGCTGCTGGGAGTCTGGTAACCATAACAATGACATTGAGGCAGGCTGCCTGCTGCCCTCACCACCGTCCCACCACCAATGCCTTATGCACGCACACACACACATACACACAGAGGAGGCACCAAGGAGAGCAGACTCAGGCCGACAACGCTCCATACCAGGCCAGCTTGGCCAGTGGCATTACCCAAATTAGTATCTTTATATAAGTCAAGCTCTGTACCAGGTTAGACTAAATGGTTTTCTGTTATTAAAAAAAACATAAGTTTAAGCAATACTTGTTCAAACAGAAAATAGAACAAAGTAGCGAAAGAATAGGCTCAGTCAGCTTATTGTTTGTTTATACTACAACTGCCCCTGGGAATGTAAGTACTCTATGTGCTTTTAGTACTGCAAAATGGGCACATACTTTAGTAAAGCAAATTTGGAAAAGAAAAGGGATAAAGGTAGAAAGCAGGATGATGATTTCTACCAAGAACTGGTTGAAATGGAGACTCACAATAAACTGGTGGAGCGTGTACACAGACTGGAGATGGCTTTTCAGAATGAGATTGATGAAATCAAGAAGCAGATGCACTTGCAAAAGGAAGAAATAGAAAAACTAGGAAGGGAGGTCAACAAGAAAGACACAACCATCAGTGAACTAACAGTGGAAGTGAGTACACTTAGGAGGAAAATGAGTGAAATGGCAAGTACAGTAGTCAACCACGAGAGTATTATGGAAGAGTTCAAATATGATACAGAGACAGTTAGGCAAGTAAGCAGTCTGATAGACCAGAGCAATGATACTGAGGAAAAGATAACACAGGTGAATGAAGCTGTGCAAAACTACAAAAATAATGTGGAAACCATGTATGCTGAAATGGTGAAAGTAAAGAAAGACTTAGAAACAAGGGTGGATGAAAAAAGCATTAAAAAGGAAGTGAAAAGAATAATCCAAAACAATCCAAAGTTACTCAGAGATTCAGTAGATATCAACAAATCTATAGTAATCACTGATATAGAAGAGGAAGAAGTAAAAAACAAGATCACAAGAGACAAAAAGGAGTTGGCAAATGTAATGAGCTTATTGAAAGAAATATCAGAGGAAATCTGTAGTAAAGACATAGAGGAACACAAAAGGTTAGGGAAATAAGAGAGAAGCAAGTCAAGACCTCTAAAGGTAACCTTCCAGAGTGTAAACACCGTGGAGGAGATACTAAAAAATGCAAAGAATCATATGGAAAAAGAGGAGTTAAAAAATGTATGTTTAAAAAGATGCCTAACACAAGAGGAACTGGAATTACTGAAAGAGAAGAGAGAGGAAGCAAAAACAAAAAATGAGGGAAGATCAGAAGAGGAGAATACATTTTTTTTTTTTACAAAGTAATAGGATTGCAGGTATGAAAGTGGTACATAAACAGGAGGGAATAAAATGGAGGAAGGCAGTAGAACCATGTCATGACAAGTATATAAACAAGATGATTAAGTTGATGTACTCAAATGTGGATGGAATGGTAACTAAATTATTAGAGATGAATGATTATGTCAGAGAAAATGAACCACATATAATATGCCTAACTGAAACAAAATTAACACCAAGGATATCAAGTGACATACTAAACTTAGAGGAATATAATATATGGAGAAGAGATAGGAACTTAAAAAAAGGAGGAGGAATTATAATATTAACTAAGAAAAATCTAAAAGTCAAAGAAATAGAACTAGATATACACTCACAAGTAGAACTGATTGCAGTAGAGATCAATACATCTGAAGGGAAAGTAATTGTAGCCAATTTGTACATGCCACCCAGATCAAACACATGGGAAAGAGACGAATATGGGGAACTGGCAGAGAGTAAAATTCAGAGTTTAAGAGCATTACTACATAAAATGGAAGAGAAATCGGAAAGAATTATGCTAACTGGAGATATTAATGCAAATATAAATTGGAATACACTAGATATAATAAGCCAAGAAAGCTGTTCGGACCAAAATCTGCTGGATCTCGTGCAAGAGTTTTTCCTAACGCAACATGTGAGGGAAACCACCAGAAAAAGAGGACTCGATGTACCCTCAATGGTAGATCTCATATTTACTAGGCAAGAAAATGATATGGACAGTTTAAAATAACACTCCTCCTTAAAAAAAGGAGGAGGAATTATAATATTAACGAAGAAAAATCTAAAAGTTAAAGAAATAGAACTAGATATACCCTCACAAGTAGAACTGATTGCAGAAGAGATCAATACATCTGAAGGGAAAGTAATTGTAGCCAATTTGTATATGCCACCCAGATCAAACACATGGGAAAGAGACGAATATGAGGAACTGGCAGAGAGTACAATTCAGAGTTTAAGAGCATTACTACATAAAATGGAAGAGAAATCGGAAAGAATTATGCTAACTGGAGATTTTAACACAAATATAAATTGGAATACACTAGATATAATAAGCCAAGAAAGCTGTTCGGACCAAAATCTCCTGGATCTCGTGCAAGAGTTTTTCCTAACGCAACATGTGAGCGAAACCACCAGAAAAAGAGGACTCGATGTACCCTCAATGGTAGATCTCATATTTACTAGGCAAGAAAATGATATGGACAGTTTAAAATATCACCCTCCATTCGGCAAAAGCGACCATCCAGTACTAAACTGCAACTTCAGGATAGCATATGACATAGTTAACAGCAATGAAAGATACAAAAAGAGCCCAAACTATAAAAAGGGAAATTATCATGACCTAAAGAAGTACTTCTTAGAAACTGGGAAAAGGAGCTTAGAGGACAAGATTTAAATGCTGTATATAAAAAATTCAGTGAATTTTATGAAATAGGAGCCCAGAAATACATCCCACAGCACAAAGAAGCAGAAAAGAAAATAAAGAAATGGTTCAATACAGAATGTAAAAATCAAAAGAAAGAAGTAATTTGTTGTGGAATAGATATAGAAGATACAATAGTGAAAGGGCATATAATAATTACAAACAGGCAAGAAACGATTATACAAGAATAAAGAGGGAAGACCAAAAACAGTTTGAGGAGGATATCATAAATAAAAGTAGTGATCAACCGAAGCTATTTTACAGCTACATCAGAAGCAAAACCAAAGTAAAAGATAAAATACAGTCCATCACAGACGAGGAAATCACCTATACACAAGAGAAGGATATTTGTGAAGCGCTAAACAAGAATTTTCAATCAGTTTTTACAGAAGAAAAAAATTTTGAGAGGGACTATGTGGAACATGCATGCCCACACATACTACCAGATATACAAATATCAGAAAAAGTAATACAGGAGGAGTTAAGTAAATTAGACAGAGGAAAAGCAAATGGTCCTGATGAAATTTCATGGTCGGTGCTACGAGTATGTGCAAAGGAGTTAAGTAAACCATTATTTTTAATTTTCAAGAAATCCTTGAGTCAAGATAAACTACCTGATATTTGGAAGAAAGCAAACATTGTCCCCTTATTCAAGAAAGGGAAGAGACAAAATCCACTCTACTACCTACCAGTATCACTGACCAGTGTTGTAAGCAAGGTATTAGAAAAGCTGATAAGAAAAGCTTGGGTAAATCATCTAGAAGAACACAATATGATAACAGAAAGACAGTTTGGTTTCAGAAAAGGAAAATCATGTGTTACTAATCTGTTGAGCTACTATGACAGAGTAACAGACACAATACAGGAAAGACAAGGATGGGTGGACAGTATCTATTTAGATTTCTAGAAAGCATTTGACACAGTACCACACCAAAGACTTTTATGGAAACTGTACCATCAAGGAGGAATTCGAGGGAAACTGTTTTGTTGGATGCAAGATTTTCTCATAAAAAAAGAAATGAGAAGAGTACTAAGGGGAAATTACTCATCATGGAAAAAAGTGACTAGTGGAGTTCCACAGGGTTCAGTGCTGGCACCAATCATGTTTTTAGTGTATATAAATGATATAGACAGTAACGCTAGAAATGAAAGCAATCTAAGTATGTTTGCAGATGATGCAAAAATACAAAGGAGAATTACTAACAGACTCTTGTAAAGAGCTACAAGAAGAATTAAATAAACTTCATGAATGGAGTAATACATGGCAAATGGAATTCAATGTGGACCAGTGTCATGTAATCAAGTTTGGTAAATGTGGAAAAAGACCTGATTGGGATTATACGTTAGGAAATAAAACCCTACACACATCAGAAAGACAGAAGGTCGGGTCCTATCAATAGCAGACTATCTCTGGCTGACCACATCAGTGAGAAGGTACGGAACATATATACACTGCTTGCAAATATGAGAATAGCATTCACAGACATAAATGAAGATATGCTAAGAAGGATAATAACATCATTCATCAGACCAACCCTGGAGTATGCATCAGTAGTCTGGAGTCCTCATCTCTAAAGAACACATAGACAAGATTGAAAAAGTTCAAAGGGCCGCTACAAGATGGGTACCAAGCTTAAGGGATCTAAGCTACGAAGAAAGACTAAATAAACTGAATCTACCAACACTACAGGAGAGAAGGAAAAGAGGTGACATGATAATTCTATATAAATGCACATCAGGGAAGGAGAAAATAAACATAAATGATTACTTAACCTATGGGGAAGCATCAGCAAGAGGACACTGAAAAAAAAACTGCATAAGGAGAGGTGATAAAGACGTAAGGAATTTCAGTTTCCCAAACAGAGCAATTGATCAGTGGAATGCATTACCGAATGAAATAGTGTGTGCCAAAACAATTCACAAATTTAAGGATTTTTACGATAAATATGGTTTAAGACACGGGACAGTACGAGCTTGACTCATTCCTGTAAAGATACAATTAGGTAAGAACACACACACACACACACACACACACAAGCACCGGGTCAATCTCGGTCTTCAAATGGCTATACCTAAAAAGTATCTTTATATGAGTCAAGCTCAGTACTAGGTCCAACTAATAGTCTTCTAATATAAAAGAGGAAGTTTAACCCGCGCCGTCCCGAGGACGTACTTCCACGTCCTCACGTTTTGTCACAGCTAATCCCGAGGACGTACTTCAACGTCCTGCAATTGCAAGGTTCATAATTTCCACAATTTTCAATTTTCGCGAGTCATTTTTGGTACGTATACACGGGACACCTTCCTCAACAAGATGCCAGGCAGAGACAATGCCTTACCCAGCATGACCTCCTCCCCCCCCCTGCATGCCCTTTTCTCAGCAATTAACCTGTTATCAGTGACCTGGCCAGTATAGCCATGTCATGCCACGGTACGAAATTCAGGGCCAGAGTGATTCCCCAATCAATGACAATGTGGAGGACAAACTTTACATAGCATTAGAGGAAGAAACAGTTAGAAATGATGATCAGGTAATGTGGCAAAAAAAGGTCAGGTATTAGTGAGTAAATCAATGCTTATAATGCCTATATTACTGCTTGAAAACCAATATACTCTTGTACTACATATAAATTCGTAACAGTAAATAAATACCGTTTATGAGTGGTGTGAAATAGTTATCCTCCCATAGAACTCGTTTTCTTTGGTGCCAGCCTGATAGAAAACCCAGTAAGGTAAGGAGGCTCTCCTACCTGTAATGAGTATTTTAAACCTCAGGTGAGCGATTTCTCTATGAATTTTCGATGTTTCTCACCAAAAGCGAAAGTTTTAGCAAAAAAAAAAAAAGATCGAAAATTGCCCGGGATTGGGGGGTACCATTGGTCGAAAAGTGGCCGGGACGGGGCGGGTTAAGTAAAAGTGTTTTTTTTTTTTTTTTTTTTTTTTTATGTGTCCGACTCTGGGCATAGGCTTCACAGCCTGCTCTCAAGGCCCAGTAGTCCTCCTACATACCATACACCTCTCTACGTGTTGTTCCAATAACACAATACAATGAAGCAGGCAGCAGTGATGAACAAGCAAATCAGCTGTTTCAGTGGTGACTGTTTAGTCTGTGATGTAGGAGAATGCAAAACTGCAAGTAGAAGCTTTCTGTTAGTACCAGAAGACGACCACAATCTTGAGCAAATCAACTTTGGAAGGAGTTAAGAAAAGGAACAAAGGTAGAAAGCAGGATGATGATTTCTACCAGGAACTGGTTGAAATGGAGACACATAATAAGCTGGCAGAACAAGTGTACAGATTAGAGATGGCATTTCAGACTAAAATAGATGAAATTAAAAAGCACTTGCACATGCAGAAGGAAGAAAATGAAAATTTAGTAAAGGAGATTAATAAGAAAGACACAGCAGTATGTGAATTATCATTTGAGGTGGGTAGACATAGGAGAAAGATTAGTGAAATGGCAATCACAGTTGTCAACCATGAGGGTAATATGTAAGGTGACCAGAGTCCCGTTCTTAGGCGGGGCAGTCCCGCTTTTTGGACGCCTGTCCTGCTTTTTTAATTGTGACTAGAATGTCCTGCCTTTTTAGCAAATTATCTTAAATGTCCCGCTTTTAGAAAATTACTATTACATTAGACATAACATGACCTTTTATGAAATTAGATTGGATTAGAAAAATTATACATAATCTTAACCAAATGAAATACCGATTTATTATTATAAAATCTGTAATACTCACTAGCTGGTAAATCTGGTTGGCCCATTCACTGTACCGTACGTTATGTTGGCAGTTCGTATGAGACGTTTGTGTTTGATTAGCAGCCTCAGGATGAGGTGCAGCGCAGGAGCAGTTGCTGTCACTCACATGTCAATATATACACACACACACACACACACACACACACACACACACACGCACGCGCGCGCGCGCGCTCGCGCCAGTGTCCCGCTTTTAGCTCCAACAAATCTGGTCACCTTAGTGTAATGATAGATTTTTTTCTATCTCACCGGTTGTCACCAGTGTAATGCCTGAATTTGTAACCCACCGGTTGACACCAGTGTAATGCCTGAATTTGTAACCCACCGGTTGACACCAGTGTAACGGTAAGAATTTACTATCCCCACCGTTATTGTTCATCCAGTGTAATGCTCGATATTTATATTCTTACCTGTTGTTGGTACTGGTTAACTTACCCATGGATAATACAGGTGGTACTCGACTTAGTATAGTAAATGGTAAATATTTAAGAAAAAAAAGAATTGTGGTAGCGTTTGTAATTTTTGGCCCAGCTTAGATTTAATCAGTACCACAGGTGGTCGTCGTTCCCACAGCGAAGGAATCTTGAATTGGAAGGGGAGTGAAGTAGGCTTGGGGACTTAATTCCTTGATTAGGTACACTAAGAAAATAAGAAAAGATACTGTATATACTTTAATAATTTTATGCTAATTTCCACAAAATATTTTTAATTACATGACCCTTTTTAGCATGAGAGATGATTGTACATGTTACCAGGGTTTTGGATGATCATTCCTCCAACATTATTACCAGGCGAAAACAATTTGATACATACAAGCGACGTATGGAGTTGTTGTACCATACTTTCTTTTTGTCAGTTATTCTTGGGCTCGACAATAGCCTCAAGTCAGGGACCTTTTTATGAGCATGGGTTATCTTTTCAGGTTGGCATAGCCTCGAACCAACAAGAATGATTACTTGTGTTCTTTTTCATCCATATAATATACTCTCATCATGTAATTCTCTAGAATCCAATATCAGTTCAGGACTATTTACAGTTCATAAGCATCATTGCTATATAATCACTAAAAATGCATAATCACTCGGGCTTGTTTAGCCTCGAGGAATAATTCAGAAAAAAAACATAATCACTAAGAATTCGTAATCACTCGGGCTTGTTTAGCCTCGAGGTACTATTCAAACATTGTATAATCACTAAGAATACATAATCACTTGGGCTTGTTTAGCCTCGAGGTACTATTCAAAATTACATAATTGCTCACAGGCACTAAGTTCCCTTCCACGCTCCTAACTTCCTAACCTTAGTTACAAGAAAGAAAACGGTTAATGGTTTTGAATTTCGCTCTTCCGTTACCAGATTACATCACTTCAAAATTTCCATTTCTTATTTACAAAATAAAAGTCACTTGATAGATCAATAATACTATTACAATTACATTTGGTTTATATAATCATTCATGGATAGTGTAATGTGTGTATGCTCAAGTCTTTGGACAATACTATGGGAAGGCCTCATGGTCACACTGACGTCGCCAGAGTCTGGGGACTGAACGAACGTCCATTATATACGACGTCTCGACCTCGAGTGTCTACGTTAAACTTTCAACAATATTACTTCATATAGTCCATGACAAGTAAGGATTAAACAAAGAAAAAGAGGGGGAGGAAGAAGAAATGTGGACGGCTCACCTGAACGAACGTCCATTATATACGACGTCTGGACCTCGAGTGAGCTCGCTGGGTACGCTAGCAACGCCACTGCTAAGTCAAATTAGGTGGTGTTTTTGAAATATGGTGGGTTGCAATTCTCTTTACAATTTATGTAGCAGTGTACCCATGACGCCAGGACTTTTGATTGAATTGGGGAAAATTTGGGATTTATTCCTTACTTAATTTAGATACTGATTCTATCACTATCTCACTTTGAATTTTAAGGCAGCTCATGCCATCTAGTGACGGCCAAGACAAACGGGACCTTTAAATCCTCACCAATGACATTATTTAGGCCTTTTGGACAGTTAATCTTACATATTTGGGTTCTAGCAGCTTCATTAGTAAACATTTCACAACTAGGTTACGGAAAGAATTGTATATTCATCATTATTCTGTTTAAGGTTTAAACTCGGCGCCCAACAACGATGCACAACAAGAAGGGAAAGCTGCGCGCATCTGTTATTCATTACTCGACCAGACGGGGAATTCCCATAGCTCAACATCCACAATTACATCACCCACTGCATAGATACAGAGATACATACATAAAAAAATAAAGTTAGCCCTACATTAATCATTAACATATGAATTACTACTTAGGATAGGAACTTATAAACTAATATTCAGGTTACACCCTAACTTAAAAATTACAGTACCTCTAAACACCTACATGAATATTAAATTTGTGGCACTACATTAGTAATATGGAAGAGTTCAGATATGACATACAGAGACAACAAGGCAGTCAAGCACTTTAATAGATCATAGCAGTGATTTTGAGAAGATAACCCAGGTAAGTGAACCGATGCAAAGCTACAAAAATGATGTGGAAACCACATATGCTGAAATGGTGAAGTAAAGAAAGACTTAGAAACAAGAGTTGAGGAAAAGAGCATTAACCCGCTGCATGCCAGCTATTTTTAGTCCTATGGATCACCCCAGTGCCGGCCATTTTTTTATTTTTTTTTTGGCAAAAATGATAGATTTTGATGTGGAAACAACGAATTTCGCCATTAAAATGCTGACCGAGACTCTGAAATGGGTTTTATTCAGTCCAGCACACTCGTCTACAGTTATAGCCAGTCTCTCATGCTCACCACCTACGTGAAAGAAAGCCATTTTCTATGTAAGGTACACTCAGGTATTTATGCTGGGAAGGTATAGCAATGTTCAGTACACTTTTCTGATTACTTATTATTTCAGCATCTATCACAATTTGTGTGTCTTTCTCACTCTGATTCCATTATCTTACACTTACTTGAAGATAGGTACATCCTGAGTTCATTAGGTACAGTCCTGGCACTTACAAGAAGGTATTTACATCTTGACTTCACTATATAGTCCTTACACCTACAAGAAAATATTTACAACTTACACTAACATGAAAATATTTGCAAAATCTCTTCACTATGTACAGCACTGGGTGAGGCACACAGGCAGAGTGAGGCAGAGCGAGCGTGAGGGGGGAGCGGGTGAGTGTATGGCCTTGACAGCCTGGGGGATGGTAGAGGAGCAGTTACCTTGCATGCCTGCCAATTTGTACCCACAAATCTTTAAAAATGCGGTCACAGTGAAGTTTTTAATTTTAGACCGTTTTAAAACGGCACTGGCACTGAATGCGCAGTTAAATCACACCATTTTAAAACGGCACTGGCACTGAATGCGCAGTTAAATCACACCATTTTAAAACGGCACTGGCACTGAATGCGCAGTTAAATCACACCATTTTAAAACGGCACTGGCACTGAATGCGCAGTTAAATCACACCATTTTAAAACGGCACTGGCACAGGGCAGGTTAAAAAGGAAGTGAAGAAAATAATCCAAAACAATCCAAAATTGGTCAAAGATTCAGTAGACATCAACAAATCTATAGTAATCACTGATATAGAGGAGAAAGAAATAAAAACCAAGATTTCAAGAAACAAAAAGGAGATGGCAAATGTAATGAACATATTGAAGGAAGTGTCAGAGGAAATCTGTAGTAAAGACATAGAGGAACACAAAAGACTTGGGAAGTATGAGAGAAGTAAATCAAGGCCCATGAAAGTAACCTTCCAGAGTGTAAACACTGTAGAGGAGCTATTAAAAAAATACAAAGAAACGTATGGAAAAAGAGGATTTCAAAAATGTCAAGAGGAATTGGGATTACTAAAAGAGAAGAGGGAGGAGGCAAGAACAAAGAATGAGGCAAGAGCAGAGGAAGAGAAGAACACATTTTTAAAACAAAGTAATAGGATTGCAGGTTCGAAAGTGGTACATAAACAGGGAGGATTAAAAAGGACAAAGGCAGTAGGCCCAAGTCATGACAAGTATGTCATGTACTCTAATGTAGATGGAATGGTATCTAAATTACAAGTGATGAATAATTATATCAAAGAAAAGGAGCCACATATTGTTTGCCTAACTGAAACAAAATTAACACGAAGGATATCAAACAATACACTAAACCTAGAGGAATACAATATATGGAGAAGAGATAGGAACTTAAAAAAAAGGAGGAGGAATTATAATGTTAACAAAGAATAACCTGCAAGTCAAGGAAATAGAACTAGATGTACCCTTACAGGTAGAACTGATCGCAGTGGAAATTAGTACGTCAGAAGGGAAAGTAATTGTCGCAAGTTTTTACATGCCACCCAGATCAAACATTTGGGAAAAAAGCATATATGAAGACCTGACAGAGAAAACAATTCAAAGTTTAAGAGCATTACTAAACAGAATGGAGCAGAAATCTGAAAGAATTATACTAACTGGAGATTTCAATACAAATATATATTGGAATACTCTAGACATGAAAAGCTAGGAAAGCTGTTGGGATCAAAAGCTCCTGGACCTTGTGCAGGAGTTTTTCCTAATACAACATGTAAAAGAAAGCACCAGAAAAAGAGGACTTGACATACCATCAGAACTAGATCTTATATTTACGGAGCAAGAAAATGATATTGACAATATAATGTATCACCCTCCATTCGGCAAAAGTGACCATGCAGTATTAAATTACGTCTGAATTGCATATGACATAGTTAATAGTAATGAAAGTTACAAAAAGAGCCTTAACTACAAAAAGGGCATCTATCATGTCCTAAAGAAATACTTCTTAGAAACAGATTGGGAAAAAGAGCTTAGAGGACAGGATTAAAATGTTTTATACAGAAAATTCTGTGAACTTTATGAAATAGGAGTTCTGAAGTACATCCCACAGCACAAAGAAGCAGAAAAGAAAATAAAGAAATGGGTTGATACAGAATGTAAAAAATCAAAAGGAGAAATGGATTTACTGTGGAACAGATACAGAAGATACAACATTGAAAGGGCATATAACAACTGTAAACAATCAAGAAATGATTATACAAGAATAAGGAGGGAAGCCCAAAAACAGTTTGAGGAGGACATTGTAAATAAATGTAGTGATCAACGGAAGCTATTTTACAGCTACATCCGAAGCAAAACCAAAGTAAAAGATAAAATACAATCCATTACAGATGAGGGGATCACCTACACACAAGACAACGATATTTGTGAAGCATTAAATAAGAATTTCCAATCAGTTTTTACAGAAGAAAAAAAAATTGAGAGGGATTATAGGGAATATGCATGCCCACACATACTACCAGATATAGAAATATCAGAAAAAGAAATGCAGGAGGAGTTAAGTCAGTTAGATAAAGGAAAAGCAAATGGTCCTGAGTAAAGTCAATTAGACAAAGGAAAAGCAAATGGTCCTGATGAAGTTTCATGTTGGGTGCTACACGAATGGGCAAAGGAGTTAAGTAAACCATTATCTTTAATTTTCAAGGAATCCTTTGGACAAGGTAAACTACCTGATATCTGGAAAAAGGCAAACATTGTTCCCTTATTCAAAAAAGGGAATAGACAAAATCCACTCAACTACCGACCAGTATCCCCAACCAGTGTTGTAACCAAGGTATTAGAAAAGCTGATAAGAAGAGTTTTGGTAAATCATCTAGAACACAATATGATAACAGAAAGACAGTTTGGTTTCAGAAAGGGAAAATCATGAGTTACTAAGCTGTTGAGCTACTATGATAGAGTAACAGAAACATTATTGAACAGAGAAGGATGGGTGGACAGTATCTATTTAGATTTCAAGAAAGCATTTGACGGAGTACCGCACCAAAGACTTTTATGGAAATTGTACCATCAAGGAGGTATCCGAGGCAAACTGTATTGTTGGATGCAAGATTTAATCATAAAAAGAGAAATGAGAACAGCGCTAAGGGGAATTACTCATCATGGAGGAAAGTGACTAGTGGAGTTCAACAGGGCTTTGTGCTGACACCAATTATATTTTCAGTGTATAGAAATGATATAGACAGTAACATTGGAATTGAAAGCTATCTAAATATGTTTGCTGATGATGTTGAAATACAAACGAGAATTATTAACACAGACTCTTGTAAAGAGCTACAAGATTTATTAAATAAACTTCATGAAAGGATCAATACAGGGCAAATGGAATTCAATGTGGACAAATGTCATGTAACCAAATTTGGTAAAAGTGAAAAAGAACCTGATTGGGATTATAAGCTAGGATGTAAAACCCTATGCTATCTATCTATCTATCTATTGCCTGATGCCATAATCCCGTTAGGGGTGGCCATTTGACTCTGAGTTATTTGTTTTACAGGAAGGGGCACTAACCCTCCACCAACCCACTTGATGACACGTAGGGAGCACGTAATTGTTTGGTTATATGGTTAACACCCAGCATTGTAAATGGTTTCTTGGCTTACAGGAAACCATTAGGCTTGTCACTCAATGTAAAGCCACCTGTAAAGGAAAGAAAAGCAATAAGAAGTGACAGGAAAGAGGGGAGAAACAGGAAGAGAGGAGGGCAGGCACAGAAAAAGAATGATAAAGGCTGAGGAAGAAGTAGGCAGCACTACATCAAGTGAGTGGATGATGGTCGCCACCACCTACCCTATGCACATCAGAAAAAGAGAAGGACCTAGATGTGATTATCAATAACAGACTATCTCCGGCTGACCACATCAGTGAGAAAGTACGGAACATGTATACACTGCTTGCAAAAATGAGAATAGCATTCAAATATGTAAAAGAAGACATGCTAAGAAAGATAATAACATCATTGGTCAGACCAACCCTGGAGCATGTGTCAGTCGTCTGGAGTCCTCAACCCAAAAAACACATAGATAAGACTGAAAAACTTCAAGGGGGTGCTACAAGATGGGTACCATGCAAGGTACGAAGAAAGGCTAATAAAACTGAATCTACCTACACTACAGGAAAGAAGGAAAAGAGGAGACATGATTATGCTATATAAATGCATATTAGGGAAGGAGAAAATAGACATAAAACATTACATAACCTATGGGAATGCATCAGAAAGAGGACACTGCAAGTAACTGCATAATAACAAAGACGATTAAGATGTAAGGAAATTTGGTTTCCCAAATAGGTCAACGTGCTCCCTACATGTCAACAAGTGAGTTGGTGGAGGGTTAGTGCCCCTCCCCATAAAACAAATAACTCAAAGTCAAATGGCCATCCCTTACGGGATTATGGCGTCTGACAACAGAATAGAACATATCAGTGAAATGCACTACGGAATTAAATAATGTGTGCCAAAACAATTCATAAATAAATATGTACCATAAAAATGGTTTAAGACACGGGACAGTACGAGCTCGACTCATTATCTTGTAAAGATACAATTAGTTATGAACAATTAGGTAAGAACACACACACACACACACACACACACACACACACACATAGACTACCAAAAATGTAAAGATTTATTGGCAAGAGTATACATGAATGTTTGTAGTATTTTCGGTAACAGCTGTTTTGGTACTGTAAGTTGTAACCAACCTCAGACATGGCCGAAAATATAAGCACTGAGGGACTCGAATTTCCAGGATTTAATAGAAATACTAATGTCATGGATCTGGTTAAAACATTGATTATGAGAATTAGTGAAATTGAAAAGAAAGTGGAGAATCTAGTGTTAAAAGATGCGTCTGAGAATACGGAGATTACTATACAGAGTCTGAGCCAGTCTAATGAGACGGTGAATGAAGAGATCAGAAATTTGAAGCATGAAAATTTCGAATTGAGGAGAAAACTAGAAGTGAGTACTAATAAAACGGAGGTGAGCAGTGTATGGGAAGAGCATAAGGCAGAGTGGGTACACGTAGAAGAACAGAAAGAAGTGGTCAGCTTAACAGAAATCATCCAGGAAGAAAGGGAAATGAACAAGATAAAATTGGAAGAAAATGTAGTGAAAATACTGAAGAAAAAAGAGAAAATAGTGAGAGAAACTGTAGAAAGGAACAGATGCATGGTAATATTTGGAAACAGGGAGAAGGAAGAAAAGGTTAGATCCGTGAGAATCGAGAGAGACACAAACTTGGTGAGAGGAATATTAGGCAAGATTGATCCCGAAGGAGACAAGTGGGTAAAAGAAAATGAGGAAGTAAGGAGGATAGTGCCTTATAAAACAGGGGAAACAAGACCAATGAGAGTCAAGTTGTCAGCAGAAAGTGTGGTAGATGATATACTTAAAGTGACCTGGAAATTAAGCAAAGAGGCAGGGATGGAAAATATTAAAATAAGAAAAGATTTGAATGAAGAAGAAAGAGAAGTTTTAAAATCATTGAAGGAACAAGTAAAAGAAAAAAATGATAAGAGGACAGAGGAAGAATGTAATACTTTTTTTTGGAGAGTGATGGATATGAAAGTAAGGAAGTGGTATTCAAGGAAATAGAAGTGAAGGAAACTAAGGGGGATGGCTATGAAAGATCAGAAATTGAGGAAGTGGTACTGACGGAAAGAGGGAGAGAAGAGGGTATAAAAAAACATCAAAAATAATTTGAAGGTGATATATACTAATGTTGATGGTTTAATATCGGCAAGGCTTGAAAATAACGATTTCTTGAGAGAACATGAACCTGATGTCATGTGCTTTGTAGAGACCAAATTACGAGAAGATATTGATGTTCATTTGGGAGATGGTAAATATAAACTGTGGAGAAAAGACAGAAAAGAAAAAAACGGGAGGAGGAGTGATGATAGCAGTGAAGAACAACATAAATGTAGATACCATGGAAATGGGAGAAGGCAGGGGTGAAGTGATATAAATGAAATTAGAAACTGGAGAGAATGTTAAGTGAGATATGGCAGTAGTGTATGTGCCCCCTAAGACGAGAGCATGGAATGATGACGAATACCAGATGTTGTCAGATATGGCTAGCTATTTACAAAAAATAATTGAGAAAAGCAATAATATAATTCTGGTGGGTGACTTTAACTGTAAAGAGATGAACTGGGAGGAATGGTACTCAGGAGGTGGTGAGGATTCGTGGTGCACTATGTTATTAAATATAACAGTCAATAATGTGATGACACAATGGGTCAAAGAAGAGACACGGTTCCGAGGTAAGGACACACCAGCAAGGTTAGATTTACTGTTTACCAAAGATCCCAATGTAATAGAATCATTGAAATATTTCTGTCCTATAGGAAAACGTAATCATGTGGTCACTGAGTTCCAGATGATAATAGGGAACGTCGAGCCAAGAGACGAGCTTCATAGACATGGAAGATACAACTTTGGGAAAGCAAATTGTACAGGATTGAGAAACTTTTTTTGAAAATGCAGATTGAAGAAAATTCAGAGAAACAAGAGAGATACAGAGGAAGTGGGATATCTTTCTAGACCTCTATAATTTGGGAGTGGAAAAATTTGTACCAAGAGTAAGAGGGAATGAAAACAGGAAGAAGGAGTGGTTTAACAGAAGGTGTATGATAGCAAAAAAAGAGAGAGATAAGGCGTGGAACACTAGAGAAAGAGAGGTAACAATAGAACAAAGGAAGAATATAAAAGCATTAGAAATGAATACACAAGAATACGTAGAGAAGAAGAAAGGAATTTTGAAAAAGGTATAATAGACAAAGGCAAGGATAAACCCAAACTGTTTTATAGATTTGTTAATGGCAAACTGAAACAAAAGGAAGGAATCACCAAACTGAAAGTAAAAGGAGAGGTCTATAAAGATGCAACAATGCAAGCTGAAATAATGAACAAATGTTTCCAATCGGTTTTCACTAATGAAAAAGAGTTGTGGAAGGGGAGGGAATGATTAGAAATGTACCGGTGATAATATAAAAGTGGAGGTACAGGAAGTGTATAAATTACTGGAAACTCAGGATGTAAGGAAAGCCCCAGGACCTGATGGAATTTCTAATTGGGTACTGAAGGAATGCAGAGAACAACTGGCGGATAAAATTCACAGTTTAATCGTGTGTTCTCTGGAAGAGGGGAAAGTGCCACAAGAATGGAAGAGGGCAAATGTGGTACCAATTTATAAGGGAGGAAACAGGGAAGAACCCCTGAATTATGGACCAGTGTCTCTAACCAGCATGGTCGCAAAATTGTGTGAGAGAATTCTGAAAGACAGATGGATAAAATATCTAGAAGAGATGAATATTTTGGCTGAATGTCAGTTTGGATTCAGAAGTGGAAGGCCATGTGTTTCGAACCTGTTGAGCTTTTACTCAAGAGCGATTGACGTGGTACAGGAGAGAGATGGTTGGGTGGATTGTGTGTACTTAGACTTAGAGAAGGCCTTTGACAAGGTACCTCATAAGAGACTAATGTGGAAACTAGAATATATAGAAGGACTGAAGGGGAAACTTCTGGAATGGATGAGAGACTTTTTGAGGGACAGACAAATGAGGACAGTAATAAAGGATAGGATGTCTGGATGGACGGAAGTAACAAGTGGAGTCCCTCAAGGCTCGGTGTTGGCGCCAGTAATGTTCCTGATTTACGTAAATGATATGGTAGATGGAGTGAACAGTAATGCAAGTCTGTTTGATGATGATGTAAAGATCTTGAGGAAGGTAGAGGTTGAGGAGGATTGTAAAATGCTGCAGGAGGATCTGGATAGGATACATGATTGGAGCCGGACGTGGGAAATGAAATTTAATATATAGAAATGTAAAATATTGGAAATGGGTAAAAGTACCAGGAGGCCATCACTGAATTATTTGTTGGGTAATGAATTAATCACAAAAATGAGGGAAGAGAAAGATTTGGGAGTGCTGGTCCAAGATAGTTTGACACCTGAAAAGCACATTAACATGATAGTTGGAGAGACTTATAATCTCTTGACTAACATAAGAGTAGCATTTCATTATATGTATAAGGAAATGATGAAAAAATTGATAGTGGCCATGATCTGCCCCAGATTAGAATATGCAGCGGTAGTGTGGTCCCCACACAAAAAGAAAGATATAAACAAGATTGAGAGAATACAAAGAACAGCAACCAAGATGGTCCCTAGTCTGGCAGATCTGTCATACAGAGATAGGCTGGAAAAGCTGGATATGCCTTCCTTAGAGGAAAGGAGAAAGAGGGGAGACATGATCGCAGTGTTGAGCACCATGGTGGGAGTAGATAAAATTGACAAAGAAGATCTGTTTTTATGGGATAAGAGAGCAACAAGAGGACACGGAATGAAATTGAAAAAGTCAAGCTGCTTGAAGGATATCAAGAAATATAGCTTTTCTGACAGAAGTTTGGACTTATAGAATAGCCTGGACAAAGAGATCGTCCAGTCTAAAAACTTTAACGAGTTTAACGCTAAATTTGACTTACTGAGAAACAGCGACGGAAACCCATGAGCATAGCACATTTCGTGTATATCACAATTAGGTATATTAGGTAAATACATAATTATTTGGAACGACTTAGACGAAAAGGTGGTGCAGGAGAAAAACATTCATGTGTGTAAAGGTAGACTTGATAAATGTGGATATGTAGACAGGACAACACGAGCATTGCTCAATTCCTGTATCCTACAGTTAGGTAAATACACACACACACACACACACACACACACAAATGACGATTTCTACCAAGAACTGGTTGAAGTGGAGACTCACAATAGACTGGTTGAACGTGTACACAAACTAGAAATGGCTTTCAAAAATGAAATTGATGAAATAAAGAAGCAAATGCACTTGCAAAAGGAAGAGATAGAAAAACTAGGAAGGGAGGCCAATAAGAAAGACACAACCATCAGTGAACCAACAGTGGAATTGAGTACGCTTAGGAGGAAAGTGAGTGAAATGGCAAGCACAGTAGTCAGTCACGAGAGTGTTATGGAAGAGTTCAAAAATGACACAGAGACAATTAGGCAAGCAAGCAGTCTTATGGACCAGAGCAGTGATATTGAGGAGAAGATAACACAGGTGAATGAAGCTGTGCAAAGCTACAAAAATGATGTAGAAACCACATATGCTGAAATGGTGAAAGTAAAAAAAGACTTAGAAACAAGGTTGGATGAAAAAAGCATTAAAAAGGAAGTGAAAAGAATAATCCAAAACAATCCAAAGTTAGTCAGAGATTCAGTAGAGATAAACAAATCTATAGTAATCACTGATATAGAAGGGGAAGAAATAAAAAACAAAATCACAAGAGACAAAAAGGAGATGGCAAATGTAATGAGTTTACTGAAAGAAGTATCAGAGGAAATCTGTAGTAAAGACATAAAGGAACACAAAAGGTTAGGGAAATACGAGAAAAGCAAGACAAGACCTCTAAAGGTGACTTTCCAGAGTGTAAACACTGTAGAAGAGATACTAAAAAATGCAAAGAATCTTATGGAAAAAGAGGAGTTCAAAAATGTATGGATAAAAAGATGCCTAACACAAGAGGAACTGGAATTACTGAAAGAGAAAAGGGAGGAAGCAAAAACAAAAAATGAGGGAAGATCAGAAGAGGAGAAGAAGAATTTTTTTTACAAAGTAATAGGATTGCAGGTACGAAAGTGGTACAGAAACAGGATGGAAGAAAAAGGAGGAAGGTAGTAGAACCATGTCATGTCAAGTATATAAACAAAATGATAAAGTTGATGTACTCAAATGTGGATGGAATGGTATCAAAATTACTAGAGATGAATGATTATGTCAGAGAAAATGAACCACAAATAATATGCCTAACTGAAACAAAATTAACACCAAAGATATCCAATGACATACTAAACTTAGAGAAATACAATATATGGAGAAGAGACAGAAATTTAAAAAAAGGAGGAATTATAATATTAACTAAGAAAAATCTAAAAGTCAAGGAAATAAAACTAGATATGCCATCACAAGTAGAACTGATTGCAGTAGAGATCAACACATCTAAGGGTAAAGTAATTGTAGCCAATTTATACATGCCACCCAGATCAAACACATGGGAAAGAGACGAATATGAGGACCTAGCAGAGAGTACAATTCAAAGTATAAGATCATTACTACATAAAATGGAAAAGAAATCGGAAAGAATTATACTAACTGGGGATTTCAATACAAATATAAATTGGAATACTCTAGATATAATTAGCCAAGAAAGCTATTGGGACCAAAAGCTCCTGGTTCTAGTACAAGAGTTTTTCCTAACGCAACATGTGAGGGAAACCACCAGAAAAAGAGGACTTGATGTACCTTCAGTGCTAGATCTAATATATACAAGGCAAGAAAATGATATTGACAGTTTAATATATCACCCTCCACTCGGCAAAAGCGATCATGCAGTACTAAATTATAACTTCAGGATAGCATATGACATAGTAAACAGCAATGACAGTTACAAAAAGAGCCTAAACTACAAAAAGGGAAATTATCAAGACCTAAAGAAGTATTTCTTAGAAGCTGATTGGGAAAATGAGCTTAGAGGACAAGATTTAAATGCTGTATATAAAAAATTCTGTGAATTTTATGAAATAGGAGTCCAGAAGTACATCCTACAGCACAAAGAAGCAGATAAGAAAATACAGAAATGGTTCAATACAGAATGTAAAAAATCAAAAGAAAGAAGAGATTTGTTGTGGAATAGATACAGAAGACACAATAGTGAAAGGGCGTATAATAATTACAAACAGGCAAGGAACTATACAAGAATAAGGAGGGAAGCCCAAAAACAGTTTGAGGAGGATATAATAAATAAAAGTACTGATCAACCAAAGCTGTTTTACAGCTACATCAGAAGGAAAACCAAAGTAAAAGATATAATACAATCCATTACGGACGAGGGAATCACTTATACACAAGAGAAAGATATGTGTGAAGCACTAAATAAGAATTTCCAATTAGTTTTTACAGAAGAAAAAAATTTTGAGAGGGACTATGTGGAACACGCATGTCCACACATACTACCAGATATACAAATATCAGAAAAAGTAAAACAGGAGGAGTTAAGTAGATTAGACAGAGGAAAAGCAGGTGGACCTGATGAAATTTCATGTTGGGTATTACGAGAATGTGCAAAGGAGTTAAGTAAACCATTATTTTTAATTTTCAAGAAATCCTTGAATGAAGGTAAACTACCTGATATTTGGAAAAAAGCAAATATTGTCCCCTTATTCAAGAAAGGAAACAGACAAAATCCACTCAACTACCGACCAGTATCACTGACCAGTGTTGTAAGCAAGGTATTAGAAAAGCTTATAAGGAAAGCTTGGGTAAATCATCTAGAAGAACACAGTATGATAACAGAAAGACAGTTTGGTTTCAGAAAAGGAAAATCATGTGTTACTAATCTGTTAAGCTACTATGACAGAGTAACAAACACAATACAGGAAAGGGAAGGATGGGTGGACAGTATCTATTTAGATTTCAAGAAAGCTTTTGACACAGTACCACACCAAAGACTTTTATGAAAACTACCATCAAGGAGGAATTCGAGGCAAACTGTTTTGTTGGATGCAAGACTTTCTCATAAAAAGAGAAATGAGGACAGTACTAAGAGGAAACTACTCATCATGGAAAGAAGTGACTGCTGGAGTACCACAGGGTTCAGTGCTGGCACCAATCATGTTTTTAGTGTATATAAATGATATAAACAGTAACACTGGAAATGAGAGCTATCTGAATATGTTTGCAGATGATGCAAAAATACAAAGGAGAATTACTAGCACAGACTCTTGTAGGGAGCTACAAGAAGAATTAAATAAACTTCATGAATGGAGTAGTACATGGCAAATGGAATTCATTGTGGACAAGTGTCATGTAATCAAGTTTGGTAAAAGTGGAAAATGACCTGATTGGGATTATAGGTTAGGAAATAAAACCCTATACACATCAGAAAGAGAGAAAGACCTGGGTGTGATTATCAATAACAGACTATCTCCGGCTGACCACATCAGCGAGAAGGTACGGAACATGTATACACTGCTTGCAAATATGAGAATAGCATTCACATACATAAATGAAGACATGCTAAGAAGGATAATAACATCATTCATTAGACCAACCCTGGAATATGCATCAGTAGTCTGGAGTCCTCATCTCAAAAAGCATATAGACAAGATTGAAAAAGTTCAAAGGGCCGCTACAAGATGGATACCAAGCTTAAGGGACCTAAGCTACGAAGAAGGACTAAATAAACTGAATCTACCAACACTATAGGAGAGAAGGAAAAGAGGTAACATGATAATGCTATATAAATGCATATCAGGGAAGGAGAAAATAGACATAAATGATTACTTAACATATGGAGAAGCATCAGCAAGAGGACACTGCAAAAAAACTGCATAAGAAGAGAGGTGATAAAGACGTAAGGAAATTCAGTTTCCCAAATAGAGCAATTGATCAATGGAATGCACTACCGAATGAAATAGTGTGTGCCAAAACAATTCACAAATTTAAGGATATGTACGATAAATATGGTTTAAGACACGGGACAGTACGAGCTTGACTCATTCCTGTAAAGATACAATTAGGTAAGAACAATTAGGTAAGAACACACACACACACACACACACACACACACACAAGAAAGAGGAAAAAATAAAAAAAACAAGATCTCGAGAGACAAAAAGGAGACAACAAATGTAATGAGCATATTGAAGGAAGGATCAGAGGAAATCTGTAATGAAGACATAGAGGAACACAAAAGGCTTGGGAAAATTGAGAGAAATATGTCAAGGCAACTGAAAATAACCTTCCAGAGTGTAAACACTGTGGAGATACTAAAAATGCAAAGAAACTCATGGGAAACGAGGATAAAAAGATGCCTAACTGAAGAGGAACTGGGATTACTAAAAGAGAAGAGGGAGGAGGCAAAAACAAAGAACGAGGGCAGATTAGAGGAAGAGAACACCTTTTTTTTTTTACAAAGTAATTGGATTACAGGTACGAAAGTGGTACATAAACAAGGGGGAATAAAAGGAGGAAGGTAGTAGACCCAAGTCATGACTAGTATTTAAATATGATTATTAAGTTGATGTACTCTAATGTAGATGGAATGGCATCTAAATTACTAAGGATAAATTATTATATTAAAGTAAAGGAACCACATATTGTTTGCCTAGCTGAAACAATATTAACACCAAGGATATGAAACGGTACACTAAACCTAGAGGAAATCAATATATGGAGAAGAGATAGGACCTTAAAAAAGGGAGGAGAAATTATAATACTAACATAGAAAAATATGCAAGTCAAAGAAACAGAACTAGATATACCCTCACAGGTAGAACTGATCGCAGTAGAGATTAGTACATCTGAAGGGAAAGTAATTGTGGTAAATTTATACATGCCACCCAGATCAAAAATATTGGAAAAAGGCGAATATGAAGACCTGGCAGAGAGCACAATTCAAAGTTTATAAACATTACTACATAGCATGGAGGAGAAATCTGAAAGAATTATACTAATTGGAGATTTCAATACAGATATAAATTAGAATTCTCAAGATATACAAAGCCAAGAAAGCTGTTGGGACCAAAAGCTCTTGGACCTTGTGCAGGAGTATTTCCTAAAGCAACACGTAAGAGAAAGCTTCAGAAAAAGAGGACTTGATGTACCATCAGTACTAGATCTTATATTTACGAGGCAAGAAAATGATATTGACAATATTATGTATCACCCTCCATTCAGCAAAAGCGACCATGCAGTATTAAATTACAACTTCAGGATTGCATATGACATAGTTCACAGTATTGGATGTTACAAAAAGAGACATAACTACAAAAAGGGCAACTATCATGACCTAAAGAAATACTTCTTAGAAACAGACTGGGAAAAAGAGCTTAGAGGACAAGATTTAAATGTTATATATAGAAACTTCTGTGAACTTCATGAAATAGGAGTGCAAAGTTACATCCCTCGGCACAAAGAAGCAAAAATGAAAATAAAGAAATAGTTTAATAAAGAATGTAAAAAATCAAAAGAAAAAGAGTGAGAGGGCATATAACAACTATAAATAACCAAAAAACGAATACACAAGAATAGGGAAAGAAACCGCAAAACAGTTTGAAGAGGACATCATAAACAAAAATAGTGATCAATCGAAGCTATTTTACAGCTACATCTGAAGCAAAGCCAAAGTAAAAGATAAAATACAATCCATTACGAATGAAGGGATCATCTATACACAAGAGAAAGATCTTTGTGAAGCACTAAATATGAATTTCCGATCAGTTATTACAGAGGAAAATAATTTTAAGAGGGTTGATATGGAACATGCATGCCCAGACATTTTACCAGATATCTAAATATCAGAAAAAGAACTATAGGAGGAGTTAAGTCAATTAGACAAAGGATAAGCAAATGGCCCCGACGAGATTTCATGTTGGGTGCTACAAGAATGTGCAAAGGAGTTAAGTAGACCATTATCTTTAATATTCAAGGAATCCTTGGGTTAAGGTAAACTACCTGATATTTGGAAGAAAGCAAACATTGTTCCTTTATTCAAGAAAGGGAATAGACTAGATCCACTCATCTACCAGCCAATATCACTAACCAGTGTTGTATGTAAGTTACTAGAAAAGCTGATAAGAGAAGTTTGGGTAAAACATGTAGAAGAACACAATATGATAACAGAAAGGCAGTTTGGTTTCAGAAAGGGAAAATCATGTGTTACTAATCTATTACGCTGCTATGACTGAGATGCAGAAAAATAACTGAAAAGAGAAGGATGAGTGGACAGTATCTATCTCGATTTCAAGGAAGCATCTGACAGTACCGCACCAAAGACTTTTATGGAAACTGTACCATCAAGGAGGAATCCGAGTCAAATTGTACTGTTGGATGCAACACTTTCTCAGAAAATGGGAAATGGGAACAGTGACCAGCGGAGTTCCACAGGGCTCAGTGCTGGCACCAATTATGTTTTTAGTGTATAAAAATGACACAGATAGTAACGTTGGAAATGAAAGCTATTTAAATATGTTTGCTGATGATTCAAAAGTACAAAGGAGAAATACTAACGCAGACTCTTGGAAAGAGCTACAAGAAGACTTAAATAAGCTTCATGAATGGAGTAATACATGACAAATGGAATTCAATGTGGGCAAGTGTCATGTAATCAAGTTTGGTAAAAGTGGGAATAGACCACACTGGGATTATAAGTTAGGAATGAATGAATGAATAAATGAAAATGTGACATGGCGGCGCAACAGGAGAGGTCATATGCCACCGAACACAAATATTAAAAGGAAGTCAAAAAATATATGAATAAATAAATAAATAAAATGATGCATAAAACAAAACGACAAAATCAAAGAAACAACCAAAACTAAAACGTGGTGGAAAGATTGAGGTTAAATGAGAACAGTATTAAACACAAACTAAAATATGGTAAAGTCCTACAGTTTGTGGAGAAGGCCGGAACTTAACACAAAGGAGAAGGTGCCTCCTCCCATAGCACAAGCCTCTTCCCCAAGTACTGAAGAGAGAAGATAAGGTCCGTTGTCGGCTAGGCACCCAGAAAGGTACTGCCGACGAAGGTCCTTAAGACTTGGGCATTCCAAAAGAAGATGCTGCACAGTCAAAGGAACCAGACAGTCATCACAGGGAGGGGGCGCCTTCTCCATTAAAAAAACATGAGTCAGCCTAGTGTGGCCAATCCGGAGACGGGCCAAAGCTGTTTCTCACTGTTGGGATAGTCCCAGATACCCTCCATCGCCCAGGTTCTGACGAATGCTGCGGAGTTTGTTCGCCCCTACTGCATCCCACCTTCTCTGCCAACAGAGACGGAAAGCTTCTATAGTGCTTGTACATAAATCCTCAGATGGGACACGGTAATGGGGAAAGGAAGGGCGAGAGGCAGCGGCTCTCGCCACAGAGTCAGCACGCTCATTGCCTACGACCCCCACATGAGCAGGGACCCAACACATCTGTACATAAAATCCGTGTCTGTGTAATAGGAAGAGCCACTCCAAGATAGACAGGACTAGAGGGTGTGATGAGAAGCCACAAGACAAAGCTTGCAAGGCACTGGCTGAGTCACTAAAAATGGTGAAAGAAGCAGGGGGGAAACTAAAAATTAACTGCAACTAAAATAGCTGTTAGTTCAGCAGTAAAAACAGAGGCGGAAGGAGGAAGACTCCCACCACGGCCAAAATCATGGAAAATTACACTAAAGCCTGTCCCAATGTGGAACTTGGAACCATCAGTATCTACAGGGATCGAGCCACTGCGGGCAGAGGTGTGTTCTAAAAAAATAAGACAGAGCTACCTGTGTGGAAAGAGAGGCCTTCCTCTCAGGGAAGTAATCACATGGCCGCACTTCTGGGAGGAGCCAGGGAGCCACTTGGGGAACACACACAGGGCAAACAGGAAAAGGCTGAACACCTAACTCCTCCATGGCAGCCCTCGCTCTGTACCGAAACGGTTGTGGATAGCAAGGGTGGGTGTTATTAAAGGGGAAAAGAGCGACCCCGAAGACAGCCATACAACTTGGTGAGGAAGGTAGATGGTGAAGGCGGTGCCAACACTGCACCAGTAAGGACTGGCGACGGAGATCTAGTGGCGGTTCATTCGCGTCTACTTATAGACTAGGAACTGGGGAAGACCAGAAAGCTCCAGTTGACAGACGGTTCCCAGCATGATGGATTGAACTGAGAGGCTGGAGCCGTGCCTCAGTAGCAGAAGAGTATACCTCACACGCATAGTCCAATTTGCTCCATACCAAGGCACGGTAAAGGTAGAGCAGGGTGACTCTATCAGAGCCCCAAGATAGGTGAGATAGAGTCCGTAGGAGAGACAGGGCACGGTGGCAGGATAAATGTAATGCACGGATGTGGGGAACCCTAGTCAGTCGTCTGTCGAAAACAAGACCGAGAAACCTTGCTTCATCCACACATCGGACCCTGTGGCCATGTAACTTGAGATCAGGGTCGTGGTGGACACCTCTCAAGCGGGAGAAATGTAAGGCCACTGTTTTTGTTGGGGAGAAACAGAAGCCATGCTTTGTGGCCCAATGAGATACGTGGTCTAAGGTAAGCTGCATGCGACATTCAGCCACTGGTATCTGAGAGGCAGCATACCATATAGCTAAATCATCGACATACAGTGAGGCAGACACCCCCTCCGGAATAGAGGACAGAATACCATCTAATGCTATAGCAAAAAGGGTCGTGCTAAGGACACTTCCTTGAGGCACGCCTTCTTCCTGAGGGTACAAAGGAGACAGTGTCACCAATTCGAACCCTGAATGAACGGTCACGCAGAAAGTCTAATATATATAGGGACAGCCTACCACGTAAACCTAAAGAGTGAAGCTGCTTGATGATACCAAACTGCCATGTAGTATCATATGCCTTTTCTAAAGTCAAAGAAGACGCACATCAGATGCTGCTTCCTGGCAAAAGCATCACATGCTGCAGCTTCTAGGCGGACAAGTGCATCTGTCGTCGAACGATATTTGCAAAAACCAGACTGACATTGAGAGAGACAGTCATTCCTTTCAAGGAAATACATTAAGTGTGAATTGACCATCTTTTCAAATAGTTTACACAAGCATGATGTAAGGGCAATTGGTCGATATTCTAGAGGACTGGATCCTGTCTTCCCTGGCTCCTGGAATGGCAGGACAACAGCTTCGTGCCAAGAGGTAGGAAGAGAAGAGTCTCTCCAGATTTTATTAAAAAGCTTGAGGAGAAAAGACAGTGCATCATCACCCAGGTGCCGAAGCATTGCATAGGGAACATCATCTGACCCTGGTGAGGTGTCATGACAGAGGGAAAGAGCAGATTGGAGTTCATGGGAAGAGAAAGGGAGGTTGTAAGACTCCCCCCTCCCGGAATGGAAGTTCAGTACCCTAGCCTCTTCTACGTCCCTGTGTCTGGCAAAAACTGGAGTGCTAGCATCTCTACGGATGACCGCTGCAAATGCAGAAGCAAAAATATTGGCCACAGTCGCAGGGTCATCAACAGGCTCACCATTTGACAGCAGCGCAGGGGACCTGCCTTGCAGGAATTTTCTTGAAATTGTACCCTCTTCCACACCTGAGACACTGGTGTCTTAGAGTTTACGGAAGACACATAAGCTATCCAAGAGTCTCGTCAGGTTTGTTTCAGGACCCTATGTGCCCTAGCACGTGCCCTCCTGAATTTGACAAGATAATGCTCTATTTTGTATCGACGATAATGTGAAAATGGTGTCTTTTTGGCACGTACAGCAATACTACAATCCTCATTCCACCATGGGACAGGGCGATAGTTATATGTGCCAGAGGTTCTTGGAACAGCGTGGAGGGCAGCAGAATGGATAATAGACGTAAAGAACGAAACAGCTTCATCTATATGTGGAAAGTCTTCTATGGAAACACCAATAGAAGTCAAGAAAAAAGGGACCAGTCCGCCTTATCTAACCTCCACCTCGGGAGACGGGAACAAGGACTAGATATTGCTGCAGTAAGGAGGATAGGAAAGTGAACACTTCCATGCAGATCCCTCAGAACCTCCTAGGTGAAATCCAGGAGGCAGTCAGGAGAACAGACAGAGAGGTCAATTGCGGTAAATGTATTAGTCTGAGGATGAAAATGCATAAACTCGCCAGTATTCAGCAGGGAGAGATCCTCGTACTCCAATAAGGATGCCAATAATGCCCACGTTGGTTAATTAGACAGTCACCCCACAAAGGGTGGCGACCGTTAAAGTCCCCCAGGAGAAGAAAGGGCTTAGGTAATTGTCTGAGGAGGTCATCAAGGTCTGCTTTACTAACTACTGCGCTGGGTGGTAAATAAATGCAACAGACAGTATACCAGCAGAGGGCATACAACCACACAGCAACACACTGGAGATCAGACTGGAGGTGAACCTGTTGATGAGGGACATTAGCCCTCACCAAAACAGCACCACCTCCAACAGGATCCTGGGTTGGAGCTGAGTAAAAAGCACCATACCCAGGTGGTGCATGAGGAGTGGCAAGCCCTACAAAGGTTTTCTGGAGACACACGCACAAAGGGGAATAAGCTAGGAGGCTCCGCAGCTCCTCCCAATTACCACGCAGCCCTCGGCAATTCCATTGTAATATACTGGCTAAGAATGCCATAGCACCCACAGCGAAGGAAGAATCAGGTTGAGGGGCGAGACAACCTTGCCCCCGGGAAGCAACCAGATTTAGATTGCTGCTTAGAACTGCCCTTAGAAAGGGACTGCCTGGCACCATTATGGTGTACAGTGTGCTGCCCTGCTGAAGTTAACCTGGAGGAAGAAGAAGAGGGCCAGATGATGGTTTTCTTCTTTGGCAGGACAAGAGATGGTTTGGCAGGTGGACCGCAAACTGCCCTAGCTGGAATAGAGCAGGCAGTGCCACCATGAGAAGGAGCACAATCAGTAGCGCATCCCACAGTACTGGAATCCTGAGAGGGCAAGGCCTCATGCAGCTGAGCAGGTTCATCAACTACCTGAGGACCACCACTATCTTTCGGTGGCTGGGTCATCAGCGAGACACCATCCTCAGCCTGCACTTGCCCTGAACCCTGAGCATC
Source organism: Coenobita brevimanus (assembly GCF_032717465.1). Classification (NCBI taxonomy): domain Eukaryota; kingdom Metazoa; phylum Arthropoda; class Malacostraca; order Decapoda; family Coenobitidae; genus Coenobita; species Coenobita brevimanus. Next base: position 36,629,003 of record NC_136983.1, on the reverse strand, counting down.
CCGAGGAGGAGTATTGGGCTCCACTGCACAGATCTTTGGTAGCAGCGCTTCGCTCTCTGAGTACTCTGAGGAGCCACTGCGATGGTTACCTTGCACAGGAAGGACATCGGGAGTTTTGGATGTGTCAAAGGAAGGTGTAGCATCGACATGGGTGTTTGTCACAGGAGGAACTGGAGGAACTAGGATGGGGGAGGCACTCCCAGATGCTGAAAGCACCACCACGGAGGGGACACTCCCAGAGACAGGGGACACCTCCCCGGAAGAAGCACAGCTACTTCCAGGCTGCACTCCCTCGGTGGAACCCCCCGGCCGAGAAGGCCAGGAAATAGAAACCTGAGAATTTGATGGGGCATTGTGTGATGGCAGGGGCACCTGCAGAGTAGCCTTAGGGCGAGACAACGCAGCAGCAAAGGTAACTCCAGGGCGAATGAACTGCTCCCTAACCCTGGCTTTGCCTCAGAAAAGGAAATTTTCTCCTTCGTTCGGACGGAAATAATCTCATATTCATACTTGTATACTTCGCAATCCCTTGAGGAGGCTGCATGCGCTCCTCCACAGTTCAAACATTTAGGGGGTTGAGAACAATCATCCATACCATGAGAAATTCCACCACAATTTCCACAGACCTCAGGAAGGCCAAACGCTTCCCGCCTGCAAGAACGGCGGACATGACCAAATCTTTGACAATAATAGCATCTTCTAGGTCGGGGAACATAAGGTTTAACCTTTAGCTTCCACCACGCAGCAGTGATAACCTCCGGCAAGGTAAGACGGTCAAATGTCAAGATAAGAGTGGGCGTGGGGGTTAAAACCCCATCAACTTTCTTCACAATTCTCTGTACTGCTACAACACCCTGAGGAGGCAGCCCCTCTAAGAGGGAAGAATCAGAATATGAGATCAAGTCACGAGAATACACAACCCCTTGGGACTGATTTAGGACCAAGTGACGAGAGGCAGATACAGGATAACCGGGACCACAGATAGAGACTGGATGCATGAACTCTCCTTTCATTCCTGGCTTCTAACAATAGAGAACCATTGCCCTGCAAGGAGACCTTGGGGGTAAATCCACATGCTGTAACTAGACCACTGTGAATCTGAAAACAGTTCAGGTTCTGGAAGGAAGTACCATTAAAAGTGTGTCTCACAAAAACACCAGGTAACAGCTCGAAAGAAAGGGCATCTTGATTTGCAGTTATGGCAGATGACCCAGAGGGTACAGGGTCGTCAGCCAGAGAGTGACCAGTTGATGCTGACTCGTGCGGCTGGTCACTGACCACACAAGTGGTTAAAGAATTGTATAATATATTCATATATATGTTGGTGAATATGGATTGGCACCAGGAGCCAAGGGAAACTCCCTACCAGGGAGTGAGGGGACTGAGCACAGTCTGATGGGACTGGGGTACCTCGTCCCCAGAGGGTGTCCCAAAAATTACACACAGTGCTTTGAAAGTTTGCTCCCACCAGCACAAAGACCCCTTTCCCCAACACCCCCCAGCCCAGACACCCAACCAACCAACTCAGGACAGCACCAAGGCGATCCCTCTGGAGGACGGCACCGATAACCCATACGGGTAACCTACGTTTCGGGCAGCGCTTAGTCAGACCCCTCACCCACAACCCTACCCGCATGGGAGACTCTGCCAGATGTTGCTACATCCACGGGCAGGCTTGTGGGACCACAGGGGCACGCAAACCCCACCACCACGACAAGGTGGCTGCCCACGGGGGGGTATAAGTTAGGAAGTAAAACCTTACACATATCAGAAAGAGAGAAGGACTTGGGTGTGGTTATCAGTAGCTAACAGACTATCTCCAGCTGATCACATAAGTGAGAAGGCATGGAACATGTATACATTGCTTGCAAATATAAGAACAGCATTCATATACATACATGAAAACATGCTGAAGAAGATAATAACTTATTTCATCAGACTAACCCTGGAGTATGCATCAGTAGTCTGGAATCACCATCTCAAGAAACACATAGATAAGATTGAAAAGGTTCAAAGTGCTGCTACAAGATGGGTACCAAGCTTAACCCGCCGCGTCCCATCGACGTATGGGTATGTTGCAACATTTTGCATTTGCCTGTTCCGATGACGTACTGGTACGTCGTGCAATTGCAAGGTCCCTAATTTGTACAATTTTCAATTTTCGCGCGTGATTTTTCGTTCGTATACACGGGACACCTTCCTCTATTCCTCAAGATGCCAAGCAGGGACAATGCCTTGCACCGCATAACCTCCCCCATCCCCCCCTCATGCCATTGTCTTGGCAATTCACCTGTTACCAGTGACCTGGCCAGTAAAGATATTCAGGGCCAGAGTGATTCCCCAATCGATGACAATGTGGAGGACAAAGTTTACATAGCATTAGAAGAAGAAACAGTCAGAAATAATGATCAGGTAATGTGGCAAAAGAAGGTCAGGTATGGTGATTAGTTAGTGAGAGAAACAATGCTTATAATGCCTATATTACTGCTTGAAAACCAATATACTCTCATACTACATATAAATTCGTACCAAGTAAATAAATAAATACCGTTTATGAGTTGTGTGAAATAGCTACCCTCCCATAGAACTCGTTTTCTTTGGTGCCAGCCTGTTAGAAAACCCAGTCAGGTAAGGAGGAACTCCTACCTGGATCGAGTATTCTAAACCTCAGGTGAGCGATTTCTCTATGAATTTTCGATGTTTCTCACCAAAAGCTGAGGTTTTAGCCAAAAAAAAAAAAAATCGAAAATACCTTGGGACTGGGGGATGTCGGAGGTGCGGAAAACCTCGGGACGTGACGGGTTAAGGGATCTAAGCTATAAAGAAAGACTAGAAAAACTGAATCTGCCAACATTACAAGAGAGAAGGAAGAAAAGAGACATGATTATGCTATGTAAATGAATATCAGGGAAGGCGAAAAGAGACATAAATTATTACATAAAATAAATTTATAAGCTATGGGGAAGCATCAGCAAGAGGACACTGCAAAAACTCCATAAAAAGAAAAGCGATAAAGACGTAAGGAAATTTAGTTTCCCAAATAAGGCAAATGATCAGTGGAATGCACCACCAAATGAAACAGTGTGGGCCAAAACAGTTCATACATTTAAGGAGATGTATGATGAAAATTTGCGGTATATTGTGGCGACCCTCGTCCACTCACTTGATGTAGTGCTGCCTACCTGTTCCTTAGCCTTTATCATTCTTTTTCTGTGTTTGCCTTCGTCTGTTCCTATTTCTCCCATCTTTCCTGTCACTTCTTATTGCTTTTCTTTCCTTTACAGGTGCCTTTACATTGAGTGACAAGCCAAATGGTTTCCTGTAAGCCATGAAACCATTTACAACGCTGGGTGGTAACCATATAACCAAACCATGCGTGCTTCCTACGTGTCAACAAGTGGGTTGGTGGAGGGTTAGTGCCCCTCCCCGTAAAACAAATAACTCAGAGTCAAATGGCCACCCTTTACGGGATTATGGCTTCTAGCAATAAATAGACAGATAGATAGATGATAACAATGGTTTAAGACACGGGACAGTACGAGCTTGACTCATTCCCGTAAAAATACAATTAGGCAAGAACAGTTAGGTAGGTAACTCACACACACACACACACACACACACACACACACACACACACACACACACACACACACCAGTGTTGTAAGCAAGGTATTAGAAAAGCTTATAAGAAAAGCTTGGGTAAATCATCTAGAAGAACACAGTATGATAACAGAAAGACAGTTTGGTTTCAGAAAAGGAAAATCATGTGTTACTAATCTATTGAGCTACTATGACAGAGTAACAAACACAATACATGAAAGGGAAGGATGGGTGGACAGTATCTATTTAGATTTCAAGAAAGCTTTTGACACAGTACCACACCAAAGACTTTTATGGAAACTGTACCATCAAGGAGGAATTCGAGGCAAACTGTTTTGTTGGATGCAAGACTTTCTCATTAAAAGAGAAATGAGGACAGTACTAAGAGGAAACTACTCATCATGGAAAGAAGTGACTAGTGGAGTACCACAGGGTTCAGTGCTGGCACCAATCATGTTTTTAGTGTATATAAATGATATAAACAGTAACACTGGAAATGAGAGCTATCCGAATATGTTTGCAGATGATGCAAAAATACAAAGGAGAATTACTAGCACAGACTCTTGTAGGGAGCTACAAGAAGAATTAAATAAACTTCATGAATGGAGTAGTACATGGCAAATGGAATTCAATGTGGACAAGTGTCATGTAATCAAGTTTGGTAAAAGTGGAAAAAGACCTGATTGGGATTATAAGTTAGGAAATAAAACCCTATACACATCAGAAAGAGAGAAAGACCTGGGTGTGATTATCAATAACAGACTATCTCCGGCTGACCACATCAGCGAGAAGGTGCGGAACATGTATACACTGCTTGCAAATATGAGAATAACATTCACATACATAAATGAAGACATGCTAAGAAGGATAATAACATCATACATTAGACCAACCCTGGAATATGCATCAGTAGTCTGGAGTCCTCATCTCAAAAAGCATATAGACAAGATTGAAAAAGTTCAAAGGGCCGCTACAAGATGGATACCAAGCTTAAGGGGCCTAAGCTACGAAGAAAGACTAAATAAACTGAATCTACCAACACTATAGGAGAGAAGGAAAAGAGGTGACATGATAATGCTATATAAGTGCATATCAGGGAAGGAGAAAATAGACATAAATGATTACTTAACATATGGAGAAGCATCAGCAAGAGGACACCGCAAAAAAACTGCATAAGAAGAGAGGTGATAAAGACGTAAGGAAATTCAGTTTCCCAAATAGAGCAATTGATCAATGGAATGCACTACCGAATGAAATAGTGTGTGCCAAAACAATTCACAAATTTAAGGATATGTACGATAAATATAGTTTAAGACACGGGACAGTACGAGCTTGACTCATTCCTGTAAAGATACAATTAGGTAAGAACAATTAGGTAAGAACACAGATGAAGCTGTACATTTGGCTTGCATCGTTGCTCGATTCTAGCACCACTATGCCACTAGAAGTCTGATTATTATGATAACTACTACAAATACTACTATTATTACTATTGCTACTGCAACTACCACTACTACAACTGCTACTACTACTACAACTACCACTACTACAACTACTGCTACTACTACTACTACCACTACTACAACTATTACTACCATTATTACTACTACAAGTACTACCACTGCTACTAAAACTATTACCACTACTATTACGACAGCTACTACTACACAAAGCCTAAAAATATATATTGTCAACAAAGTAGTTTTTCACGTACTGTCCATAATTGAAAATATTTACCACTAAGACAGATTTTTTTCCCCCTGTGATTTGTACATTTTACTCATAACAAATATGAATGCACATGAAAACTTTCAGTGGAAATTAAGGCACTGACATCTTCATAGAACAACCTTTCTGCTTCCATTATTCACATGAATATACACAGAGCAGTAAAACCATTTATTTCTAATTACACAAAAACCAGTACCAGTATGTACTAAACTAACACTAACTTATGCACATGACCCAGACTTCTACCACTCGGTCTTTGAGTGAGTGTCAAAGAAACAGGTTGTGCAGACCACCACCTCGTCATACAGCATTGTTGTGTCGGCGCAATGAATGTGCGCAAATATAGCAATGCCGGAAGGCTTCTTTGCCTGCAGGTGTTCGAGGCAGCGTTTCCATGTAATGCCTACTGAGGTAGTCCCTGCACTGCAGCCTGTCAGGCAGTTTCTGTACACTGTGCCTCCGTTTCACACCAAGCGCTATTTGGCCATATCTCTCCAGGTGGCTGTAAATTACATCTTTTTCGAACTGTCTGAGGGATGTGGTTGTCTGTGTTGTGTCCTTGTAAAGAATGAAGGAATTCAGTACACAGATGTAAAGTACATGTAAGAATGCCTTCTTCTACCACTTACAGCACCAACTCAGACAGTTGATGGTACTGATCTGCATATCTGATTTATAAGCGAATCGCATGTTGATGTTATAGTCGATAATAGCATCACATCTGAAAACTGGCTGCCTCATTCTTTTACCGATCTTCTCTGTGTTTACTAACTTACCTTCCTGGACTGTGTAGAGGACATTTATCTTTCACTTATCGTGCCATTCAATAGCAAGGAGTTTACCTGATTTCAAGGTCCTGTACTCCCCCTTCACGGTGCCCTCTTTTGCATAGACAGTGCCATATGATCCAATTTTGTATTCTTGGAGATACTTTAACCCGCCCCATCCCGGCCGATTTTCCACCATTAACCCCCTCCCCCAATCCTAGCAGATTTTGGATTTTCTTTTTTTGGCTCCAACCTCCGCTTTTGGTGAGAAACGATGGCAGATCACAGAGAGAGTGCTTACCTGACACTAGAAATGGGCAAAACAGGTGAGCCACCGCGCATGTGATAACGTATTCTGTAAAGGTGCTCGGCTGCTGTCCTGTTTTCTATGGTTGAGGTACGTATTGGATATCACTCAGAATTGGTAGGTATTTATTAATTTGAAACAAAATAACATGTAGTACAAGAATATATTGGTTTTCACACAAAAATATAGGCAAAATAAGCATTGTTCCATTGCGTGAGCATAGCAAAATCGCCAAAATCGGTCACATATGATTCGCTATGACTGTTGTTTCAACATACTTTTCATTTTCTCTACTTTCGTAATACTTTCTCACTAATATTTTACCAGTTTCCACTTTATAGAACTGTTATCGCATATTTATAGCCTTACGATTAAATTTAGCGTAGTATTAGCGCATATTTACATAGTGAGCGAACTGTTGTTTCAACTTATGTACTTTTTTTTTTTAACTTATACTTTTCCGCTAACATTACACCCGCTTCCACTTTATAGAACTGTAATCACATATTTACAGGCCTTACGATTATATTTAGCGTAATATTATCGCATATGTACAATGGAAGACTAAACTATCTTCCCAGTTCCGTCCAAAGAAAATTAACACTTGGCGAAACACAATGAAATTCCAATCTCTACTTCTGCGTGTTGCAAATGGTTCGATTTTTCCACTATATATTCGCCAAACTTTGGGAAGATAGTTGTGATAGTGAGTGAACACATTATTAGGCTACTGTTGTTTCAACTTATACTCTATTTTCAATTTATATATTACTTTTCCACTAACATTACACCCGTTTTATATCATTACCACATATTTACAGGCCTTGCTATTATATTGAGCATCATATTATTGCATGTGTACATAGTGAGCGAACTCGTTATGACTTGTTTCAACTTACACTCTATTTTTCAACTTATATAATACTTTTCCGCTAACATTACACCCGATTCCACTTTAAATAATTGTTATCACATACTTACAGGCCTTACTATTATACTGAGCGTCATTATCGCGTATGTAAAGGCCTTACTTTTACAGTGAGCGTCATATTATCGGAAGCACACACATTATCAGTAATGTAACAAGGTGTGGTATTCCTTGTCCGGGTGGGGAGGAGAGGGTGGTGGGAGAAGTTGGGGAGGTGAAGAGCGGCGCCCTTCCCCACTCGCACTCCTCTTCCCTCTCCTTTTTCCTTTCCCCTTTCCCTTCCCTTTCCTTCCTTTCCCCACATTTTGGGGCTGTGGGGAGGAAGTGTAAGAATACTGTAGGGCAAAAGACGTGCTAGGGAGTGGCTCCTTCTCGCCTGCCTGCTGCCCACGTACACCATGTGCTTGTACTGCCTCCCTTCCACCACAACTTTCCCTTTCGCCACTCACTACCGCCACACCACTTTCCCTTTCACCCCTCACTCCTGCCACACCACTAGTGTTTCCCCCAGACAACACAGAAGGACCATACCTTATTTTCCTTCTTGCCGCACCTTGCCTGTGTATATGTAACAAAAATCACACACGAAATTTGATAAATGTGCAAATGATGGACCTCGCAATTGCAAAATGTATGGATATGTCGTCAGGTGTCACCATAACAAAACGTGGGAACGTATCCATACATCGTCGGGACTCCTTGGGTTAAAAGACTTGGGGCCATGTAATAATTATCTACAAACAAGATTTGGTTCCCACTGAAGTACCTGTCCATGAGCTTCTTTATGACTGAGCCAGAGATGCTATGTGGGTCGTCCTTTGATAACTCCACATCTCTTGCTGTATTCACAGTAAAATCTATCATGAAGCCAGTCGTAAAATTACACAAAACAAAAAACTTAATTCCAAAATGATGTATCTTTGATAGAATGTACTGTATGAAAGCAAGACATCCCCTGAACAGAGCAAGTGACTTGTCAAAATCAACCTTCTGGAATGGCCTGAAAAATGATATAAATTTTTCCTTCATCATTTCCAGAATCAAGCGAATTTTCCATAACCTGTTGTTTGGATGTGGGCCCATGTTGGATGAGAAATGCGGATACATGAGGATGTCGAGATAGCCGTGGCATATGCTTACCGAACACTGGTGTTGAAACAGTATCATCCAATAGCCAGTAATCAGGAACATTGTGTTTTTTGATGTAAGGCATCAGTATAGTTAATACAAGCCAAACATACATCTCGCTAACATTTATCATTGTCCACTCCTTCATTTTTGCACGATCACGAGTGTCTGAGGTCTCACCCCAATTACAGAAGTAATCCCTGAATGCAATGATTTCCTTTACAATAAAATCAATCACTGTTTTTGTAAAAAAAAAAAAAAAAAAACTATGAAAAAATCAACAGGAGTGGATAATGCACTGCATGAGTATTCTGGCTGCACACTTCCATTTGTCTCATCAAACACAGGTACATTGGGCTGAAACCCCGTCCCTTCCTCCCAGATAAATGTTTCTGACATATCTACCCATTGCCTTGCCTGCCGTGCATGGGGCCTGCTTCGTGCTCTGCCCCAGCCTCTAGCAGGGCGCCGTGGTGGTGAGTCTGGTGAATACTCACATGATGATCCAGGTGATGGTGGTGGTGATGGTGCTGATGCTGGTGATGGTGATCCTGGTGGTGATGGCGATGGTGAAATCCAGCTATGTGCACGTCCCTGCAGGCCATAAAATGATGGTGGCTGTGCACCTGCATTTGCATACCCTGATCTACATGGCTGTGGTGATGAGGCAGGGTCATGTTGCAAGGCAGGTGGCAAGGCAGGCTGGCATGGCGAGCCACATGGTGAGGTAGGCTGGTGTAGTGAGGCACGTAGTGAGGCAGGCCAGCATGGCGAGGCACATGGTGAGGCAGGCCAGCGTGGCTAGGCACATGGTGAGGCAGGCTGGCATGGTGAGGCATGTAATGAGGCAGGCCTGTGTGGCAAGGCATGTAGTGAGGCAGGCTGGCATGGCGATGCATGTAGTGAGACAGGCCTGCATGTTGGAGCATGTGGTGAGGCAGATAAAGATGCAGGACGAGTCACAGGTCGAGTGGGAGAGATTAGTGTAGTGGTAGGCTGAATGGAAATTTCCACTGTAGGCCTGGAGTCACGCACTGGTGTGAGGCTCCGCCTGTGGCATTTCCTCCTTCCTCCATCCTCCACCACCTCCCTTCCTCCACTCCTTACCTCCTCTTCCATCTTCTCCACAATGGGGATATCCCTCTCTCCAGGATCATCAGTATCATCTGACCCATTTCCATGATCAGAAATGTCAGACAAAAGTACAGAGGGAAAAGATAGCCACACAGTGGTGAACTCATGGTCACCCCTCTCATCTAACACTTACATTTCCACACTTAGCATGGCGAGGTTGCTTTCCTTTGAGGAAGAGTCAGTTTCCTCACCCACAACTGGCAATAATGGAATGTCCATTTGTCTCCCTGTTGCACTATCACTAAGGCCTTTCCTTTTCAAGCCTTTAGACTTCACTGGTGTTGAAGTCAGCAGCTACGAGCGCTCAGCCAAGGGTCCGAACACTGGGAAATATTTTTTCGTAGGTCTATCCATAATGGAGGTAAGCAGGCAACTGGAGCGTGACTGGGATGCATAACGGAGGGTTGCCAGTGTTTGCATGTGGTGGAAATAACCAGCTGAATATTCAAACAATGGTGCGAATTACTAGATCATATATACATGTTGCCTGAATGGCCCCGGGTTGACATGTATACAAGACACCCAGATGCAATGGGTTAGGCATCGCTTTACTTTGCGCTTTTTATAGTTGTTCTTCATTTTGACTTCTTTAACCCTTTAACCATGGGTGTCATCCCAGAATGACATTGCAAAAACTGGACCAAACCGCAGGTGTCATTCTCGAATGTTTGTGAATATTTTGAATACCGGGCGTTTTTTCCGTGCGCCAGTTGTTTCAAGGGAGAGTAACTATTAAGTTCTTTCACTCCAGCCGACCCACACCTCCCTCCTCCCACCCCCCGGGCCCCCACCTCCCACCCCCCAGGCCCCCCACCCCACCCCTGACCAAACACGCATCAGTATCTGTCCAGCTGTGTGAGTGACAACACCGCTGACGTGGCAGTGAAGTGCGGGCAATTACAGTGCCTTTTACCTGCCTCAGTGAACACAGAGTGGGTGTTTATCGTATGTGCAGTGTCCATATATGTTTATAGTATTATTATCAGAATGAGGTTGGCATTTGGTAATGGTGTGTGAGCGAAAAATAGTGATTACAACACCGCTGATGTGGCAGTGAAGTGTGGGCAATTACAGTGCCTTTTACCTGCCTCAGTGAACACAGAGTGGGTGTTTATCGTATGTGCAGTGTTCATATATGTTTATAGTATTATTATCAGAATGAGGTTGGCATTTGGTAATGGTGTGTGAGTGAAAAATAGTGATTACAACACCGCTGATGTGGCAGTGAAGTGTGAGCAATTACAGTGCCTTTTACCTGCCTCAGTGAACACAGAGTGGGTGTTTATCGTATGTGCAGTGTTCATATATGTTTATAGTATTATTATCAGAATGAGGTTGGCATTTGGTAATGGTGTGTGAGCGAAAAATAGTGATTTTAGATCTCTCACTTCTAATGGCACTGCCCATCCAGTGATAGTCAACGAAATAATGAAACCTACATCATTGCAAAGCCGAAGGTTAGTACTTTCTAATGATACCTTATTTTTCGCTCTAGATTTATTCTGTGCAGTGTTATAAAGGTTTAAAGTTTGTTTACATATGGCTGGAACCCCCGCGGGAGAGGCCAGTCGGGGCAAAACAATGCCCGCGGTTAAAGGGTTAATGTTTGCGTTCAGCAGCATATGACCTCTGCTGTTGCACCAACATGTCACATTTTCATTCATTCATTCACTACCCCCAGCTCACACCCTCTTCTGTCATATACCTCCCCACTACATCCCTCCATCTCATACAAAATAACATGCAGAACGATATTAGCCAGCCATATCCAATAATCATTTGGTAAGGAAGAGATGTTGGGGAGCTTCCTTAACGGATGAGAATACGTGCCTAGGACCTGCGCTACAACCCCCTTGCATGGAGTATCTTTGTGGAGCAGAGTGGAGGGGTGTGGGAATAAAAGGGTGTCAATACCAAGAATTAGTCTACTTATCAGTTGAATGAATATATAGCCTACTGACTGTGTTATATTACAGATGATAAGAATGTGACCTTAGTAAATGGTGTGTGCATATCAGTATCAATCCCACCATGAAACAAGGTGTTGCTATGGGTGGCATCCTCAGGTATAATGATGGTACCCAGTGTCGGCTGATAACTTTTATTGAGAGAAGACCACCTGACATAATAATCATGATTAAAAGTTTCTTGATTAGCGGGTGCTCAGGAGTTTGTAAGTATTCATATATTCTTTAATAGTCAAATGGCCACTAAAAATGGATCATCAAATAAATACCATTGCTAATAATGTTTATTTGAATTAATATGCAGGGATATTTGTGTCATATATCCACAGCTGAGTTAAACTTATATTCTTGTGTGTTCCAGTGGTTTGCTCATTGGTCCACACATAAGCACTGATCGTGAATACCTTGACATGTGTTGGAAAACCCTATCAATGTGCCACATGCAGAGGTTTAAATTATGTTCCATGTTGTGACCACCATAACAAAATTAATCAGTCATCAACTTAAAATGCTTATTAAGCATCTAATCACCATCTACTCACTTCCCTGTTCCTGTATCTGCTACCCCAATCCAGTCTTCCCCATCCTCTTACCTTAGCCCTCTGCTCCTACCAGTACTACTGTTCTCCCCTCCATGCCTTTCGCTTTCAGCTTTCGTCCTTGCATATACTTTAAATGAGTATTGCACAGATTTTGCCCCTACAATGCCAGTCCTGTAATTAGCTCACTGACACCGGCGTGCATTACTCCTGCTTGAAAAAGACACCAACCTGGGAGAATTCAAAGAAGTGGCAGACTTGAGCTGAGGGGAAAAAGTCACGAGGCCCTTCAACACACTTAGAATCTCACACTTACATAATACTATAGATGTACAGTCATAAGAGAATCAATCGTTACCCCCAGGTATGTTTGATGCAAAACGAACGTTAGCTGGGCTATATGGGCGGGTCCTTGCTGTTCGCCTCTTCCCTGTCTAGTGTTGCCATATCACAATCCCATTACAAGAGTTGAAATAATGAGCAAGAATAAGCCATATGGCGGGAAATTATATAGGACGCGTTAACGTTACCCTGAGTGCCCCGCCTGGGATTAATAATGAAACTCGCTACGTTTACTAGTGTCTTACTGTTCAACACTAATTATCTATAGAATACAACAAATAAATTATTTTAAGTGGTATTAGATCTATAGGCATTTATTTATTTTTTTCTTTTATGCTAGTCCAGCAGGGGTGTACGAGTTCATTTGTTTGCTTTAGATGGTTGGTTAAATGTTTCAGATAGATGCTTCAGAGTTAATATGGATGGTGTATGGTATATCTATGTCATGCATTATGGAGACGTCACAGAGTGCACGAGGGGCTATAATCGATCTAAATTTATTATATGTAGAAAGCACCACATATCTTTATTACACTGAAAATTACTAACTTGACTTGTATTGGCTGAATTACCATCATACATCTGGCATGGGTGCACATACTCATTGCCCGTCTACATGTGTGTTGCCGACTCTACACCATTCTGTTATATTTTTATTTAATGAATTCGGTGCCGGATAACAAAATGTATCGTCTCTATGGACAGAGGCCAAATGATCTAATTATTATTACCTCTGGCACAAATTCTAATATCTGTCTCACATAACCTTCATTGACGGGTTTGCGGTACAAACATTCCTGTCCCGTCATTCCACAACACTTCGTCGTTGTGTAATAGCGCATAGCTCTAAAGGGTAACGATAGTTTTTCCTATGACTGTACATTGTTACCAGTCTAGTTTACTAGTTTAGGAAATTATTAAGTCATGGTTACAATTTTTCCGTCCGCAATAGGAAAATTGTGTCTCCTGACACAATGGGGCAATTTATATACAAGATGCTTAGTTATATTGAGGGTGGAGGAATGAATAAGATAGCAAGGGTGTAATGAGAAAGGGAATATAGTTAGCTTCTCACAATAGTTGAGCATAATAATTACAGGGCAGAGTGCTGCAATGCAAGGAGCTGGATTCAATAAAAATTAGAATATATAGTATTTACAGTACAAGGCCATGTTAAAGTTCAATAAAAAGGGCACAATTGCTACTGGGTATAAAATTAGAGAGTAATTAACTTTTACTTCAACTAGTAAATGATCTATCTATCTATCTATTGCCAGACGCCTCAATCCCGTTTGGAGTGGCCACAAACAAATCGCCTCCACGTCGCCCTGTCCCTCCGCCATTTCACTGCCCTGCTCTCAGATCACACACCCCTCTCTCAAATACCTCTCCACCCCATCCCTCCATCTCATCCTTGGCCTCCCCCTCCCACTCCCCCCCTCCACCTCACTCACACAGACTCTCCTCGTCAGTCTTTCAACTACCATCCTCTCCACATGGCCAAACCACCTCAGTGTAGTATATGATAATTATAGTAATTCTAGGAACAACGCAGTCAGGTGTCCTTCACCAGTTCACAGCTGAAATCCATTTTATAGGACTAGTATTGAGAACTATAAAGATACATGGTATGATGAACTTATAATAGTTGATTACACAATAGCTGATCATTACGTAAGGAGTACAGTGTCAGGAAGAGTGATGTTTCATAATCATTAAATAACATCCACAATCTTGTTAATCTTTGCTGATATCTACTGCTCTTTTTGTTATTTCCTCAGTACTCGCCGTTTATGACTATCTCACCATTTACTGGTTTCTTTTGTTACTGATTTCACTGACAACAGGTTCTTTTAACATCCTTTTTTTATCATATTACATAATTTTCATTTACTTTTCTGAATTCGCATTTTTTCCAATTATTTTTCCTTCAGTACCAAGTTACATGTTATTTACACCTTCAGCAATCACACGAAGTGTCACTAAGAACTGCCAGTTTCAAGGTCTTGCAGGCGTCACACTAATCTTGTTCACAATTCGGATCTTATACAGTCTTTTGTCCATTCGCATAACACAGCAGTGAACTACCCAAATACTAACAAAAAATCCAAGAAGAGAAATAGCCTCTTGGAGAAAGACAAAGACCGGCGGTGCTCAGGAACGGTTAAAGACCAAGGAAAACTGATTCATGACAAAATCACTCTGATTATGAAAATCCAACATCCGTAGGGTGTCGGACGTGATGGATAGACTGTCAGAAGGGAGATGGAATGTCACATTAATGGGTTGAAGATTTCATATGCGTGGGAATAAAGTGCATAGTGATGATGCGTAGCATAAGCAACCACAGTTTCTGACATCACATTACAATAATCAGGAGCCTTATGCAAGCCAGTTGCAGACACTGACCGAACAGGAGCTCCAGGACAAATGATACTAACTGAGATTGGCACTCTGAAGAAGAAATGTTGGATATAGTTCAAACGAGCGTGATGCACTGGAAGTGTGGGGGTCTGAACGAAGGAACACTCTGCTTGTACAGAAAAAACTGTGAACCAAAGCTGATTCACAGGGAGCAGCACCACTAGGATTGATGATCAGAAGACAGGCATCACAAAGTCGAGAAGTAGGTGTAAGAGAAGTACATCTGCTGAGATCGCTAGAGGATGTGAAGGATACGGAAACATGATCATGGGATAGAAGGAAATATGCTGAGGAAACAAGGGTCTGCAACAAGGAATTACTGAACAAGAATGGAAAAGGGATGATGTGGAAGAGATCAAATGTGATAGAAGAGTGAAAAAGGACACGAACAACAATATCTTTAGTAAGGAAAATGGCCTCAAGTACTGGGTAGTAGAATTCGAAAGAAGAGAAGGAAAGCACTGGAGATAAGTCAAAAGAAGAGCAAGCCCATTCCAGTACAGAACAAAGATCACAGATAGGTACTAAGTCTGCAGTGACACGATCACAGACAGCATCAACCACAATACGAACAAAGGTAGTATCTTGGGAAAGAGAGTAAAGGGAGAGTTAAGGTTGTCCATGTGAAGTTTGACATATAGGAGCTTGGTGATAATACTAGCTTTTGATATCTGTTTTTGTAAAATGCCAGTGAAGTTGTTTAATGTGTATATGACGGCATTTAATTGATCCGTGATTTTCTGTTGCATAGAGTGCTGAACTTGAATGACCGTTCTGAGACTTAGGGGCACCAGCTAATTCAGCAAGATAGGATTTCAATCCAGAGAGGTCATAAGTGGTTGCTACCCCAAATAAGCCACTTAGAATTTCTCCCCCAAGATCAAAGAGCCCATGATTCATGCGTGAACGCCCTACAGGCATGTGTTTGGTTTGAGAAGTTGTCATTAAAGTTAGAGAATTTCGTCCTAACAAATTCAACTTCCCAGTGAATGGGTAAGCAAAGAGAGTACCAGAATGCATCTCTGTCGTGTTTCTCTTTGATGGCTGACAGAAGGGCCTGTATATCCTCTAGCTGGTTTCGAAGTGGGGCATGGTGGCCAGTGGCTCAAGGTTGTAGTGCAAGGACACTACATTTTCCATCATCATTACCACGCCTTCCACACCAACCAAGGCCCCAGGCTATACAGCACCAATGTCCTCATCTATCCTAGACCCAACTAGGGTCAGCACTGCCAGTAGGTGGACCCACCACATCTTACATATAAAATGAGTTTAAGTTAAAGATGATTATGTAGATGATTATGACGAGAGTTGAGGTGACAGCTTTTTTTATGCAAGAGGCTTGTGTGCAGAGTGTGAATTTGAATGATAGACATTAACAGTGGGGTAGGGTGGCAGTGTCTCAAAATGTGAAAAGGAATCTGAAGGTGTGTCATAGGAAGGAATGGGACAGGGAGCATTTCCAAGTTGAGAAGATAAGGCATTTCCAAGTGATTCCTCCATCCCTATGCCCCTCAGTGCATGCTTAATCCCTTAACCGTGGGGGCGTCACTTTTGTGATGCTTGGGAGCAAGGGATCATACTGCGGGGCGACACTTTTGTGATTCTGTGTTATTTTGAATTCGCCCGGGCTTTGAAGTGGTGGCTTGTATCATCTATCAGTACTGCCAATGTCCAACACTAGTCAGCACTCCTAATCTCATCTGTACTCCCATCCATTGTTGACAATTTAGCCATTTCTTCCCGTTCTTGACTCCCCTCCATTACCCTATCCTCTTGCCTGCCTGGCCGTGCTACGCTAAGTAAATCTTCCCTGGAATTTTTCACTGATTTCATCCATTGAAATAAACCCTATGCCCTATTCTTATACCAAATAATATATACAAGAAAGAAATAAGGTAAGTGAGAGTTCCATACACCTAGAATTGGCTAATTATCACCTGACAACACCTCACATGCACTCGTTCGCACATTTTCGCTGTTTATTTCCCCTTGAAATATGCCGTATAATCTATTTTCGTGATAAAAATATATATAAGAAAGGAAGGGAGAAGCCTAAGTGATATTTACATTCACCTGGAACTACCTAATTATTGCAGGCCACCACACTGTATTCTACGCTAAGTAAATCTTCCCTGGAATTTTCCACTGATTTCATCCACTGAAATAAGCCCTATGCCCTATTCTTATACCAAATAATATATACAAAAAAGAAATAAGGTAAGTGATAGTGCCATACACCTGGAATTCGCTAATTATCACCTGACAACACCTCACGTGCACTCGTTCGCTAATATTTGCTGTTTATTTCCCTTTCAAATATGCCGTATAATCTATTTTCGTAATAAATATACATAAAAGGAGGGAAGGGAGAAGCCTAAGTGATATTTACATGCACCTGGAACTACCTAATTTATTATGTATTGTCTTGGTTTCCTGCCAGTCATTTCATTGCTATATATTAGCAGGTCTCACAGGGCTGAAGTTGGTAGTATTGCACTCACCCTAGCCAGGCGGCAGGAGGCCACTACTATCAGTTCACTGTCGTCTTTGAAAGTGGGAGTATGTCTGATTTGCTCCTGCTCACTTCCGCCGCTTTATAGCCCCATGGAAAGGGCCCTGTGACCTTTACCCCGTACTAAACCTCGTGTGGAAAGAGGTAAAGGGCTGACAATTGATAGAGAGTGACTATGATCTTTTTATTGAGTAAAACAGTGCAAGTGGAATTGTAAATAAAGTGTAAATTATGTGTAAACAGCAAGTGACAGCAATGAATGTAAATATAAGTGCACAGTGGAAAATAGTTTTATAAGTTACTTCAAGTGACAGTGCATAACAGTGTAAATAAAATAGAAATGTAAATAATGTAAATAAAGTAGAGAACGTAAATAGAAATGTAAATGAGCGGTATTATAAGAATACAAGTATATATACTAGTTGTAATGAAAGTGAAAGTTTCACTCTAGCATGTATGAATACTATGAGTTATGAGAGTGAAGGTGAAAGTGACATTCACTCTCAATGCTAGTATACAGGACGAGAAAGTGAATGCTACGTATTTTACTGAAAGAAATTGAATCCCTACAGTGACAATAAACTACTTTCACTGAAGGAAACTTATGGATAAAGACTGTAGATATATATAAGTGTTATATAGTAACAGAAATATAAACTGTGAGTGTTTTTATGAATAATAGACAACACTAGCGGCGAACGATCGGAAGTGGGATGGTCATACACCCTTGTAATTTTCATTGCTTTCACAGTTTTTTTTTGGGGGGAGTATGGATTCCAAACTATTTGAGAATCATAGATTAGTGTTTCTAGTAATAATATCAGGCTGTGGTAATCATATTACAAGTTGTCGGGAAGTGTAAAGTGGAGACTTCGTTACCCAACTTCAGAGGTCTCCACAAGTCCTACGGTACTCGACGAAGGCTCAACAAACACCCAAGGAGAAAGCTGAAGGTATGTGCCATAAGTATATGTGATTTTATTATTCTAGGACTAATAACTGATTTTTGGCAAATATTTGTAGAGAGGCTGTCGGAGAGAGAATATGCCCGGGGGAGCCGCAAGTCAAAGCAAAACAAGCCTGCGGTTTAAGGGTTAAGGTCATCAGCATGCACCTATTTGGTCTTGACGTTAGACAGACCCTTTATTTCAAATTTATTGCCCATACGAGAGATGACACGAAAAGGACCCAAGAATCTGCCATCAAGTTTTGATACACGCCCTTGGTCCAGGGCAAAAATTAACCCCTTAACCACGGGGATGTAGGAAGCGCATCGTGCCCTTCCCGGGGGGATAATTGCCCTCCAACTGACTTGTTAAAAATATTTGCCAAAAATCAGTTATTAGTCCTAGAATATTATAATTACATATGCATACTGTATGGTACATACCTTCAGCTTTCACCTGGGATGTTTGTTGAGCCTTCGTCGACTACCGTAGGACTTGTGGAGACTTCTGAAGTTGGGTAACGAAGTCTCCACTTTACACTTTCCGATACCCTGTAATATGGTTACCACTGCCTGATATTATCACTACAAAAACTATTCTATAAATATGAAGCAGTTTGGAATCCATACTAAAAAAAAAAAAAAAAAACTGTGAAAGCAATGTAAATTACAAGCGCGTATGAGCTTTCCACCTGCGCTCGTTCCCCGCTGGTATTCTGAGGCGGAGCTGTCATTTATTATAAACACACTCACTTTTTATTCCTAGTACTTTATTACATTTATATATACAATATTTATCCATAAGTTTCCTTCACTACTAACAGTTTATTTTCACTCCAGGCATTCACTTTCTTGTTCAGTAAACTAGCGTAGAGAACAAAGCTTTCACTTTCACTGTCATTACTCCAAGTACTTATACTCATATTCTTATATTAGTAATAATTTACATTTCTAATTAAATTTTCTATTTTATTTACGTTATTTACATTTCTATTTTATTCACACTATATTATGCACTGTCACTTGCAGTAACTAAGGGCTCCTTTCCCTTGGAGCCAGGACAAACCTGGGACACTGAAGCACTCGTACTAGGAGTGTCTGTCACCATCTCCTTCACTGGCTCATCAAACAATGCACCAGAGATCGTAGTCACTGTCCATCATTATCATGGATAAATTAGCCAGTTCACGTTCCACAGCAGAGCCACTTAGTCCTTTACCTCTTCCCATATGAGATTTAGTAGGGGTAGAGGTCACAGGGCCCTTTGCAGCAGGCTCAGAAGCGGCAGAAATGGAGGGGCGCGAATCCGACATGGTTTCACCTCAAAAGACGACAATAAACCGAATGGTGTGGCGTATTATGGGCAGGAAAGGGTTGACATTGTCAGCGTGGTGACAGCTGCTATTTTATATGCTGTGAAATGATTGGCAGGAAATCTAGACAATACATAATAAATTAGGTAGTTCCAGGTTAATGTAAATATCACTTAGGCTACTTCCTTCCTTTCTTATATATATTTTTATTATGAGAATAAGTCATACGGCATATTTCAAGGGGAAATAAACAGGGAAAATTAGCGAACGAGTGCACGTGGGGTGTTGCCAGGTGATAATTATCCCATTTCAGGTGTATGGCAGTATCAATTACCATTTCTCTTTTTTTTTTTTGTATAAGAATAGGGCATAGGGCACATTTCAATGGATGAAATGAGTGGAAAAATCTGGGCAAGATCTGCGTAGCGCAGCGCGGATGGGCAGGCGGGAGGAGAGGGCAATGGAGGGGAGGTAAGGAGGGGAGTCAAGGACAGGGGAAAAATGGCTAAATTGTCAACAATGGATGGGAATGCAGATGACATAAGCAGCGCTGACTATAACTGGACACTGGCAGTACTGACAGATGATACAAGCCACCACTTGAAAGCCCGGGTGAATTCAAAATGACACAGAATCACAAAAGTGATGCCCAGTGGTATGATCCCTTGCTCCCAAGTGTCAGAAAAGTGATGCCCTGCGGTTTAGGGGTTAAGTCACCTACTTGGATGGTAACATTAGAGGCAGTGGCGAGTTACATACCATTTCTGCATTCGAGAAAGTCAAATAATCCTGAATGAACCAATGAATTTTCTGAAAAATTGAAAGGTGAACTTTTACATAATCATTGTGGTTGTAGACTGGATCAAGCTTTGATTGCAACAAAGAATAAGGTAACCTCTTGTCAAAACTGTAGATGACAAAGAATGGGGTTTCACCAGTCGATTTATTCAATGATCCATTATTTGATGCAGCCACCTACGGAATCCACTCATCCAAGCCATATGACGTAGGAACTCTAAGATTTTCCTATTCTGGCACTCCACAAGGCCATTAGAGGCTGGATGATAGGCAACAACGTTACATTTACCATTTCCATATTACAGCATATTTCTTCCAGAACTGAATTGTTGAACTCTGACCCATTATCTGTTATAATGACTTCTGGAACTGTGAAAGGACAAATGACTGAATTAACAAAGGCATGGGCAACAGTACTAACAGATTTGTCGCACAGCTGAGCCAGTATTACAAGTCGAGAGAATTGATTGACTGCCACTAATAGATACACGAAGCCAGATTTCGTACATAATAATATCACATGATCAAGTAAGACAGTTTGCCAAGCCCTTGATGGTAAAGGGTATTGCAGTATGGATGCAGGCCTACCAGTAGTTAATTACGAGCAAAAGATAGACGTGCATCTCAGTGAGCTTCCACATCCTTTAGCATAGTGGCCCAATAATACAGGTATGAAACACGTCTCTGCTGCAAGTTTCTGTCCTTACCTGGGTGTGACATGTGAGAGGTGTCATGGATTAAATGGAGGGCTGCATGAATTAAGTCAGTTGGAATGACTAATTGCTTAACTTCACAACGAGGCACATCACCATCTGTGAGTACCATGTTTTTGTAGAGTAAGTAATTAAGAAGGAAGACATCAGACACAGGAACTGGTAACTTCAGCAAGGAAGAATCATCACCAGACTCAGGAAAGTATATTAAGAGACCATGGAAGGTCACGATACTGAAACCCATGGGTTGTGTCATAACTGTACGCCAGATCACAACCAGTCCAGACTGTAGCAATATAACGAGAGAGGGCATCTGCTACAACATTCAACTTTCCAGGAACGTATTCAAATACTGGATTATAGTTTTTAACAATAACTGCCCAATGTGCAAGATGATCAGTAAGATTACGTCCTCAAATCAGGTCGAAAAGAGGAAGATGGCCTGTCCGGTTATGAGCAGGGTAACCGTAGATGCTGTCACGGAAATGTTTTAGGGACAAGACCACTGCGAGTGCTGCCCAGTGAGTTACACTGTAAGTCTTTTCTGTGGAGTTTAATACTCGACTGGCATAGGCAACGATCCGTTTCCTGCCTTGTGAATCATCTTGCATGAGAACTGCACCAAGGCCCACTCCAGAAGCATCTGTGCATAGTAAGAAAGGTTTGGAATAATCAGAGAACACCAAGGCAGGAGCTTGTGCAAGAGCAGTTTTCAGTGCAGTAAATGCAGTAGCTTGTTCATCTGACCACACAAAAGGCTCGTCTTTCTTCAGCGACGAAATAGCCACTAAGACCAAGGAAACTACATACTGCATCTGTGTTGGTGGGACTAGGAAAGTTGGTTACTGCATTTATCTTTTCATCCGATGTATGTGTCATGAGCATCGACATGTCATAGGAACTTCAGTTTCTTGCATAGGAAATGACACTTTGACAATCTGATTTTATGCCCAGCTTGCTGGAGCCTAGTGAATACATTCTCTAATTTCTCTACGTGTTCCAGAACAGAGTTACTAGAGACAATAAGTGTTCCAGAACAGAGTTACTAATGACAATACGTGTTCCAGAACAGAGTTACTAGTGATAATGACATCATCAAGATAAGCAAAGACTGAGTGACATATCATGCCAGTGAAGACTGTATGACTTAACTGCATGAATGCTGACAGGGCATTTCTCAACCCAACTGGAAGTCTATGAAACTGGTAATGACTGGACAGGGTGCTGAAGATGGTGATTGGGCAAGACGATTCCTCCATTTCTACTTGCCAATAGCCACTCAATAAATCCAAGGAGGAAACCACACAATTATTTTCTCCCAGGAATTCTAATAGATCAGTGAGCATCTGAATCTGGAACCTATCCTGAACAGTCAAGGCACTGATGCAGTGGCAGTCGATGACATGGCATAACTATCCACTGTTATTTTTTTTTTTAAACTTGGAGTAACGGACTGGTCCATGGACTGTCAGAGTGTTTAACGTCAAATTCCAACATTTCCTAAATAAGACAATCAGACTGTTGGCATTGACTATGAGGTAAACGATAGGCAGGAACATACATGGGATGAGCATGATTTTGATTTTATATTTTTAAGGCGGCACAACTGCCAGGGTCATATGCCGCCGTACAACAAAGAAGTAAAAAAAGCAAAAACAAAAAACAGAAAACAGAGGATAAGCCACACAATCAAAAAGGAGAAATTCTAAATATCCTTAAGAAGTCCTGCCTCCTTCACAAAGGAGAGGGTTGCCCCTCCCAAGGCACAGGCATCCTCCCCAAGCACGGAGGACAGATGATACACACCACCATCCGTTAGGTGGTCAGAGAGGAACCGACGCCGCAAATCCTCAAGACTAGGACACTCCACCAACAGGTGCCGAACAGTCAAGGGAACCAGACAGTCATCACAGAATGAAGGAGGAGCCCTCTCCATTAAAAAACTGTGAGAGAAACGGGTGTGGCCAATGCGGAGGTGGCACAAAGCAGTCTCCCATTGACGAGGGAAGCCCTGGTAACTGAATGAGCCCACCTTCTGGCAAATCGAGCGCAACTTATTGGCACCCACAGCATCCCAATGCTCCTGCCAACAGCACCAAACCCTGAAGACAATAAAGGAGCGCATATCTGCAGCAGGCAGACAATACACAGGGGACTGTGCAAGAGGGGGACGAGCTGCTGCCGCCTTGGCCAGCTGATCAGCTCGTTCATTCCCTGCCACTCCTACATGAGCTGGAACCCAGCAGAAATCTACACGATGTCCACGACGCCCTAAAAGGAAAAGCCACTCTAAAATGGATAAAACCAAAGGATGAGAGGGATTAAAAGACTCCATTGCAGAAAGAGCACTTCGTGAGTCACTAAAAACAGTAAAAGCAGTGTGGGGGAGAGTGAAGAGAATCTGAAGGGCAAATAAAATAGCAGTCAGCTCAGCCGTAAAAACAGAAGCAGTCACAGGGAGGCTCCCACCTCGACAGAAGGTGGGAAACACCACACCAAAGCCCACACCCGCATCAGACTTAGATCCATCAGTATAAACTGGTACGGAGTCCCCATGAGAATAGGCATGCTCTAAAAACAGAGAAAATAAAACCTGAGAAGGAAGGGAGGCCTTACTGGATGAGAAGAAACGACAAAATGTCACCCTGGGGAGAAGCCAGTAGCCCACCCTCGGGACACGATGGGGAGTGATCGGCACAGAAGGAACAGAGAAGCTAGACATAACTGACTGCACCCTGAAACCAAAGGGCTTTGGAAAGGATGGCCGAGTGGCAAAAATAGGTGACCGAGAATCTTGAGAGACCTTGACAAAGGGCACAGAGTCTGGGAGACGAGATATGCGATACCAACATCGCATCAAAAGGGAAGAGCGGAGCAAGTCTAGAGGGAGGACACCAGCATCAGCCAACAAACTCGAAATCGGGGAAGATCGGAATGCCCCAGTGGCAAGACGAACACCAGCATGATGTATGGAATCTAAAATACGAAGCCGGGCTTCTGAGGCAGAGGAATAAACTTCACATCCATAATGAAGTTTGGATAAAATCAGAGACTGATGCAAGAGGAGGAGGGTCTTGCGATCAGCTCCCCAGTATATGTGCGCTAAAACTTTCAAGAGACCCAATGCTCTGAGACACTCAGCTTTTACATACCTCAGGTGAGGGACCCAAGTCAACCGGCTGTCAAAAATCAGCCCTAAAAACCGGGTTTCCTTTAAACACGAAATACGACACCCGTCTAAAAAAAGGTTTGGGTCAGGGGGGACCCCACGAACACCGCAAAAATGCATGGCAACAGTCTTCTTGAAGGAAAATAGAAAACCTCGTTCATCAGCCCATCTAGAGACACGGTTGAGAGCCATCTGCATCCTCCTTTCTGCCATTGACATCCGTGAGGCAGTGACAGAGATTGATAAATCGTCAACATAGAGAGAGCCACGAACACCATCAGGGAGCACAGAAATAACGCTGTTAATTGCCACTGCAAAAAGGGTAACACTTAGTATGCTCCCTTGTGGCACACCATCCTCAAGGGGACGTGCAGTAGACAGCTCACTTCCGACTCGGACCCGAATAAAACGATTAGATAAAAACTCCCGGATAAAAGTGGGGAGTCGCCCACGGAGACCAAACTCATAAAGAGATTGTAATATACCATGACGCCAGGAAGTGTCGTACGCCTTCTCCAAATCAAAGAACACTGTGATATGATGCTGGTTAGTTGCAAAAGCCTGGCAGATGGAAGATTCTAAAGAAAGGAGAGCATCTGTGGTCGACTGCATCTTCCGAAACCCACACTGGACTGGAGACAAGTAACCACCCTTCTCTAAGTACCACATGAGCCGACTATTCACCATCTTTTCGAGGACCTTACAAAGGCAAGATGTCAGCGAGATAGGGCGATAATTAGTGGCCTGCAAGTGATCCTTACCCGGCTTAGGGATGGGGAGAACCACAGCAACACCTCATGAGGCTGGAAACCCACCAGTGTACCAAATTCTCTTATACAGTGACAACAGAAAATGAAGGGCTGCATCAGGCAAGTGGTGTAAGAAGGCATATGGGACATCATCCAAGCCTGGAGACGAGACGCAACACTGCGACAATGCCGTCTGAAGTTCAGAAGCAGAAAAAGCAACATTATACGACTCCTCCACAGTAGATGGAAAACTAATGCCCAAAGATTCCAAGTGCCGTCGGCGGCGTGCCGACGGGGATGAGGTGTCCTTCCCAGAGACATTAGCAAAATGAGCTGCAAATATCTCGGCAACAGACGAAGAATGAGCCACCACCACACCTGCATGAGATAAAACAGGAGGAGAGGGAACGGGAAATTTCCCTGAAATCTTCCTCACCCGTTTCCACACTTTTGTGAGAGGAGTCTGTGAAGAAATTGAAGAAACAAATGATGCCCAAGACTTCCTCCTAGCCTCCTTCATAACCCGCCGGGCATGAGCTCGGGCCCTTCTATATGCCGCTAAGTAACCAGGGTCACCTTGGTGACGACGAAGTCGGAAGAAAGCAGCACGTTTAGCCCGAACAGCAGAAGCACACTCATTGGTCCACCAGGGAACTGGACGGCAAGGAAAGTGACCAGTTGTTCTCGGAATACTCTGCAGTGCCGCCGAGTGTAGTAAATCTGTGAAATACTCAACAGCAGCATCAGTGCTGACAAAATCCTCCACACATCGGTTCGGAGAACACAGCTTCTCAAAAACCGGCCAGACCGCCTTATCCAAGCGCCAGTGGGGAAGACGACGCTGAGGCTCACTCTGTGTCGATCTTAATAAAATAGGGAAGTGGTCACTGCCATGTAAGTCCGGTAACACAGCCCATGTAAAATTCAGGGCTACCCCTGCAGAACACAGAGACAAATCAATAGCAGTAAAAATACCCGTTTGACTATGGAAGTAAGTAACTTCACCAGAATATAAAATGTACAGATCCACATCCTCCACAATGGAGGCTAACATAGTACCTCTAGCATCAGCTGTGGAGCCACCCCACAGGGGATGATGACTGTTCATGTCAGCCAGCAAGAAATAGGGTGAGGGAAGTGCACGAATAAGATTTTCAAGATCAACCCTCTCAATAGTGGCACTAGGAAGGAGGTACAAAGAGCACACAGTATAATGATGGGGAAGGAAAATCTGGAGAGCAACAGCCTGCAGTGGAGTGTTAAGACTCACAGCAGTGAAAGGTATGTCACTGCGTACTAGAATAGCCACACCCCCACCATGACCCTGTCCAGGAAGAGGATCTGAATAAAAAAC
Source organism: Coenobita brevimanus (assembly GCF_032717465.1). Lineage (NCBI taxonomy): Eukaryota > Metazoa > Arthropoda > Malacostraca > Decapoda > Coenobitidae > Coenobita > Coenobita brevimanus. The sequence goes on along the minus strand of NC_136983.1, from coordinate 36,602,579 downwards.
CTGGTAACCAGGTGGACTGGGAGGCGCAGCATCACCAACCATTGTCTCTTGTAGGCAAACACACATCTTTGAATACTCAGCTATAAGCCAAAGGAGTTCCTCCCAGTTGGCTCGTAAACCACGGCAGTTCCATTGAATAATATTAGCCATTAAAACTATTGAAATAAAAAGGGGCAGGGGAGAGGGACAAACAGAAAACCATAAAAAATACTAGAAATATTAAAATGGAGGAACTATATACACAAAAGAAAGGGTCACTTAGTGGAAACCACTGAGCGACCCTGGGAGACAATCTTCTTGGGAATGCGGGTACGCCCACTAAGGGGCTTGTCACGGGCAGTAGCATGGCTAGAACGAGGGCCTGGGGTCTGCGAAGTGTTGGGAGACTTCACAGACACCCGTCGCTGCCCAGCAGAAGAAGAGCTACTCCGAACCCTGCCCGGGGCTCCCAGTGAACCAAGAGGTCGAGCAGGAGGGATTGGGGTCCTGGCCTCCAAACGTGGAGGGGGCAGGACAGGATCCTCCGAGGTAACCGGAGAAGGAACATCCGATACCCCGGAGGAGGAGGTGCCAGACTGACCTGACACCCCAGAAGCCCCCGAAGACCAAGAAGCAGGGTCCGAGGGCTGTTGCACAGATGGACTAACTACAGAGAATGTGGACTCCACGACTGACACCTTGCTTGGAGGATCTTCAAGACTCAAAGACTCTGAGGAACCACGATGACGTTTAGCGAATGAAGAATGTGCACCATGATTACCAGGGGATACCATAGACGTAGAGGTCGAGACTTGAACTGCAGCGGCAACCGTCTCAAGAGCAGGAGATTGTTGCACTGACATGGAATCAACAGATGAAGGCATAGGAGCTGACACAACAGGAGGAACTCGGGTCTGCTGCTGGACAGGACGACGAGGACGGCTATGACCGGACAAAACTCTTGTAGTTAATGTTTCCAGTCTTTCAGATGAGGATGCTGTGGAGGGCCTATCTGACACGGTTGACAAAACGGAAAACTTATTCCGGACAGGAATATAAGAAGCAATTGGAAGAGAGCAGGAAGAAACTTTTGTTGGTTGAGGAAGGTGAGAAGGTGCTGAAGCCGAACCAGATGTGGAGTTGGAAGAATTATGGCAGAGGGAGGAGGCAAATGTCTTAGCCCCACCATCCTTCTCTTGTCTAAACAGAAGTTCCTGTCTGGCACTACCCAGGCTAATGAACTGTGAGTTAGCCAACTGAAGAATATCCTGCTCAAGGCGGTACCTCCTACATTGTTGAGAACTTAGGGAATGAGCCTCCCTGCAGTAAAAACAATAGGGATCCGAATCACACTCAATAGTAGGATGTGAGTCCAGGGCAGAGCAATGACCACACCGGGAACGATTTGTACAGTTCTTCCTCCCATGACCAAACTCATAACATGAGTAACACTGCAGGGGACGGTCAACAAAAGGTTTTACTTGAAGGGACAGAGGGCCATTTTTAACACGATCTGGGAGATAAGGACCATAAAAGGTGAAGACGATCATGTTACTATTTCCTCTGATCTTCGATACTCGCTGGACATTATCAGGGCACAAATCAAGAATGTCATCTTCTGAAAAAGCATACAGATCCTGATTATAGACACTCCCTTTGCTGTAATTGAATGTTTGATGAGGTTTGATGGCCTCAAAGAGGCCATCAGAAGGGCAAGGTAGATGGAGAAGCATCATGGCGTGTCAGATCCTTTGCTCGAACTAACACTCCTTTACCATACTTCTTGAGGTTGCCCTCAGGAAGCACTCCAATTTCTTTCTCTAGATACCTAGCAGCGTGGATGAAGTTTCCTCTCCCTTCTCTATAATATGCCACAAACCAATAAGGTGTGGAGGCGTGGCGCACCTTAGGAACTCGCTCTTCAGCATTATCAAAGATGTTGGGGCAATAGTCATTTTCACAATCCATTACGTTGTTTGATCGGATCAGCTCAACAGTACAGTTGGCCTCCCCTAGAGAAAGAGAATTCCATGCCTCAAAAGCTGCTTTGGCAGCACTGCCAGAAGTAAAGGTCATGTAACACCGATTGGACCTACAGTCATCAACATATCTTAGACGGATACGAACAACTGTTCCAAATGGTTTGAAAAGAGAGTGAATGGCACAGTAGGAAAGAGATGTAAACACATTAATCAGCTTAAGCGTATCCAGATTATAAGAAATCTCGGAAGACTTGATAGGTGACTTGCGGGGTCTACCAGCATCATTAGTAGCAGCAGCAGGAGTGCGAGCTCCAGCCTGCACTTGCAAAGAACCACCATCACGACCAGAGGGTGACGTCTCGAGGGTCTGGTCGACCTCCCCTCGAGGACCAATGGTATTTTCAATGTTTAAATCCATATAGAGAATGGGTTAATAATAAATGGCTCCAGGGGCCAGGAGCGACTGCCTACCGGGAATACGAGGGGACCAAGCGCTGGCCGCCGCGAGCGGGGTACCTCGTCCCCATGGGGGCTTCTCGGTTTAAGAAGAAACCCCACATGATCCGAAAGTTTGCCCACGGAGGAGCTAAGGCCCCCTTCCCCAGCGCATCCCAGCCCAGACACCCAACCATCCAACAAAGGACAACCCCAGAAGGTGATCCCTCTGGCGGGTGGCACTGTTGACCCACACTGGCAGCCTAACTCCGGGAACCATTTAGTCTGGTCTCTCACTGACGACCTTACTAGCATGGGTAGCCCTCTCCCCCCAAGAGTGGCGGAGCAGGGGCCGAGGCCGCCTCTAGCCTCGCTCGCCAGGTCACAGGGACACGCAAGCCCCCCCACCACGACAAGGCGGTTCCCACCAGGGGGGGGGGGATGAGCATGAGGCAGCAGTGTAATAGATTATTTGACAAGGGTAGATTTGCCCATGTTCTCACCGGGCAGGGCTAGTGCTTGACAATAGTCTTGATCAAGTAACTGACTTCTGTACTCGTGATATTTGCCTCGCCTCACATGAGATTCAGGATTACTTGGGATGGTATTGTCAGTCGTATATACAACTGAGCACACATCAGTGACAGAGAGTGGGAAATTTTGGCATACACGAACGGCTGCTGAGGAAACCAAAGGAATCACCAATTTGTGTCCCAGTATCCAGCTTAAGTGGGATATTAGTAGTTTTGGCCCAGTACAAATAGCATAAGCCATCATCTGTCACCGAGCACATAGCAGAATCGTAACTCGAGCCCTTAACACGATAGGTCTCAGGCTGAGAAATAGCAGTGACAACACTAGGGGACCCAACAATGCTCAGTACTTCCTTACTATATACAGTTGGGCTAAAACCGTACACTGATTTACCACCACATGGTTGGTTGTTGAGGACTGCATTTGGTCTTCTAATGGCAATGAGGTAGGTAATAATAAGTCTGGAAAAGCTTTAGTGCCACAGTGTGGCACATTACGATGATCTACTCGTATTTCAGTTTGGGTGGGGATGTGAGAGTACAGTGAATCAGTGATGGGATCAGGCATATCAGTATTGGAATCATGCAGGTCAGTGGATGTGAAATTGGTAAGAGAGACGGTAACTGTATCCACTCGTGACTGTGCAACTGGGTCTGCAATACCTGGCACAATCAAATCTTGAATAGTAACGCCTCCATGTGCCGGTTACGCATTTATATTTTCATCTTCCATGGTTTGTACATCCATCAGGACATCAGCAGGAAGGTTAATCCAGGGCAAAATATAAAAATCAACAATGTATGGATCTGCTGAATCATGTAGAGAAATTCAAGGCCGAGTTCTTTCTTCAATGTCTAAATATGTCGCATCCGCCGTACATAGATTGCGATCCGGGGGCTCAAGGAAACCAACATGTTTCGATCTGTTACACAGAATTCTTGCTATTGCCACTTCGGCTAGTAAGTTGATGGCAGAACCCGAATCCGTCAAAAGTGAGACATCCATCTGATTGCAATTTCCTCACACAACTACCCCTAAGTGGTCTAGTACACGAACAGTACTGAAAGGCTAGTTCATTATGTTTTGTAACTATTATGTTGGGTGTTTTCGAATCTCATGCTGCTCTTCTCCTGACTGACGACGTGCAAGGTAACGATACTCCTTGGTTGTATGAGCAGTTGAGTCCTTATGATACTTGCAATAAGTGTGATGTGGTCGCGAAGGTGTATGCTGTCCCAGCTCCTGATGATTTCGTCCTTGTTTGCGAGAACAGCTCGATTCACGATGACCAGCGCTACCACAACGCCAGCATACGATTGGGGGTTGTTGGCCCTGGTGCATAATTGACGATTCACGATGACCAGCACTACCACAACGCCAGCATACGACTGGGGGCTGTTGGCCCTGGTGCATAATTGACTGGTCAGACTGCTTTGCCCGACCTGGACTTGACTGGCCACGATTAATTGCAGGTGAGTGGTGTTCCCAGGGAGAATGAGCATTGTTAGTGTGGCCTTTGATAATTGATAGTGAATATGAAAAGTCAGTTGAGACATAAAAGGATGGTACAACCCTTGCAGTGGCACCTGTAAAGTGAGTGGATGTGATGCAAGTGCTAACTTGACGAGTGACGTGTGAGCCTAATATCTCGTCTGTTTCTTTGGAAACTTCTAACAATTCATCTCGTGGCTGGAAACAATTTGTAAGACAGTTTCCAACTGTTCTGGATCTACCTAATTTATGAATCTAAGATACACCAATAAACAACCGAAATCTTTTAATTTGATTACATCATCGCCGCTGACATGAATGACCCACGGTGTTGGCTGCAACATTTGGCTTATCTCAGAAGTGGTTGCATTCACTACTGTGGCTGCCTGATACAATGTAGTTTCTTTGGTATGCACGAGCATGTCGTCACGCATGTGTTTTAGGAGAGTAGAGAAGGCAATGAGTGAACTCTCTCTTGAATGAGAACAACAGAATTTTATTAACTGCAAAATTCAATGAACATTGTGCAAGGGTCAAAGTACCTTGATCGCTACCCAGCCCCCCATGCGTGATTTGTATTGATGTAATCTGCCTTTAAGATAAGGGATCTTTCGTGATTTATTGTGGCTTGCAATGTCTGTTTCAGCTTCGTGGAGGAAGTCATAAATAGAAACAGAAAGATCCTCAGCAGTGAATTATAGACGATTAACATCATCCAAGGGAATGGGTTGTGGAGGTGGGACTTGGTTTGCCACTGCGGCGGGAGGTTGAGGTGGCAAAGGTGTGGGAGTAGTCACTGTATTAATCTGAGAGTGTCAGTGGGAAGAGGCTGTTGTAGTATTAGTGGTGTGTGATGAGGTTGGTGGTGGAGTAGTTGTAGCAGAAGATAAAGGAGGCAATGGTGAGTATGGCTGAAGTTCTAGAGAATCATTTGTGGAAGAAGGAGTAAGTGTATCTAGATTAAAATTATCTGGTTTTTCTACAATGGCTGTAGGATTTGTAATAGTGGTGGCAGCTGTAGTAAGAGTTGTAGCAGTAAAAGTTTACGTAATCAGAATAGCTGCTTGACATTTAGAGTATGATTTCCCATTACGGAGGAGTGTTACCCCATTATCACTAACACAGTCATCTTCGATGTGTGGCAGTATGTCCAATGAGGGTGTGATGGACTTTCTTAAAATAGCTCATTACTAGTGGGAGAAAGAAAATAAGGAAGTATATAATATTACAACTATGAATTATGACAATGATTAGTAAATGAAGAATTATACCTACAATGAATGTAATACGGGAGTAAATGAGATATGTAGGCCTACAATGAGACTTGTAAAAAAGAAAATGGTTTGAAGAAGATGGAATATAGTGAGTGGATAAAAAACAAATAATGAATAATTTAATGTAATGAACAAAATTAATAAAAGAAAAAAATGAAGAATGTAATATAATAAACAAATTTAATAGTATAGTTACAATATGTAGAGAAAGCTACACAGTCTCTATAGAAAATGGTGGAATGGTTAACGGAAATAAGATAATACACAGATATTCACATAAGAGATTATGTGGATATATACTGTATACCATAGATAGTAAACAGGTGTTCGCTTGAAGGCACACTGGAGCTGAATGTGGTGCCGAGCTCCTCCCATGCAGAAAAATTGAGGCGTTGACTGGCGAGAGAAGGTATGACGTAAAAAGTGAAACGGATGATTAAGAGACGGGCAGGAGAGCCAGGTGACCACAGGGAGGGAATTGGTAGGAGAATGCAACTGATGACGTAGGTTATGTCCGTCGGCAACGCTCCACTGCAAAGGACAATCTTGAAGCGATAACAGGGGTGGATGTTGTGAGAACTGTGTGGCTGGTGCTAGGTTGGAAGTGTGATGGGGGGTAAATCACCAAGCCGTGGTAGGGTGTGGTAGCGTGATGGTTAGGGCGTGGTCGCTTGATGACTGATAATCGTTGGTTATGCAGGACTAGCAGTTAGGGCAGGTAGTGATTATTGGTTGATGGAGTATGACTCACTGGGGTTGTGGGGGCGTGGTGGCAGGTGGGGGTTGAAGATCTCACCATAGGAGAACCGTGCCAAAAATATGTAGGAGACACAGCCACAAGTCGGGTGAACAGAGGGCAATGCAGTAGTCTGGAGGCTGGAGCAGGAACAGACTGTCGTCACGGGATATAAGGTATGGGCTGGGGCAATTGCACAAAGATTGCCTATAGGAGGTGTGAAATGATGCTCATACCACAGCTGCCATCAATTGTTACACCCCTCACATCCAATTTAGGATAATTCCAAAGTCCGGTGTAGGATTACGGATGTATGTTTACACATGAATTGCACGTATGTTGCCCCTACAATGCCAGCCCTGTAACTAGCTCACTGTCTCCGGCATGAATCACAAACTCAGCATATTTCAAAGTGGCAGACTTGAGCTAAGGGGAAAAGTTACCTGACCTTCAACACACTTAGAATCTAACACTTACATACTACTAAAGATGTATATTGTTACCAGTCTAGTTGACGAGTTTAGCAAATTATTAAGTCATGGTGACACAGTTGCACATGACTGGTTCAAAAACTATGCATCTGTTTCTACTAGTATTTGCACCATTACAGTCAGAATTGTATATCAATGCCAATATTATTCATTTTGTTGAAGAAAACATGATTTTTTAATATATTTGACTATTCAAATGAGGGTCGTTTTTCAACCGCATCTCCTGCTGCTTGAAACCGATGAGTAACAGCTTCAACGCAGGACAAACTCTGCTCAACGCGTCCCATTTAATATATGAGTAAAACCAACCAGGACAACTATTAGGCGTCAAAACGCCACTTTAGACATTTGTACTTGGCATGATATTGAAATGGGCCTATTAGTTACCCAACTGCAGCCATCCCGTCAAATCCTTTTCCAGTTTCAGCTGCACTACAAAGACAGACAGGCAAAGATACACGGCTAACATTGTAGCGTATTAGATTTTAAACTGTAGTGGTCATGTTCAAAGTCCTTAACCAAAAGGCTCCTTAATGAATCATTTAAGAACATTTGGTATCACAAACAATAGGGTAAAATTGATGCAGTCGTAGGTATAGGCTTTCGATTATCTTTTTTTTTTCTTTTTTTCTTTTAAAGGGGGAGGAGATAATAGGTCCTAGTATCAGCTGTGAAGGCATTCATGTTGAATAGAATCATATAACAGGACCGAAATTGGTTATCGTTACAGAATTGGTATCCATTAGCCAGAATAATAAATGTCATTATTTTAAACCAGTTTTTTAAATAGAAGGGTGACGGCAAATGATGGTCGCTTCCCCTGTCCTGCTCGTCGTGGGGGTCGTGGCTACCGCTGTAAACGGATCCCAGACTCCCACCTTCCTTACCCGTCTCTCAGGTCTGTTCACATTCATTTTTATTTATTTTTATTTTCTCGACATTAAATGCTCATATTAGCTAGAGCTGGGGTTTTACATGTGTATGGGATACAGTGTTATTGAAACTTGTTGACAGAAGGCATTCATCTTATATCCGACATCGATGAGGAACTAGACTTTATTAATAAAAGACAAAGAAAGCTTTATGATACCAATTACCAAGTATGTACTTAACAGCTGAAAAATATTGTTAACAAACATTATTTATAAAATCATTCAAATTTAAGCCAATTCATAACCCACTTTTTTCACTTACATAGTAAAATGAAAATTTCAAAGTGGCCAAGCTTTCGTTACCTCCAGTCACAGAGGCACTGCACATTCAGTGTGGCACATGGAGCGATCCTGACTTAAATGAATATCTAATCACTAATGGTAACTCGAAGATGATTGTATTTTATAAGTCGTCAAACGAGGTGAATGTTAGTGTTATAAGTGTTTATAACGTTGTTATGCAACCGTGCATCCAGAAGTATTTTGCCCCAGTTGGGGTATTTACCCCAGGTTTGAGAACCACTGCAGTAACGGGTAGTTAAAAAAAAAAAAAAATCGCCTCCATGTCGCCCTGTTGCCTTCCATTTCGCTGCCCAGTCCCCAACTTACATCCCCTCTTTCATATTCTCCTCTATTCCTTCATCTCATCGTAGGTCTCTCCTTCTCTCCACTACACTCACATACGCTCTCCTAATTAGTCTCTCAATCAACAATCACTCCACATGCTTTTAGTACTGGAAATGTAGTTAACAAATGAGTCCAGATAGAGCAGGAGTGCATATCTTGAATCTTCAAGTACTTGTGGCTGACTAAAGTGGCAGACTGGGGCTTGGAACTTTAAAGGGAAAAAAGATGCAACTGTTTTTGACTAAACTAGAACACCAGACTTCAAACAGTGACGTGAAAATCCTGAACATACTGTACTATTACGAACACAAATATCGAAGTGAAGGAGCGGTGTGGTGTGCATGTGGAGGTGTTAGAAAGCATTAGGAGAAATACATCGCGGTGGTTCGGCCATGTGAAGAGGATGGAGAACGAGAGACTAACGAGGAGAGTGTGTGTAAAGTGGAGGGAGCGAGAGGGAGGGGGAGGCCGAGGATGAGATGGAGGGATGAAGTGGAGAGATAGGGGAAGAGAAGTGAAATGGCAGGGGACAGGGCGACATGGAGGAGATTTGTTTGTGGCCACCTCTAACCAGATTAAGGCGTCTGCCAATAAATAGCTAGAATATCGAACCACTTCATTACAATTAATAACATGAGAGTGAACAATAACTTTTAAATCTAGTGAGGCACTCTTCGGAACTCAGCAATTATTCAGGATATTGTGTAGAAATTTCATATTTGTCTTGAAAATGGAGCGATATTTCTGACTGCACCTGTACATATGGATCTTTCTTCGTTTTGCCTCTTCCTGACCAGGTTGTATATATACTTCTCATTGTGTACAGGGGTTAGGAGATTCATGATGGATATATGTAAGTACTTAAGTTGGCCAGCTTTCTACAGTAATTTAACCATAAAATTATAATACACACACACACACACACACACACACACACACACACACACACACACACACACACACACACACACACACACACACACACACTCTCTCTCTCTCTCTCTCTCTCTCTCTCTCTCTCTCTCTCTCTCTCTCTGAATAACGATCTGCATCATAGTGCTGATGCTAATACTGCCTTCACAGACAACTGGGTGATGGCAGAGTATACAAGTGAGGCAATGAAGGCAACGCTCAGGGAAACAGAACTGGACAAGTGTTTCCCTCACTTCCTGTCAGATGGCGTCACATCAGTGCCCAGTCTCGTCAACAGAAATAAAGTACCTCATGTTTACTGTATCAGACTCATCACCCCCCCCTCTCTCTCTCTCTCTCTCTCTCTCTCTCTCTCTCTCTCTCTCTCTCTCATAAAATGAGTATGTAGTATGTTTGAGTGATAACCCAAACATAGCCAGCCATGAAATTTATAATCAAATCTTCATGTTTTTTAGTCCTTTTTATTTAATTCTATGTTTGGTAATGATTCTATGCAATTCTTACAACCCTAATGAAGCTTGTATGTTTCAGTGTACAGTGTGACTCTTTACTGTGGTCCAGCATTCGTGGATTGTAATAGCTTTATGTTGTGTTACAGTACATGGGTGATGCTGGAGCGTGGTTGGGTGTGGGTGTGTTTGGTGTGGGTGTGGGCGGCCAGGACGATAACGTGACGCAGGCACAGCTCTCCTGGGTGGTCGGCCAGGCTCGCCGGGTAGGTCACTGTCACATTACTGCTGAGGCGGGTAGGTCACTGTCACATGACTGCTGAGGTGGGTAGGTCACTGTCACATGACTGCTGAGGCTGGTAGGTCACTGTTACATTACAGTACTGCTGAGTCGGGTAGGTCACTGTCACATGACTGCTGAGGCGGGTAGGTCACTGTCACATCACTGCTAAGGCAGGTAGGCCACTCTCACATTACTGCTGAGGCGGGTAGATCACTGTTATATTGCTGCTGAGGCTGGTCGGTTACTCGGATAAATTGCACATTTGTTGACGTCACCAGCTGCGGCAGGTGTCATGGTGCGTGACGGTGGTGGTGGTGAGTGACGATCCAGTCTTCCTCACGGCCATCGCCCACTGGTCCCTCAAGGGCCGCCTCCTGGTGTGGTCCATCAGGCTCCTGGTGCTCACTCGCCTGCCCAGGGATGACCTCGGGGCTCTGCTCGCCTCTCACTGGACCTTCTGTATGATGAACACCATGGCCATCAGTATCGATATGTCTGCACGAACACCCACGTAAGTTTATACCTTTCACCCATGTAAGTTTGAGGCGAAAGATACACAATTTCAACACAATACGATAACTGCTATTTAGGATAGCAAAAATATGTAATTGAACCAGAGCAGTAAATGTCAAAGATCACACTTTTTGTAGTCACCATTAAGAGTAATTATTTTATACACATTAACAAGCATGAAACTTACACCAACGATATTGAACAACAGCATCTTATGATAAGTTTTTTTGCTCATTTGTTTCCATGTGTGTATATGGAAATTGGGAGCACAAAGAGTTTGGGACCACAAGAGCAAGTAGAGTCATTCAAAACTATGCGACACTCACATTTGGATTGAAAGGGAGTGCAAGGTATGGGAGAGAATAGGAACAGGGAGTTGCAAATAGGAGCATTGCACCTGGGCCTTAGTGAGAAACTGAAGATGAAGATAGGAAGAGGACTGTTAGTGTTCGGGTGATATCAGTGTAGAAGGAAAGCCACATAAGTAACTATTGAGAAATGAGCCAACAACTTGCCCGGCCATCAAATTTTGCTATTTCTTAAAAGATGGCAACCATCAAAGATATTTCCCGTCCCCTTCTGAAGGAACTAGGAGGGTAGGTTGTTTGAATAAGTGTAGAGACGAGCAACGTAAATGTAGTTTCATTATACCGAGAAATCCAGTTGGCGTTAAGGAGAGGATGGGGTACTATGGATGTTTATGAGTAGAACTTGAAGCATTTTATGAGAGCATTATTCCTTGTAAAAATATTACACTTTTGTTTATCCACACATCTACTGAATCACAACTCATACTGCAGTGAAAGAACACTATCATTCCTTGATTTGATAGTTACCGACATTCCAAGTTGCTTTGCAGATTTCGTGGTCCTCTTTTTTGTTAACCACACAAACCAAGTCGATATTACAGCACCACAAAAATCATAGCCAGGAACGTTGAGGTGTGACATGCAAATTAAATCGCAAAGGATGAGGTGTTACGAATCACCAGAGTTACTTGGAATATGCAGGTGTGGCGTGTTTACGTAGTTACGCGAATGGTTATCACCTTTTTTACGCTAGTTTGGCCTAAAATTGTCATCTCTCCATCCTCTATGTTGTGCTGTAACAATAGATGAACACTAGAATATGGTGCTGGTCACGGAGCAGTGCTATGAAAAATATGTTGAGCCATAGCATAGTCCTCTTCCACTTCTCAGCTACCTGAAATAAACCGCCAAAGGACGAAAATCTGGACCAAGTTAGAGTAAAAGCGGTGGAGTTACTTGTTGAATTACTGCTTAGACTTCAGTGAAGGAACAATATCATTAATGTTCCTTTAACATTTATTCACACACACCACAAAGCCAGTCAGGAGACAGGACGTGTGTGCTGGGTAATCCCCAGGTCCTGTCCTCCCCACTTACTGTTTTTTAATCAGCCCATACCCCACTGACCGGGCTAATGTATGGCCCGGCCTGCACTATATGTGCAGGGAATCTTTCAACAACAACAACAACAACATTTATTGTGTGTTACAGATGTGGTATATATCGTTGTGTCCTTTACTTGATATTTATTGTCTATTAGAGATGTGGAATATATTGCCAAGTTCCTTTATATAACATTTATTGTGCATTATGGATGTGGAAAATATCGTTATTTTCCATTATTTAACATTTATTGTGTATTACAGATGTGAAATTTATCGTTATGTTCCCTTAACATTTATTATGTATTTCATATGTGCAATATATTGTCAATGTTTCTTTTATTTAACATTTATTGTGTATTACAGATGTGGAATATTTGCACACCTGCCGTACACCCCCACCGGTGCTCGGGTTGTGCAAGTGGCCTCGTGGACCCCCACGCGAGGTTTCATTTACCTCAAGTCTCGAAGCATGTTTCCTGATAAATGCCGCAAGTTCGTAATGTATCCAGTCTGTCTATTCGTCTGTAGGTAGATGTTTTAATCCCGAAAGACTGACCACAAACAAATCGCCTCCACATCACTGCATCCTTGCCATCAGGTTGCTGTCTCCCCATTTCACACCTCTCACTAAAACACCTCTCCACTACAGCCACTGTTTCTTCTTAACTTCAGGATATCACTATATCCCCATCACCTTTTCCCCCAAATTTGCCATCTCTCCTTGACTGCTGAGCTGTAACAGTGGAAGGACACCAGAATCTAGCACTAGTCAAAATGATGTCCTGTGAACAAAAATATGCAATTTAACAGTGGTACTGTCATTTTCTGCAGTTGAGTTAAGGATAAGAAGCTGTAAAAAGAGGAAAATCTCCGCCAAGGTACGGATGTACTGCATAACCACAGTCCGTCTGATCGAGCAGACTCATCGATTTCAGGTAAGCAACTTTTCCTGTAGGGCTGCTCCACAGATTACTTATACCGTTGATGTGTCTGCGAATGGCATGTGTTGTGCAGTACTCCATTATGTGTTTTATGCTGTGTGGGTTTATTCTGCAACTGGGCACGTGTTATCCGTGCCTCCACCCAGCATGAAGATGCGTATCCGCATGTTGCGTATCCGTGTATCATATCATCGTTCCGTATTACCCAGTGATACAATACGGTGCAACGATGTTCCCAGTCGGGTAATCACTCCCCTGTATCATCAATGCATATCCGTATCAAGAGAGAGGAGATGGGATTACGGTCAGATCCCTTAGTTTCTTTCTGACTGTAGCAACGTCATCTCAGCACCTAGCAGTGGCCTCATACATTTTTATTCACTGTATTGTCAGTAAGGAAAAAAACCCTAAAAATTAAGTATGCATAGGACTCACCAACTCTTCCTCTTTCAAATGAAAGTATCCCGAGGTCTCCAGGTGGTCCCGTCGATGGGTAATGATCCAGAGGTATTGGGTCCCAAATCGAGTCCCTTTCATGGTAGGTTTCTATGAACCTTATGGTCTCCTTACTCCACTCCATTAGTACAAACAGATTGGGCTTCACAATAAGGAAAAAAACAATAAACACAAAAGAAAGATATAAAAAAAAATCACAAATGCACACACTCACAAATTTTGTTCTGTACACTCGGCCGTCCACGGCAAGAATGAAAGGGCAACTGGCTAATCATGACACGCTCTCCGTCCACATTGCCTCATAGAGTGCTGTATCATTCCTTTAATGTGACGGCGAAAAACTGACAAATTGCCAGTCGAACCTGTTGTGTATCTTTATATCACGTTTTGACATGCAGTGATGCAACGTTTGCCCGGCCACACCGATAAGCAACGATGATACGACACACGAATACGCAGCAAGTGGATACCGGGCTTAACCCTTAGCCGTCGGGGGTTTCTGGCTGTTGCCCACTCCTCCTTACGGGGGATTTCCAAAATTTTGGCAAAAATACCCTTACTTCAAACCCTAACATCTGCCAAACTACTAGAGAAAAAAATTAAGGATGCATAGGACTCACCAACTCTTCCTCTTTCAAATGAAAGTATCCCGAGGTCTCCAGGTGGTCCCGTCGATGACCAAGGATAACTTCAAGATGACTGGTTTTCCATGTTTTCCGGTTGCATGCCACTGTCGGTGGCCTTGGACTCGTTGGCTAGCGATGGCAGCACTGACCGGAGTGGTGATTGTAATACTCCCCGGCCTCTCGGAATATTTTTTATCATTTTTTCGACTTTTCTTTATTCACCGTCGTAAGGATGAGTCATCACCCTTTCCATGAGGCTCCCTATGTGGTTTTCCGCCCGTTTTATAATGCCACTATGCCCCGTAGATGTATGGGTAAACAAGAGCTTTTCATTTTTATTACTCACTTCTTGCCTCAGTAATAGTAATTTCTCTCTACTACAGCATTTACATTTGCACTTGACATCACGATTACGGGTAATTGCACTTTGAGAAGTAAATGCTCTGGATGTTTCACGCAGCATGGTTGAGTATGAGGTAATTACTTGTAGAGAAATTGTGACTAATATTTACTAATTAGGGGCAAGGTGAAAATATTTCCAATGTTATACACAACTCACATTTTTTGTGCTTCACATCACAAATACGCTAATGCTCATATATTCAACATTATTTTCTGAGTACCGAGGGAAAAACTTTTAGTTGCAGCCAACTAGGTCATTTTCTTACTCTCTCGTGCTCTTTTGGTTTTCTTTCATTGTACTAGAGAAGGTTACTGAAGGTATTCCAATCATTGTTTCACAAATAACCATAAACTATAACAGTTATTGCAATGCACTTGTAAAACTTATTATAAAACACATATTTCATAACACTTACTAGATACAACTTATAATATCTTACATTTCACTTATGTGTAAAAATAACACACACTTCTGCATACCTGTATACTATTTACAATATCCTACACACCTGCTCAGTCACTGAGCCATTTCCTCGGCAGTAAGGGCAGAACTTTCGTGGGGGTCGATGAGGCTATCGGCCCTTCACGTGGTGTTACGCATTTGGATGATGACGAAGAAGAAGACATGGCTTCTCATGCTACCAGTGCCGTGTACAGACTGAACAGTGCATCTGCAGGGTACCTGGGGGTCCTAACTACCCTGTGGGTATCATAGAAAATGGTCACGAATTCAAAGGGTGGCGGGAAGGTGAGTGCAGTATATCACATCAGCCGGCAGCGCTCCGCGCTCTGAATCGTGACATCCATACACGTCAGCCAGCGGTTAGAGGTTAAGAGGGTACCCTGTGAGGGGCCGCTGATATCCTGACTTAAACCTAGCCATTTGAGCTTGATCATGTCTGTTTTTAGGAAACCTCTGATGGGTTGATATCAGGAGGACAGGCTTCCAATATAGAGTTGTGATTGAGGAGTTGTATGAGTATGTAGGTGTTTCTTCGTTGCTATTGCTGGAATGTCAGGAGATGGGATGTTGTTGCTGAGTAGAGAGTTTGATAATGTTTGTGTGGTGATTATTTTATGTGCCTAATTGTGTTGTGTTCCACTGTCATGTAATGACATGGGTGTTATGTACTGACACAGACCTGTTACATAGAACTGTGGGTCTCTCAGATCATGGTAGTCCCTGATAAGGAGGACTTTAGTTTCAGAGTGTAATGAGGTGTGGGAGTGGTTTTGGTGCAATCAGTGGTGATACGTAGGGCATTGTTCTGTATGGTTTAAAGGGTTTTTGTAATATTTATATGATAGGATGGTAGCCCATGCCAGGGAGGCATAGGATATCACTGAACTAGTGTATTGTTTGTAAAGAAGTGTTTCTATTCGTTGCCCAGGGTCTGGTCCAGTAGTTTTCCTGGTTGCACTGAGTCTGGTGGTGCATTGCCTCTTGATGTCTTGTATATGGTCCTTGAAAGTCAGTCCGGTGTCATATGTCACTCCAACGAAGGGAAGTATGGCACACGTACGTTGTTAAGTTTGATGTTGGGGGAAGAGTAAAGTTATGGTTTTCGAGAGAGGCGAAGTCAGTGAATGTACAGTGAGGCTGGATGATGAGGAAATGGAAAATGTGAGTACGTTTAAGTACTTGGGTAGTGTGATGAGTAAGGATGGAAGTTTAGAGGGTGATGTGCTTGAAAGGGTACAACAAGGAAGAAAGGTTGCTGGTTCCTTGAAGGCAGTGATAAGAAACAGGAAAGTGAGCATGGAGGTGAAAAAGTTATAACATGACAGTATTGTGATACCAGCTCTAACGTATGGAAGTGAAGCTTGGACGTCGTTGGAGGGACACAGGACAAGAATGAGAGCAGTTTAGATGGGTTATTTGAGTGGAGCCTGTGGAGTCACATGGAGAGACAGACTGACAAATGAGGATGTGAAGGAGCGTTGTAGTGTGGATGTGGATGTGATAGGAAGCGTTAGGAGGAACACACTGAAGTGGTTTGGCCAAGTGGAGAGGATGGAGAGTAAGAGACTGGCGAGGGCTGTATGTGTGTGAGGTTGAGGGGGAGAGAGGGACGGGAAGGCCAAGGAGGAGATGGAGTGATGGAGTGGAGAGGTATGTGAGAGGGGGGTGTGAATTGGGAGCAGGACAGTGAAATGGAGAGGGAGAAGGTGACGTGGAAGCGATTTATTTGTGGCCACCCCGTATAAGGGATTGAGGAGTCTGGCAATAGGTAGACAGAAAGACAAAAGCCATCCAGTTTTCTGTTTTCTTTGTACTGTATGTTGCTGATCTCACTGTTAGTTCTTGGAGCATTGTGACGGTGTAGTGTGTGTGGGTGAGGTGAGTTGTACTTAAGTATGTCGTCGTGTCGTATGAGGCGGACAATCTCCAGTGTAAAGTTCGGGTTGTAACATCTTCAGTTTTCTCGTGGAATATGGTGTTTGTCTGCGCTGAGTATGATGTTGTTGAACTTTGTATCGTGCCTGTTGATATTAGTGACGGGTGTGTAGTTTAGCGTGTTAAGTACTGGTCCATTTCTTTAGTGAATTCAGCCCATTTTGAGTTTTTGTAATGTGTACGTGAGGTATGATTATACTGGTTTTGACTGTGTTTCTATGGTGATAATGATGGAGAGATGATTTGTAGCGAGTTTGGGTTCCGTTCACCAGGTGTTGTTGAGTGCAAGTACTGGTGAACAGACTGTGATGTCTGGGAGGCTGGGTTACAGTCTGTCTGGTGAAGGATGAAGGTTGCATTTAGAGGTGTATTAGGAAATGTACACGGTGGTTAGCTGAAGTATGCTAAACTAAGTATAACACTTCCTGACCGAAATATCGATTTTCTTCCCCCCTCCCCCCCAATCAAACAGAGAATGAATCGGTTCTACCTTGAATTGAAACAACTTCCTTTTGTTTGTATCCCACTGACGTAGATAAAAGGAAAATCACAGTCATCCGTATGTCAAGCTACTGCCAGATTCACTGTTTGGAGGTGATCGTTGAACTTATAAAGACGTAGCGTCATCCACGCGACCCACTGACATGTCCCCAAATTACCCTTTGCTAGTACCACCACACCTGACCTGAATGAAACCAGTTGAGCATGTGTAGGCATTGAGTATTAGTGTCAGTATCGTGACATGTGAAGATGTCTGGCTAGTTTGAGAGCGACTGCATCTTCAAAAACTGACTGTCAACTCTATGCCCAGAGTTGGAAGAAAAATGTGTCATGGAATACAAATGTTTGAGAGGGAGTTGTGTCGTGGGAAGATGATCGTTACTTGGTAGGGACAGAAAGGCCTAGAGATTCTTTTGTCGAGGCCATTCCTCACAGGATGCAGAGTCTGGCAGTAGATAGACACACAGATAGGTAGGCAGGCTAATAGTTTCTGCATGGGCAACACAAACATGCATCCAAGTTTCTCTTGAATAAATTTTCATTCCCTTATTGCAAAGTTACCAGGGTTGGCAACAAAGTGGGTAACCCGGTCTTACTCGGGTTTTTTCAGTAAAACCCACTTGAAAAAAAAAAAAAACACAATTTTACCCACTTTACTGTTTTTTTTTTTTTTTTTTTTTCAACCACAACCAGCTGTGCAAGGCATATTTCTGTTCTCTGAAATAAACAAGAAATTTTACACTCATTTTTTCATTCTTACTAATACTATGGTCACACTTTTCTACAAAATGAGTATAAACATGACACCTGGGTTAAAAGAATCCTAATACAGTAGTACGTAGCTTGAATTCACGGTAAATTGCCTTGGTTTTCATCTGGTGAATACAAACTTTACAGCCAGCACTACTTGTCTCTAATTTTGAAAGTTTTAAAATCAAGAGTAAAACTGTTTTTGATACATAAGGTTTTTAGTTTTATTAAGGAGTGGGATAAATATGTTATATAACAGCAATCATTACTGGAGTTAACTTATACTATATGTTGTTTCATATCATTACCAAATATTAATAAGTCTATAGAAATATATTATAAACGTTGCTTTGTTTAAAACAGATGTATTTTATAGGCTTAGATATTTGGTTACCAAAAGCTGTTATAACTGTTAAGATAATGTGTGAAATTACTTATGCAACAGAAATTTCAATAATACTTATTTACAAGATTGAGAAATGAAAGTATGTAATTGCCAAAGAAAGGAGAGTAGCAAGGCAAGCGATTCATTCTACTACTACTGTGTAGTGTGGACTGATCTTTGCCAGCTCATGAGTTGTGCAGTGCTCTCAAGCCTCTCATGTTTTGCTGTGTAGCAGGCAGCCCAAGGATAACAGCCAGACGTGTCAAAACATGATTGTGTTTATTTAAAATAAGATTTTATTGGGCTATTCATAATTATGTATAACGGAAACATTATTTTATTTAAATTTAAGGTAAACTTTGAAAAACCAACTTTTTCCCTTTTTTGGGGGGGTATTTTGTGAAATGTGGATGTGGTTGAGAAGATTAGGAGAAATACACTGAGGTGGTTTGGACATGTGAAGAGAATGGAGAATGAAAGACTGACTAAGAGGGTGTATGTAGGTGAGGTGGAGGGAGGGAGAGGGATAGGTAGACCGAGGATGAGGTGGAGGGATGGAGTTGAGAGGTATATGAGAGAGGGGGGGGGTGAGTTGGGGGGAGGGTAGTCAAATGGTGGGTGACAGAGCGACTTGGAGGCGTTTTGTCTGCGGCCACCCTTTGCGGGATTAGGGCGTCGGGCTATAGATAGATAGATAGAATAGATTTTGTGAAAAAAAAAAATGAAGAAACCCAGGTGGGTTGGGCTTTATAAAAAAAAAAGGTGTTTTTTTTGCCAACCCTGAAAGTTACTAAAAAAAAAATTGACACCCACTATTATTATTTTTGTAATCACGTGTTCATTCTTCCTCTGCTTCAGTATGGTGATGTCTTTTTGCTGCTTCCGGACTATTTTATTCTGCTACGTACGTGTATCAATAATAGATTACAGGAGGGTCATGAGCACTGTCCACCGCACACCACCAACTCGACCCCAAGCCAAAAATCACCCATAGGTTTTAGGGGAAACAAGCAGAATGTTGTATGTCCACAGACAAAACTGAAGGTACTCGTGTCACCGCAACTACATCTGGAGGTTCGAAGAAGGGAGCAGAAACTCTGACCATTCATGACCAAGTGAGAAAATATCCAGTTTTTAAAGGACGGAATTTTGTGTGAGTATCCTTAATAGCTTCTTTAAGCATGATCTAAGAATCAAGCCTCGACATGATATGGAAAAAGGATGGATGGCTTGGGAATTTCGTATTAACCAAAGAGAACAAAAACTAATCCTCTTGGGCGGGTCGTGGTATGCTTTCCATGGTGGTGCAATTTTACGATTTGTCCATAAGGTGGATAACTCAAGAAATGCAGGGTAACACCACTTTTTTCTTTTTTTTCGTAACAAGAATACGGAAAATGTCGATGTTTATCCATCTGTCCCTCTCTCGGTGACGACACAACGAGCTGCCTGGAACCGCTGTCTGACTCACTGCTTCATTTCTCCAACATTCGTGGCTTTTCTTCTAAATTTCCCTCCGATTAGCACAACCTCTCCTCCTCTAAACCTCACCTTCTCTTCTTAACTGAGACTCAGCTGTTTGAGGTAGCAAACCCTTCTCTGTATCCTCCTACTTTTTCTATACTCATTTCAAAGCCAAAGGTGTATATGTACGCAATGACTTATCTTGCTCTCGTGTTCCTGAACTTGATTTTTTTTTTTTAATTCTCTACTCTCGGGCTTCGGCTTTCCTGTCATTCTTTGACAAAATATCTGTGCTGTTTGAAAAAATCTTCAACTATCTTACTTCTACAATGGAACACATTATATCCATTTCTTCTTTCTCTGAAATCTCCATTCTAGGGGATTTCAATGTTTACCACTACCGGCTCTCCTCTCCTTTGACTGATCCACCTGGTGAACAAGTCTACATCTTTTCAATCCTTAATGACCTTATGCAGCTAGTACAGCACCCTACCCATATCCCTGATCACCCTGGAGAGAGTTCCAACATACTTGACCTCTTACAACTAATCCTTCTGCTTATGCTGTTAATCTTTCATCACCGTTGAGATCCTCCGATCACAACCTAATTAACTTAACCCACTGCGTGCCAGTGCCGTTTTAAAGCAGTGTGACAAAACTCTGCGGTTAGTGCCAGTGTTGTTTTAAAATGGCTTAAAATAATAAAATTCACTGTGACTGCATATTTCAAGATACGCAGGTAAAAACTGGCAGGCATGTATGGTAACTTTCCCTCTACCATTCCCCAGGCGGACAAGGCCATACACCCACTCGCTCCCCCAATTCACGCTCGCTCTATCTCACTCTGCCTGTGTGCCTCACCCAGTGCTGTCCATAGTGAAGGCATGTTTTAAATATTTTTGTGTAAGTGTAAGGACTATACATAGTGATACGAAGTTGTAAATATTTCCTTCTAAGTGTAAGGTTTGTACATAATGAAGTCAAGTTGTAAAAACCTTCTTGTAAGTGCCAGGACTTTACATAGTAAAGTCAGGTTGTACCTATCTTCAAATACGTGTAAGACAATGCATTCACAGTGAGACATGCTAATTGGAACATAAGTTGAAATAAGTATATAATCAGAAGTGTACTGAACATTGCTATACCTTCCCAGCAAAAATTTCTGAGTCTACCTTACATAGGAAACGGCTTTCACCTATGTAGTGAGCATGAGAGAGCGGGAATACCCGTAAACGAGTATGCAGGGCTCAATAAAACCCATTTCCTAGCTTTAGTGAGTATTTTAAGGTTGAAATTCGTTGTTTTCATATCAAAATCTATCATTTTAGCCCCCCCCAAAAAAAGGTTGAAAAATGGCTGGCACTGACGCGACCCGTAGGGATAAAAATAGCCTACACGTGGCAGTTTAACCTGTCCTGTCGCCCTAATACAGCCCATTGACCCCTCAAAGAAACATCAGCTGTGGCACTTTGGAACTGCTGATTGGGAGGTCCACAGGCAGTACTTCTTTGATTTTCCCCGGAAATGATATTGCTTCCATGGCCAGGAGCCATTTGAGTGTGCCTTGCGTATTACAGGGGGTATCCTCTCTGGCATGGAAGCATTCCTTTCTCATATCTTTTGACAAATGCAAAAAAGCCTTGGTTTAATCACACTTGTTCTAATGCTGTCCACAAAAAGAAGGCCTAAAAAAGGTACCGGAGCCAACCCACCCCCAAATCACATTTTATGTATGTTTCTGCCTGCAATCATGTTCAGTGTGTTCTACACACTGCTAAAAAAAATTTCACCTGTACTGAATGCTCTCAGCTCTCCAACTCGAATTCTTCCCGTTCCTTCTGGCACCTTGCCAAAAACCCTTCTAACAACTTTACCTCATCATCCTTCCCTCCCTTTTCTACTCTGATGACTCTGTAGCTATATCTTCCACTGATAAAATGATCTCTTCACTCAGACTTTCTCCTCCAGTTCCAAACTTAGACGATTCCGGTGCTGTTCCTCCATGACTTCCCTCCTCTGACTTCCTCATGTCTGACACTAAAATTTCTTGAACCGATGTATTTTCTGCCATCACTGGCCTCAACACTAACAAGGCATATGGGTCTGATGGGGTCCCTCCTGTTGTCCTCAAGAACTGTGCTTCTGTGCTTACACCCTACCTAGGTAAACTCTATCTCCTTTGTCTGTCAACTTGTACCTTTCCTTCTTGCTGGAAGTTTGCTCTCATTCAACTAGTCCCAGAGGATGGTGACCGTTTCCAGCCCTCTAACTATCGCCCAATTGCTTTAACATTCTGTGTCTCAAAAGTTTTCGAGTCCATTTTTAGCAGAAATAATTTACAGCATCTCTCCTACCACAACCTTCTTTCTGATCGTCAGTATGGGTTCCATCAGGGACTCTCCGCTGGGGATCTTCTCACCTACCTTTCTGACTCCTAGTCATCCTCCTTTCATTATTTTGGCGAAAGTTTTGCCATTGCACTTGACATCTCAAAGGCTTTCGATCGAGTCTGGCATAAATCAATAATTTCCAAACTCCCTTCTTACGGTTTCTATGCTTCTGTCTGTGTCTTCATCTAAAGCCTCCTTTCTGGTTGACCTATAGCTGCTGTTGTAGACAGCCACCGTTCTTCATCTAGATCAGTCAATAGTGGTGCTCCTCAGGGCATTGTCCTATCACCAACTCTCTTCCTTTTTTTCATCAATGACCTTCTAATCTGTACATCTAATCCTTTCCACTCATACACTGATAATTAATTCCGCCCTTCACATTTACTTTTGGTTCCTGCAACGTCCATCTCAGCAATTACTTCAATGACCAAGGGATGAGGCTATGGCACGCCTAATTTCTGACAGCTTGTATCTCTGACTGGGGTAAATGTAATCTTGTTATTTTTAATGCACAAAAGACTCAGTTCTGACACCCATCAACCAGACAAAATCTTCCTCAGGAGTGCACACTAGTATTTAGTGATATCCAGCTCAAACCTGCATTATCCTTGAACATACTTGGGGTTTCAGTCTCTCGGGATTTATCTTGTAAAGATCATATTAAATCTCTTGTAAAATCTGCTTGAAAGAGATGGGGAGTGCTAAGCCGACTCTGTACCTTCTTTACCCCTGCACAGTTGTTGGCTTTTTATACTGGTTTTATTCACCCATGTAGAGTACAACTCTCCAGTGTGAGGAGGCTTCCCACATACATCTCTTTTCAATAGAGTGGAGTCAAAGGCTTTTTGTCTCATTAACTCTCCTCTTACAGGATCCCTTTAACCTCTGTCTCATCGCTGAGCTGTTGCATCTTTATCTCTTTTCTACCGCTACTTCAATGGTCATTGCTCCCCTGAACTGTCTGCTTGCATCCCTCCACCTCTGCGGTGGGCACGTAGCACACGTCTAGCAACAAACTCTCATTCCTTTTCTGTCCAACTCTTTAATATGAGTTAACCGTT
Organism: Coenobita brevimanus; assembly: GCF_032717465.1. Classification (NCBI taxonomy): domain Eukaryota; kingdom Metazoa; phylum Arthropoda; class Malacostraca; order Decapoda; family Coenobitidae; genus Coenobita; species Coenobita brevimanus. Next base: position 36,579,132 of record NC_136983.1, on the reverse strand, counting down.
ACTTCCAGTCCTTTACTTATGCAATAGGTTAACTCTGGAACTGTCTCCCTCTATCTGTGTTTCCTATCTATCTATCTATTGCCAGACGCCTCAATCTCGTTTGGGGTGGCCACAAACAAATCGCCTCCAAGTCGCCCTGTCATCCACCATTTCAATGCCCTGCTCCCAACTCACACCCCCCTCTCTCATATACCTTTCCACCCCATCCCTCCATCTCATCCTCGGCCTCCCCCTCCCTCTTCCCCCCTCCACCTCACTCACATACACTCTCTTCGTCAGTCTTTCACCCTCCATCCTCTCCACATGGCCAAACCACCTCAGTGTGTTCCTCATAACGCTTCCTATCACATCCACATCCACACCACAACGCTCCTTTATATCCTCATTCGTCAGCCTGTCTCTCCACGTGACTCCACAGGCTCCTCTTAAATAACTCATTTCCACTGCTCTCACTCTTGACTTGTGTCCTTCCAACAATGTCCAAGCTTCACTTCCGTACGTCAGAGTTGGTATCACAATACTGTCATGTAGTAACTTTTTCACTTCCATGCTCACTTCCCTGTTTCTTATCACTGCTTTCAAGGAACCAGCAACCTTTCTTCCCTGCTGTACCCTTTCAAGCACTTCACCCTCCAAACCTCCATCCTTACTCATCACACTACCCAAATACTTAAACGTACTCACATTTTCCAATTCCTCACCATCCAACCTCGCTGTACATTCACTAACTTCACCTCTCTCAAAGACCATCACTTTACTCTTCCCTACATTCACCTTTAGGTTCCGTTTCTTACACACTCTCTCAAACTCATCCACCAAGCCTTGCAGCTCCCCTTCGTCTTCACTCAACAACACAGTATCATCTGCAAACAACAGTACAGGGAGTTTCCAAACACTATCCTCTCTCACCAGGGCCACTCCAACATCCACTACCCTACCTTGTACCTCTTTTATTACCCCATCCATGTACAGATTGAACAACCATGGAGACATGACACATCCCTGTTTCAAACCAACTTTCAAAGAGAAATATTCACTTAGTTCACCATCCACACGCACTGCAGCCTTTGCACCATCGTACATACTCTTCACAGCATTCAACAACTTCCCATCTACTCCATATATTCTTAACACTTTCCACAATCCTTGTCTATCCACCCTGTCATATGCTTTCTCCAAATCCATGAAAGCCGCATACAACTTCTTTCCCTTCTCTAGAAACTTTTCCACTAAAGATCTAAGAATGAATATCTGATCTACACAACCTCTTCCCTTTCTAAAGCCTCCCTGTTCTTCTCCAACTAATTTCTCTGTTCTTTCTCTAACTCTGTCAATAAGTATCCTACCATACACTTTTCCTATTATACTAAGAAGACAAATGCCCCTATGATTACCACACACTTCTTTTTCCCCTTTTCCTTTGTACAAGGGAATAATTATACCTGACTTCCAATCCTCCGGGACTCTACCTTCCTCCCAAGCCAATCTGCACATCTTCCACATCCATTCTACTACTATCTCTCCCCCATGCTTCAGCATTTCACCACACACTCCATCAATTCCTGGGGCTTTCCCTGATTTAACTTTCTTCATTGCTTCCACAACTTCTATCCTACTGATTTCTTCCTGTCTTCTCACCTCCCTCCTTCTCCCAGCCATTCCCCAGCCACTTATACTCGCATTACTTCCATCCTCTACGTTCAACAATTCCTTAAAGTGTTCTCTCAATCTGCTCAGTTTTTCTCCCTTCTCCACTAGTAATCTACCATTTTTGTCTTTCACTCCCCTGCTAACTTCACTTCCACCCTGTCTTACTCTTTTCACTTCTCTCCAGAACAATTTCTTACAGTCCCTCCACTTTACACTCAAATTCCTTCCAAATTCCTCATCCACTCTCTTCTTACTCTCTCTTACTAATCTTTTCACCTCTCTCTTCCTTTCCACATATAACTCTCTCTTCTGCCTCTCAACTTCTTCCACGCCCCTATTTCTCATCCATTCATTGTATGCTTTCTTCTTTTGTGCCACAGCCTGTTTCACCTCTTCAGTCCACCACGCTGTTCCTTGCACCCCCCTCCGTCTTCTCTTCCTTCCACACACATCATCACATGCTGCACATATTTCTTCTGTAAATATCTTACACATACCTTCCACGTCTCCCATCTGCTCCAATTCATATTTGCCCAATCGTTCCTCCACTTCTCTCTTATACTCTGCCTTTTTCTCATCCTCTTGTAACCTTTCCACTCTCCTTGCAACTACTCCTTCCTCCCGTCTTTCCCTTCTTCTATTCCTCCATCTTACTTGCATCCTAATTCTGGCCACCACCAAGTAGTGGTCAGAAAGTCCACTCCCCCAACCTCTATACACTCTTGCATCCTTTACACATCTTCGCATCCTTTCATCCACACACACATAATCAATCATTGCCTTCCTTTCATTCATTTCACCACCCACCCCTCTCATCACTCGCCATGTATACCTGTGGATCATTTTATGCCTGAAGAGGGTATTGGCTATCACCAACCCCCTCCCAGCACAAATGTCCACTAACGCACTCCCATTCTCATCTATCTCAGCAGGCACACCCCACTCACCAACTATTCCATCCACCTTCACATTACCAACTTTACCATTCATATCACCAATCAAAAACACTCTCTCATTCCTTCCAAACTTTTCCATGCACACTTCCACATTTGTCCAGAACTCTTCTCTCACTCTTCTAGCACGATCTTGCATTGGCGCATACACACACACAATCGCCCACATTTGTATTCCAACTTTCAACTTTACCCACACAATCCTTGACCCAACTGATCCATACTGTCTTATGCTCTTCTTCCATCTTTTACTCACAACTATACACACTCCTTCCTTTGCCCTCTCATTCTCATCTACTCCTGCACATATACCCCATCCATACTCCCATTCTCTCACACTTTCTCCTCTCCATTTTGTTTCAGTTATTCCACATACATCCACTTTCGCATCCTCAAGCACCTGGACAATCTCTCTCTCTTTCACCTCATCATTCGCTCCTCTTACATTCCATGTACTCATTACCAAGTCCTTTGTCCGGTCCTGGGTCGACATCGTTTGGTCAGTCCTTGTCCGAGGCTTCTTGTTTGTTTTTTTAGTTAGTTGTTTTACGGGGAGGGGCACTAACCCTCCGCCAACCCTTTTAGTCGCCTTTTACGACAAGCAGGGATACTGGGGGAGTATTCTTGAAAAACCCCCCTACCCCCAGGGGTAGGTGTTTCCTACTTCCTATAATCTCCAGGCTTTCAAACGCAGTGTGTTCAGGCATCTCGACATGAACGGATCTTGAATTTGGCTCGTTTTTGTATTGTTTTTCTTTTTCTTTTTCTCAAAAGGAATGGTTTCGGGCTCCTGGCTTTTGGTTCCTTCTTCCTTGCACAAAAAAAGGAAACTGACAAAATGGACCGTATTAACGTTGGTTGAGGGAGCTCCCTAAAGTCTCGGCCAAGCGATTTGTTTTGTTTATTACACCTTACTGTCCTCTTCTGTGTTATAAATCCTCAAAACGTCACCATATACTATGTAAAAATGACATTCAAAACGATATTGACCACCCATATCCAAATATAAATGGCTAAGAGGTGTTGAGGACCCTCCGTAACCGACGTGAAGAGGAGCCAATGTTGACCAAAAAAAAAAAAAAAAAAAAAAAAAGCCACCTGGGACTGAAAAAATTCATACTGTTTCAGTTTTCACGGTATGAGGCTCAACGTTTCGACTCTTCCCTATGAACCCTTTTGGATCATATCAGGGGAGGGCGACAACACCACACACTCCGGTATGGACTACAACCAGCTGGTGTATCTGGCCAAGGCACTCAATTTCACATTCCATATTTTACCATCAAACAGTTGGGACGAGGTGATGTATCATCGAACTTTTATAGTGAAGTATGAAGAAAAATATTATTGCTTCTTCCTTTTGGCGATATTATATTGATTTTGATTATCTCTAAGACAGTTTAGATTTTATGAAATCTCAAAAAATTACTAACAAAAGTTAGTTTCGGTGGATAAAGAGGTTTAACATTATCCTTATCCACGGAAAGTAGACTGTGCTACATGTTTTCCGCATTTTGCTTATGTTAATTATAGTATAATGTCGCTAGAGTCAGACGATTTTATCCAGGCTCCTCATTCATATAATACCATTAAGAAACTGAAACATTAAGGTTTATATTCTTATCGGTTAAGGGGGCTCCCTAGCACCTTTTCCTTAGCTATTTATTTTGCATACGATATCTTGCTCCTCTCATGCATATTGGTTACGTCTTTTCATTTCCAAGACAGATCATATAAATAACACAAAAGTGATTAGCAGCTACCTCTATGCAGAAATATATGGCTAGGGCAGAGATGTTAGGGAGTTTCTCTGTTCCTCTTAATACAAACTCATTAGCTCAGGTATACATGGGAACTATTTTCCTTACATAATCAATATATTTATACAAGTATCGACAAAACAAAAATCAACCTACCCCTAAACCGAAAGGGCTAAGTATTTTTAGGTAATATTGTGAATTTCCCTTCGTATTTTTTGTGGTTACACAACTATATATCAAATAACCTCATGTATAATTTGACACCAATCTCCTGGAATATGTTGCGCGAAAGCCCTACCGAACTGTAATGGAGCCAGTCTAACAGCATTCTCCAATCGGACCTGCACTGCTTATCTCAATCATGACTTATACATCTGCATAGAACCTAGATTTTTTATAATTATGTCAAAAGAAAGACCCTTATATGGCATTGTCAATGCAGTCACTGATCTATGGAACGGGCTGCGGCTGTACAGCTGCCTCAAGGAGTTCCTATAAATCTTTTCCACGTGACGTCATGAGTCATGTGTCTTTTGTTTATGGCGCCACATTGGACGGCAAATTGTCAGATGTCTAGAGAGAGATAACTGCAGAATCCACAATGGTATTCCACTGTTGTGCCTTCAACTGTAAGACAAGGCAGAAAACTGGAAGTGGGGTACACTTCTACCGGATTCTAGTCGATGAGGAAAGGCGACAGAAGTGGGTAGTTGCTGTGAAGAGGGAGAATTGGCAGCCGACGGTCTACTTCCGCCTCTGTAGCAAGCATTTCATATCTGGTAAGCCGAAGACTTGTGGGTAGATACGTGCATATTTACTATTCTTAGCAGTTGTAGATGTCATGGGATATCCTAATTAGGTTAATGTCACAGAGCACAAGACCCACATGGCCATGTGTGTGCGTGAGAAAAGAGGGGGAGGGTCCATGTCACAGGCCTTGTTTTGTTATTATTCCAGAGCTTCACCCAAACCAAATTGGACATAGCAGTGATGATTAAGAATGTTAGATGCATAAGTAAAACCAATTAAATTACAGGTTAGGTCATACTTAAAGTTAGGTTAGGTTAGGTTAGCTTAGGTTAGATTAAAGCTTATGTTTTTAATTGTTCAATGTTTTTCAGTGGGATTCATTTGAAACTGATATTTGCGTCATGGTGGATGATATTAATAATAGTGCAGTACAGATCATTGTTCAACACTTCAGTATAAAACTGTTATATACCACTGTGAGCCTGTGTGCTAATCAATGTTTCAGTAACAAGTGAAGCATAATTACTAGTACTACTATTTGCACTTTTCTTTTTCATTTAGAAATTAATGTTGCTCCACAGAAAGCAAAATTGTCAATACATGCTCCAATTTAATATACATTTTTAACTTAGTACTAAAATACTTTATTTAAAAGTAAGAGGATAAATAATGAACTTATATCAACAGCTCCCTGTATTTATCTTTTACCAGGTATGTAGCTACTAAGATTTTTTTTAAATGTAAAATCATTACAACTATGTTCTTGAAGTCTTTTAGCTTTATGTTTTGGTACTCATCAGCATGAAATAAATGACCTTAATTTAAATTTATGCCAGTGTTATTTTTCAGTTGCAATGTAAAAGTTAACTTCCAGTAATTTTGACAGTTTTGGTATATACTATCATTTATGCATTTTTTGTAAAACTACTTTAAATATACAATATATAGGCTGTGTATGTATCAAGGCCTATAATTACTGAATTTACCAGAATAAGTAAATTTCTAGCTAAATTTCCAGAATTACACTCAACTCACCTTGAGGCTTAAAGTTTTATTTTTTTTATAGTTTTATTGTGTGATTGATTTGAATCTGATATTTCTGTTGGAAAGTGCTTTTTTTTTTTTTAAATTCCAAACCAAGCTAACCCAACCAACCTAACCTAACTAAGGACCTAACTTGAAGATTAAGAAGAAAGGATAACTGCAGTAGGCTAATAGACCCATGCTAGACAGCTCCCACAAGAGTGTGACTACTTTACCCTGCCTACAATAGCCCATGCAGGCCCATGCTAGGCAGCTGTCACAGGAGTGTGACTACAAGAATGACAGATTTTGTATGCAACCCATACCGGTCATATGCTTGTCGAGCCTACACTTGAAACTTTCTAAAAAGGGGGCAACAACTAGGGTACATCACTGGGAAACCTATTCCATTCATCAACTATTCAGTTCCCAGTCAATGTATACAGTCCCTCCCCCCTTGGCCCCACGTCAATTCTTTAATGATTACCAAGACGATTTACAAGTACCATACGTCAAATCCAGCTGTATATTTTACACATATACAATTATGACATGTCTCTTTACCTTGAAGGATGCCCCAGTGAACTTTGATGGAGTGTTTACCAAAGAGTGATAGAGATCACCATAATTATCTGAAATCTGGTTTCCGTCTCCAGTCCTAGAAACTGGTGAATTTCTCCCTAGATATGGTGTAAGAATCTAGCCCCAAACAATTTATCTTGTTCCTGTATAGATCTTGGTGGTGTTGATTCAGATTTCTGCATATATCTGACCGTTTCGTCTCCGACAGCCCTCTCTGGAAAGCCACTACTGCAAAGAGTTTGGCGTTCAAAATGAAGTAAACAAAACCACGTGATTTCTGTGACGTTACCGGAGTTCTATATCCCTTGTGTAACCTCCTGTCAAGATGCGGCAACGTTCCAGTAGTCTAGTAGACATCCGTGAATTGATGGGTATTCATACTCTAATGGCGGACGTGAATGGTGGGTATGCATGCTAGATGTCATAATGGTGGGCAATATTATGTAAATAGGGGCGTGATTAAAATATCACCAAAAACAATATTTATAACATGTATATTAACATAGAATACCAATAGGAATATAAATGCATACAAAAATTATATATATATATATATATATATATATATATATATATATATATATATATATATATATATATATATATATATATATATAGGCTACTTCTCCCAAGGAAAGGGAGGTAGCCGAGACAGGACGACACACTCCCAATTTACTCATCCACTCAAACACATTCGCATCTTAGCCCCAAAGAGAAGGGACAGATCCTCACCGCACCACACCGCACAAGGGTCAACTGTGCAGTGGAATCAGTGACATGCACAGCAGGGCCCAACAGCAGAGCTGGTTTACCCCTGCCACATCATAATGGACCCATCCCCTTACCTGCACCTGACCTGATTAGCTGATCAGACAAAATGCGCGAGAATACCCCCTTGGGCTGTGTCATCATTTATTCATTGACAAATTCTCTCCATTCATTTCTATCATGCACAGCCACACTTCCTTGCTCAACAGACATCCCTCTCGCATCCAATGCTCTCTTCACACTGTCCATCCATCCTTTTCATGGCCTTCCTCTCAGCCTTACACCTCTCAGATCAGATCTAGTTATCTCTTTCACCAATCGCTCATTATCCATTCTCTCCATATGCCCAAATCAACGCAACACCCTCTGCTCAACTCAATCAGCTATCTCCTGAACAACTCCAGTTCTCCTTCGCACTTCATCATTTCTCACTCGATCCCTACATATCACTCCATGCATACTCCTCAGCCACCTCATTTCCATTACATTCAAACTTTTCCTTTCTGCTACACCCATATTCCCTGTTTCAGCCCCATATAACACACACCCTCATACAGCCTTCTCTTTACACCCATTCTAAGTGAATGACATCTAAACAATTTTTCATTTCTCCCAGCAGCTTTCTTACTTCATTCATTCTAAACTTCAATTCAGCATCAATTCTTCCATCCACAACAACATGTGACTCTAAATACTTAAAACACTAGCTTCTCAAGCAAATAGAGAGGTGGCCTGCCGTTCTAACGGACCCAGGTTCAAATCCCCGCTGGAGCAGGGAACAGTTTAAGGATTTGAATTTCATTAAATTAGGCTTAACTGATGTACCAGAAGACCCGCCGACATGTCATAAAAATACCCCCGCTAATACCAATACACCAGGCCTGTATGAGACAGCCCTAGCATGTATTCAATATGGAAGGTGAGTGTTAACGCCGAAGTGGTGACATGTAGAGGTGTATGGTATGTAGGAGGACTGCTGGGCCTTGATAGCAGGCTGTGAAGCCTATGCCCAGAGTCGGACACATAAAAAAAAATCACCATTCAAAACTATATTCATCCTTCTATTATCTACCAACCTCATACACTTTATCATTTTACTCTTATTCCCATTTACTTTCAATTTCCTCCTTTCATACACCCTTCCAAACTCCTCTACCAACTGTCTCAGTCTCTCCTATGAGTCAGCTACTAGTGCAGTATTATCTGCAAACAACAGCTTCTTGAGATTCCATTCTCTACCGCCAACATTCACCAAGCTCAGACCTTCACCTAAAACTCTTGCATTCACCTCCCTTTCAACACCATCCACATAAATATTAACCCTTTAAACGCGGACATAACGGCGGAGCATCGCGTTTGTGATTCTAGTAAATTTTGAATAACTACGGACAAGCAGGCTCCAACTGGTATTGTCTATCAGTACCACCACCCTTTAGCTACAATTAGCATACTTTACCTTTGTACTACTGACCTCCGTTGTTGCCAAGTATCGCGTTTTTCCCCCGTCCCCCCCCCCACCACGGCCCGGCCAGCCTGGCTGTGATACATGGCAGCGCTCTGAGTGCTCAGAACTGTAAATCTGCGCTCTCCTCTCACAAGCAGTTTATGCTAATAGGAAACGCTTGTTTCCCCAGTTGTAACACTAGCTTTTTTTTGCACGGTTTGCCCCTGTTTAGCGTCAGTTTACTGCAGGCTTTCAAAGTGACATTATGGCGAGTTCTAGCTCTTCCGAGTCAGTGCAAGCGGCCGACAGGAACGAGAATAAAGTGACGGGCGTAAGGCAGAATAAAAAGCGCGCCACGGTGATCTTTTGGGAAGTCATATGATTGAATATAATGTAGTATACATGTTTTTAGCTGTGAAAATCGAAATGTTTGTTGAGTGACGTGAAGACTGCCGCCGCGCTGCATGTCGGCCGTACGCTTCGTTGATTTTAGCCTTATTTTCAGTGCTTATTGCACAAACAAGGATTACAAACTACCTTTACGTTGTAGTATAAGTTTACTGTGACAGAATGAGGCTGTGGTAGAGGGGAAACCGGGTTGCTGGAGGTGTGAAAGTGAAGATTTGGTTACCCAACTTTGCAAGTCTCCACAAGTCCTTGGGTAGTCCACGAAGGCTTAACACCTGTCTCTGGAGAAAGCTGAATGTAAGTACTATCTGTCATACCAAGTATAATGTTCTAGGGTTAATCTCTGATTTTTGGCTAATATTTTCCTACAGGTACTCAGACCCCGCCACTCGGGGGGGTGTCGACTGTTCACGGCCGCGTTTAAGGGGTTAAAAAGCCAAGGCGACATCACAAATCCCTGCTGCAGCTCCACTCTCACGGGAAACCAATCACTCACAGCATTTCTCACTCTTACACACGCTTTATTATTTACATAATGATTGATTGATTGATTGATCGTAGTAGAAACTGGCGCCGCAACTGCTAGTATCATATGCCGCCGGACAACAAGCTAAAACACATGGCAAATAAATTGTGCATAGTTAATAACTTTTTCTAGAAATAATACACTGAAAATAATAAAAGAATAGTTAAAAGAGAAAACAATTTCTTATAAAAGTGGAAGGAGGCCCGCCTCCTGAAGAAAACCAAAAACATCAGTAAAAACGCTATGGGCTCCACCAAGCATCGAGGAGAGACAGTAGGCACCATCTACCCCTGTATGCCTATGGAGGAATCTCCGACGCAGGTCCCCCAAACTTGGACACTCGACCAGCAAGTGACGGACAGTAAGTGGAACAAAGCAATCATCACAGTACGGTTGAGTCTCGCCACTCATCAGGAACCCATGTGTAAGCCGAGAGTCCCCAATGCGAAGCCTAGCAAGAGCTACCTCCAATCGCCGAGGCATGGAAGGGAGAACCCTTGGCACAACCACTCTCTGGAAGACCTCTTTCAGCTTATTATGAGCAACACCATCCCAGCGTCTCTGCCAACACACATGCATTCTGTCCCGCAAGTAAGGTGTTAGATCAGATGCAGGAAGCGGATATTCTGTTGGGGGCTGTTGAGTAGCTGCAGCCTTGGCCAATGCATCCGCAGTCTCATTGCCCACCACACCAACATGTGCGGGAACCCAGCAAAAATCCACTCTCTTCCCCCGACAATGAATGAGGAACAGCCACTCCAAAATAGCTAAAACTAAGGGATGGGAAGAGTTAAAAGAGTCCATGGCCAAAAGCGCCCCTTGAGAGTCGCTAAATATAGTAAAATAATTGTCAGGATGAACAAACACCAACTTCAAGGCTAAAATGATGGCTGACAACTCCGCAGTAAAAACTGAGGCAACCAAAGGAAGACTACCTCCACGGCTAAAATTGGGAAATACCACTCCAAAACCAACACCTGATGCGGATTTAGAGCCATCAGTATACACAGGCACAGAACCACCATGACTAGAAGAATGTTCTAAAAATAACCTTAAAAGACACTGAGGGGCGACAAAATCCTTTGAACCTGCAGTAGGCCTGCAGAAAGTTACCTCAGGCAATATCCAAGGCACAACCCTCAGGATCCGAACAGGACTGACAAGTACTGCCGACAAACCAAACCCCTCCATTATATCCTGAACCCTATAGCCAAATGGACGAGGCATGCGAGGGTGTATACTATAACACAAAAGACAAGACAGTTTCGTCACACCCTCACAGACAAGTGAGTCTGGAAGGCGACGAATCCGGAGCCAGTACCGTACTGCAACAGACTGACGCAGTAGATCTAAGGGAGGCACACCAGCTTCCACCAATAAGCTGGGAATTGGAGAGGACCGAAAAGCCCCAGTTGCAAGGCGAAGACCAATATGATAGAGAGCATCTAGAGTTTTTAGTCTTGATTCTGTAGAGGAATATACCTCACAGCCATATGACAGCTTAGAGATTACAAATACCTGAAACAAACGCAAGAGTGTCCTTCGATCAGCACCCCAAGAGGTATGGGACAGAACCCTCAATAGATTGAGAGCCTTCATATATGATGTTTTAAGATTTGCCAAGTGTGAGACCCATGTCAAACGACAATCAAAAGTCAGGCCCAAGAATTTCATCTCTGTCACACAACGGAGTCTCCTGCCACAAAGCTGGAGATCAGGGTCCGGGTGTACCCCTCTCATCCTACAGAAGTGCATAGCCATAGTCTTTGAAGGGGAAAACCGAAAACCCTTGGAAGTGGCCCAGGCAGAAATCCTGTCAAAGGCAAGTTGCATCCGTCGCTCAGTAGCAGACATGCAGGAGCCAGAAAACCATATAGCTAAGTCATCCACATAAAGGGATGAGGATACCCCAGCAGGCACAGTGTCAATGATACCATTAATGGCCACTGTAAACAGGGAAACACTTAAGACACTCCCATGGGGGACAACTTCCTCCTGGCACAGTGGCACAGAGAGGGTAGAACCCACACGGTCCCGAAATACACGATCAATCAAGAAGTCTCCAAGCAACACAGGCAGGCGACCACGTAAACCAAAGGCATGAAGTTGTTGGAGGATGCCATGGTGCCAGGCAGTGTCATAAGCCTTCTCAAGGTCAAAAAACACAGCCACAAGATGTTGCTTAGAGGCAAAAGCTTCACAGATTGACGCCTTGAGCCTGAAGGTTGTCTGAAGTGCACCATAATTTACGGAAACCACTCTGCGACGGAGAGAGAAAGCAACCCATCTCCAGAAACCACATAAGCCTGACATTGACCATCTTTTCAAACAGCTTACACACACATGATGTTAAAGTGATAGGGCAATAGTTGGAGACTTGGGAATGGTCTTTACCAAGCTTAGGAAAGGGGAGGGCAATACCCAACTTCCAACTCCTCGGAATAGAGCCCTCACTCCAAACCCTGTTAAAAAGGTCCAATAAAAACTGAAGTGAATCAGTCGGAAGATGACACAGCATAGCGTATGGAATATCGTCAGGCCCAGGAGCAGTGTCACGACACTCTGAAAGGGCAGCACGTAGCTCACGGAGGCTGACATCTAAATTATACAGCTCTCCGCCACGAGAGCGAAAGTCAAGACCCAGCCTCTCCTGATTCCTATGAAAGGTGGCAAATGGCTGAGAAGGATCCTTTGTGGAGACAGCGTAAAACTGATCTGCAAAAGCAGAGGCTACTGCATCTGGTGCAGACACAAGTTCTCTGTGAAGGCGCAACACCGGAGAGGAGGGGGGGCGAGAACCTACCAGAAATCTTGCGCACCTTTTTCCACACCACAGACATTGAAGTTGAAGATGTAATTGTGGAAACATACGACCTCCACGAGTTACGGCGATCATTCTTCATGACCCATCTATAGTGAGCACGTGCTTTGCGAAACTGTATTTTTAGAAAAACAACATTACGATTGGCAAAATACCGACAAGCAGCTGCTTTGTAAGTTCCCTTTGCTGTGGAGCAGTCATCATTCCACCATGGCACAGGTCTCCGGGAAAAAACACCAGAAGTCCGTGGGATAGAATGAACCCCTGCTGAGAAAATGGTCTTAGTAAAATAACATTCGGCATCATCGATAGTAGAAAAATCAGTAACCCTGTTGGCAAATACACATAGTTCCTCAAAGAGAGACCAATCAGCCCTGTCCAGACACCAGCGTGGCAGACGGGCTACAGGAACATAGCGAGTAGGCTGGACCATTACAGGATAATGGTCACTACCATGTAACTCATCGAAAACCTCCCAAGGAAAATCAAGGGCACAGTTAGCGGAGGAGATGGTAAGGTCAATGACAGAATACATGCCAGTCTGAACATGAAAATGGGTCGGCCTTCCATCATTTAGGACAACCAAATCTAAATTCCCAACCAAAGAGGCAAGAAGATCACCCTGGGGATTTGAAAGTGAGTCACCCCACAAAGGATGGTGGCCATTAAGGTCACCAAGGAGTAGGAAAGGGAGTGGAAGTTGGCTGATAAGGGTTTCTAGATCAGCACGTATAACAGGAACGGAAGGTGGAAGGTACAGACAACAGATGGTATAGCACCTCCCAACGTGCATCTGTACTGCTAGAAGTTGAAAGGGGGATTGAATCTCAAAGGAAATAAAGGGGACATCAGAACAGCACAAAATTGCACATCCACCGCTGTGACCACCAGGAGGAGATGCATGGAAGGCCTTATACCCTCTAATGGAAGGGAACTGTCTGTCCACCACCATTGTCTCCTGAAGACACACACATAGTGGGTTCAGAGCAGAGAGTAATAACTGCAATTCCTCCCAATTTGCCATGGCACCCCTACAGTTCCACTGAAGACAGATTGGTACCGATTGAGCCATAGTGATTAGTATTAAATATTATGAACTTAGAAAGCTATGTAGCAACCTCGTTGGGAATGAAGTGAAAGCCCTTCTTCCTAGGCGAGGAGCTCTGCCTCACCAACTGAGAAGGCAATGGAGATTTAGAGTTTCCATGGGTGGGAGTACCCTTACCCCGAGACATGTCCCGCCCATCGCCAGAGTGAGTCCGAAGCACAGAGACCTTCTTGGAAGACCCACGTGCCCCGTCCGCACACCCATGTGAGGGTTCAGCTGGCATCTCGGGGCCAACCGAACCTCCCCCAACTAAATCATCCAAAGGTTGGTCGCTGGGTGACGGATCAGAGGGAGCAAGCGACTGAGCTCTATGAGTATCTAAAGACCCAGGCCCCACCACACCTGAGGAAGAGGCAGGGACGGGAATCCTAGAAGGGCCGTCATGAACACCTACAGACTTAGACGCCACCACTGGCTGGGTTGTCGAGCAAAGAGCCCCCTCAGAATCCTCATGTGGTACAGAAGTTTGAACCTTAGAAGGAGGGGAGTCACCCCAAAACTCCTCACTCCTCACTCGTTTGAGGTTGGCAGATGCAACCTCCATCTCTGCACCAGACCTTAAAGCATTAGAAACTATCGTGCCACACTGTAAAGAGGAGTGAGCAACAGTAGCAGAGCGGGCAGATGGTACAGGAGCAGCAGTCGGTACGGAAGTAGCAGCTGATACAGTAGTATGAGAGACGCTGTTTTTTTTTAATATGTCAGGACAAGGATGCACAGGAAGGACATCGGGAGTATTGGATGTGTCAAAGCAAAGTGTAGCATCGACATGGGTGTTTGTCACAGGAGGAACCGGAGGAACTGGGATGGGGGAGGCACTCCCAGACGCTGGAAGAACCACCGCAGAGGGGACACCCCCAGAGACAGGAGGCACCTCCCTGGAGGAAGCACAGCTGCTTCCAGGCTGCACTCCCTCAGTGGAACCCCCCGGGCGAGAAGGCCGGGAAGTAGAACCCCGAGAATTTGATGGGGCATTGTGTGATGGCAGGGGCACGTGCCGGGTAGCTTTATGGCAAGACAACGCAGCAGCAAAGGTAACCCCAGGGCGAATGAACCGCTCCCTTATCCTGGTCTTTGCCTCAGAAAAGGAAATTTTCTCCTTCGTTCGAACAGAAATGATCTCGTATTCATATTTGTATACTTCGCAATCCCTTGAGGAGGCTGCATGTGCTCCTCCACAGTTCAAACATTTAGAGGGTTGAGAACAATCATTTATACCATGAGAAATTCCACCACAATTTCCACAGACCTCAGGAAGACCAGATGCTTCCCGCCTGCAAGAACGGCGGACGTGACCAAATCTTTGACAATAATAGCATCTTCTACGTCGGGGAACATAAGGTTTAACCTTTAGCTTCCACCACGCAGCAGTGATAACTTCCGTCAAGGTAAGACGGTCAAATGTCAAGATAAGAGTGGGCGTGGGGGTTAAAACCCCATCAACCTTCTTCATAATTCTCTGTACTCCTACAACACCCTGAGGAACCAGCCCCTCTAAGAGGGAAGAATCAGAATATGAGATCAAGTCACGAGAATACACAGCCCCTCGGGACTGGTTCAGGACCAAATGACGAGAGGCAGATACAGGATAACTGGCGACCACATTTAGAGACTGGATGCGTGAACTCTCCTCTTCATTCCTGGCTTTTAACAATAGAGAGCCATGGCCCTGCAAAGAGACCTTGGGGTTAAATCCACATGCTGTTACTAGATCACTGTGAATCTGAAAACAATTCAGGTTCTGGAGGGAAGTACCATTATCCATTTTGATGACTATGTATTTTGTGTAAGAATGATTTACAAAAACACCAGGTAACAGCTCCATAGTAAGGGCATCGTGATTCACAGTTTTAGCAGACGACCCGGAGGGTAAAGGGTAGTCGGCCAGAGAGTGACCAGTTGATGCCGACTCATGCGTCTGGTCACTGACCACACGAGTGGGTAAAGAAATTTTGTGTATCCATACATCAGGGAAAAAAAAAAAAAATGGGCACCAGGAGCCAAGGGAAACCGCCTACCAGGGAGTGTGGGGATCGAGCGCGGTCTGATGGGAGCAGGGTACCTCATCCCCAGAGGGTGTCCCAAAAAGGACACCCCGTGCTACGAAAGTTTGCTCCCACCAGTGCAAAGACCCCCTTCCCCAACACCCCCCAGCCCAGACACCCAACCAACCAACTAAGGACAGCACCGACGCGATCCCTCTGGAGGGCGGTACCGATGACCCATACGGATAACCTATGTTTTGGGCAGCGCTTAGTCAGACCCCTCACCCACAACCCTACCCGCATGGGAGACCCTGCCAGATGTCGTTATATCCACGGGCAGGCTTGTGGGATCACAGGGGCACGCAAGCCCCCCCACCACGACAAGGTGGCTCCCCAAGGGGGGGTACTATTTACATAAAACTTTTCACTCCTTTTAGTAACCTACCATCAAGTCCATACAGTCTTAAAACAGTCTGCAAAGCCTCCCTATCAGATCTATCATACGCTTTCTCTAAATCTATGAACGCCGAAAACACATCCTTATCTTTCGCTAAATACTGTTCACACACCTGTCTCACAGCAAACACCTGATCCACACATCCCTTCCATCTCCTAAAACCACACTGCTCATCACCAATCATTGCCTCTGTACCCTCTCTAACTCTCTTAATTAACACTCTACCATACACATTACCTACAACACTCAACAGACATATACCCCTAAAGCTAGTACATTCATACATATCACCCTCACCTTTATACAACGGGACGACACAGGCATTTGCCCAGTCAACTGGCACCATGCTTTGCACAAAGCACACATTCAACAATCTTACTAACCAGTCAATAATAATCGCTCCACTACCTTTCAGGCATTCCACAGCACACCCATCCATACCTGCAGCTTTACCTGTTTTCATCTCTTTTACTGCATCCTGCACTTCCTGCCTCGTGATCAAAGAATCATGCAATTCTCTCAGGACATTTTTCCTTGCACCATTCCATCTCCCACAATCACAGCTTCCCCTCCCTCCTCTACATTTAACAGTCTTTCAAAATACTCCGCCCATCTCTTCCTAACTGCGTCCATCTTATTTAACATCCTTTCATCCTCTGCTTTTACTCGCCCTTCCTTCCCAGACTCTCCTTTTTGCATCCTTTTGACCTCCTTCCAAAAAATTTTCTTATTCTGTTGAAAATTCTCAGTCAATCACCTACCCCACCTCTCATCTGCGGCCACTATAGCATCACACACAGCCCTTCTCGCCCTATTCCTCTTTTCCTTATACCTCTCATATGACACCTCATCCTTCCTCTGCAGCCACACTTCATATGCACGTCTCTTCTCATCCACAGCCATACTTACTTCCTCGCACCACCAATCACTTACCTTCCATACACTACCACCCACTCTTCTCACACCACACACCTCTTCTGCATGGTCCACCAGAGCACTCTTAAACGACTGCCATTCCTCCTCCACACTGCCATTCTCCTGATCCTTCACTGCATTCCATTCATCTTTCAATTTCTCCTGATCCTCTATAATTTTCTCTCTTTTATCCAACTCATTCACTTTCGAAACCTCCATGCCACACCTAACTCTCCTAGCTCTCACCCATCTCTTACCTACTCTCAGCTTTCCCAACACAAGGTAGTGGTCAGACATACCTCCACCCTCCCCTCTCAAAACTCTCACATCCAACAATTTTCCTGTTACATTCCTGGACACAGTTACACAGTCCATCAATGCTCTATCAACAACCCTTTCACTCTCCTGTCTCACCCATGTATACTTATAAATATCTTTCTTCTCAAACAAGGTATTTCCAATCACCATCTCTCGCTCAACGCACATCCCTATCATTCGTTCCCCATTTTAATTTCATCCAGGCACACAGTGCATACCAATTACACCTTCACCTGCTACATTTCCCACTCTACAGTAGCATTCAGATCCCCCATCATTACCACATTCACATTCGCTCCAAAACTCTGCATACAGTCATCAACATCATTCCAGAAAGACTCCCACTCTTCTTTATCCCTTTCGCTACCATATGCACTCACAAATACCCACAACTTACGTTCAAATTTCGCTTTCACCCACATCAGTCTCGATGACACCTTCTTTCATTCAACCACACAATGCTGTACTTCCGGGCTCACTAACGAAGCCACACTCTCTCTCACCTTTCCTCTGTCAATACCTGACAATCTTGCATTCACACTTCCAAACATAGACTAACCTTTCCCTTTCATCTTTGTTTCACTCAAAGCTAACACATCCAACTTTCTTCTCACAAAGATTCTCCCAATCTCCTCCCTTTCAGCCTCAATCGTACTACATCCACGCACATTCATAGATCCAATCTTTAGGCTACGGGGATAACTCAATCCCCCATCCTTTACTATGCCCTGTCACTTTTTCAAAACTAAAACCAATCAGTAGGGGGTCCCTAGTCCCCTCACCCCGCTCCTTTTAGTCTCCTCTTACGACACGCAGGGAATACGGTGGCAGAATTCTTCCTTACACACATACACACACACACACACACACACACCGGCGCTCCATACCAGCTCAACACGGCCAGAGCATTACCTAAATAAGTATCTTTGAATAAGTCAAGCTCTGTACCAGGTTAGACTAAATGATTTTTCATTATTAAAAGGAAAAGACATAATAAGTTTAAATAAGACTGGTTCAAACAACAAAGAACCACGATGCGTTGAGTCAGCTGGGTTTGTTTATACTACAGCAACACGGGGAAAGCGTGCATACTTTGTAAGTACATACTCTGTTCATTTAGTATTACAAAATGGATCCATACTTCAGTAAAACAAATTTGGAAAAGAAAAGGGATAAAAGTAAAAAGCAAAATTATGATTTTTACCAAGAACTGGTTGAAGTGGAGACTCACAATAGACTGGTTGAACGTGTACACAAACTAGAAATGGCTTTCAAAAATGAAATTGATGAAATAAAGATGCAAATGCACTTGCAAAAGGAAGAGATAGAAAAACTGGGAAGGGAGGCCAATAAGAAAGACACAACCATCAGTGAACTAACAGTGGAATTGAATACGCTTAGGAAGAAAGTGAGTGAAATGGGAAGTACAGTAGTTAATCACGAGAGTGTTATGGAAGAGTTAAAAAATGACACAGAGACAATTAGACAAGCAAGCAGTCTTATGGACCAGAGCAGTGATATTGAGGAGAAGATAACACAGGTGAATGAAGCTGTGCAAAGCTACAAAAATGATGTAGAAACCACGTATGCTGAAATGGTGAAAGTAAAGAAAGACTTAGAAACAAGGGTGGAGGAAAAAAACATTAAAAAGGAAGTGAAAAGAATAATCTAAAACAATCCAAAGTTAGTCAGAGATTCAGTAGAAATAAATAAATCAATAGTAATCACTGGTATAGAAGAGGAAGAAATTAAAAACAAGATCACTAGAGACAAAAAGGAGATGACAAATGTAATGAGCTTACTGAAAGAAGTATCAGAGGAAATCTGTAGTAAAGACATAGAGGAGCACAAAAGGTTAGGGAAATACGAGAAAAGCAAGACAAGACCTCTAAAGTTGACTTTCCAGAGTGTAAACACTGTGGAAGAGATACTAAAAAATGCAAAGAATCTTATGGAAAAAGAGGAGTTCAAAAATGTATGGATAAAAGATGCCTAACACAAGAGGAACTGGAATTACTGAAAGAGAAAAGGGAGGAAGCAAAAACAAAAAATGAGGGAAGATCAGAAGAGGACAAGAAGAAATTTTTTTTTACAAAGTAATAGGATTGCAGGTACGAAAGTGGTACACAAACAGGATGGAAGAAAAAGGAGGAAGTTAGTAGAACCATGTCATGACAAGTATATAAACAAGATGATAAAGTTGATGTACTCAAATGTGGATGGAATGGTATCTAAATTACTAGAGATGAATGATTATGTCAGAGAAAATGAACCACAAATAATATGCCTAACTGAGACAAAATTAACACCAAGGATATCCAGTGACATACTAAACTTAGAGGAATACAATATATGGAGAAGAGACAGAAATTTAAAAAAAGGAGGAGGAATTATAATATTAACTAAGAAAAATCTAAAAGTCAAGGAAATAAACCTAGATATACCATCACAAGTAGAACTGATTGCAGTAGAGATCGACACATCTGAAGGTAAAGTAATTGTAGCCAATTTGTATATGCCACCCAGATCAAACACATGGGAAAGAGACGAATATCAGGACCTGGCAGAGAGTACAATTCAGAGTATAAGATCCTTGCTACATAAAATGGAAGAGAAATCGGAAAGAATTATACTAACTGGGGATTTCAATACAAATATAAATTGGAATACTCTAGATATAAATAGCCAAGAAAGCTGTTGGGACCAAAAGCTCCTGGATCTCGTACAAGAGTTTTTCTTAACGCAACATGTGAGGGAAACCACTAGAAAAAGAGGCCTTGATGTACCTTCAGTGCTATATCTAATATTTACTAGGCAAGAAAATGACATTGACAGTTTAATATATCACCCTCCACTCGGCAAAAGCGATCATGCAGTACTAAACTATAACTTCAGGATAGCATATGACATAGTAAACAGCAATGACAGTTACAAAAAGAGACTAAACTATAAAAAGGGAACTTATCAAGACCTAAAGAAGTATTTCTTAGAAGTTGATTGGGAAAATGAGCTTAGAGGACAAGATTTAAATGCTGTATATAAAAATATTTGTGAATTTTATGAAATAGGAGTCCAGAAGTATATCCCACAGCACAAAGAAGCAGATAAGAAAATACAGAAATGGTTCAATACAGAATGTAAATAAATCAAAAGAAAGAAGAGATTTGTTGTGGAATAGATACAGAAGACACAATAGTGAAAGGACGTATAATAATTACAAACAGGCAAGAAACGACTATACAAGAGTAAAGAGGGAAGCCCAAAAACAGTTTGAGGAGGATATAATAAATAAAAGTAGTGATCAACCAAAGCTGTTTTACAGCTATATCCGAAGCAAAACCAAAGTAAAAGATATAATACAATCCATCATAGACGAGGGAATCACTTAAACACAAGAGAAAGATATTTGTGAAGCACTAAATAAGAATTTCCAATTAGTTTTTACAGAAGAAAAAAATTTTGAGAGGGAATATGTGGAACACGCATGTCCACACATACTACCAGATATACAAATAGCAGAAAAAGTAATACAGGAGGAGTTAAGTTGATTAGACAGAGGAAAAGCAAGTGGTCCTGATGAAATTTCATGTTGGGTGTTACGAGAATGTGCAAAGGAGTTAAGTAAACCATTATTTTTAATTTTCAAGAAATCCTTGAGTCAAGGGAAACTACCTGATATTTGGGAAAAAGCAAATATAGTCCCCTTATTCAAGAAAGGAAATAGACAAAATCCTCTCAGCTACCGACCAGTATCACTGACCAGTGTTGTAAGCAAGGTATTAGAAAAACTTATAAGAAAAGCTTGGGTAAATCATCTAGAAGAACACAGTATGATAACAGAGAGACAGTTTGGTTTCAGAAAAGGAAAATCATGTGTTACTAATCTGTTGAGCTACTGTGACAGAGTAACAAACACAATACAGAAAAGGGAAGGATGGGTGGATAGTATCTATTTAGATTTCAAGAAAGCTTTTGACACAGTACCACACCAAAGACTTTTATGGAAGCTGTACCATCAAGGAGGAATTTGAGGCAAACTGTTTTGTTGGATGCAAGACTTTCTCATAAAAAGAGAAATGAGGACAGTACTAAGAGGAAACTACTCATCATGGAAAGAAGTGACTAGTGGAGTACCGTACCACAGGGTTCGGTGCTGGCACCAATCATGTTTCTAGTGTACATAAATGATATAAACAGTAACACTGGAAATGAGAGCTATCTAAATATGTTTGCAGATGATGCAAAAATACAAAGGAGAATTACTAGTACAGACTCTTGTAGGGAGCTACAAGAAGAATTAAATAAACTTCATGAATGGAGTAGTACATGGCAAATGGAATTCAATGTGGACAAGTGTCATGTAATCAAGTTTGGTAAAAGTGGAAAAAGACCTGATTGGGATTATAAGTTAGGAAATAAAACCCTATACACATCAGAAAGAGAGAAAGACCTAGGTGTGATTATCAATAACAGACTATCTCCGGCTGACCACATCAGCAAGAAGGTACGGAACATGTATACACTGCTTGCAAATATGAGAATAGCATTCACACACATAAATGAAGACATGCTAAGAAGGATAATAACATCATTCATTAGGCCAACCCTGGAATATGCATCAATAGTCTGGAGTCCTCATCTCAAAAAGCATATAGACAAGATTGAAAAAGTTCAAAGGGCCGCTACAAGATGGATACCAAGCTTAAGGGACCTAAGCTACGAAGAAAGACTAAATAAACTGAATCTACCAACACTACAGGAGAGAAGGAAAAGAGGTGACATGATAATGCTATGTAAGTGCATATCAGGAAAGGAGATAATAGACATAAATGATTACTTAACATATGGAGAAGCATCAGCAAGAGGACACTGCAAAAAACTGCATAAGAAGAGAGGTGATAAAGACGTAAGGAAATTCAGTTTCCCAAACAGAGCAATTGATCAATGGAATGCACTACCGAATGAAATAGTGTGTGCCAAAACAATTCACAAATTTAAGGATATGTACGATAAATATGGTCTAAGACACGGGACAATACGAGCTTGACTCATTCCTGTAAAGATACAGTTAGGTAAGAACAATTAGGTAAGAACAGTAAAAGTCCATTAATCCGAACACTGATAATTCGAAAATCCCAATAATCCGAATTTGAAGAAGGTTGACAAAAACTCCAAATGTCAAAAAAAAAAAAAATAAATCAAAATTAAAAAATTCAAACTGGGCGCCAAATGCGCCGAAATGCTGAGCTGTATGGTCATGGAAGTTTCATTGAAGGAGGCTTCTGTATACTTTGATAAACTGATGCAGCTCACTGAACAAAATAATCATTACAATGGGGGCAGAGGTGATCAATTTCCATACCTTGCGAAACGAGTTCTACAAGAAATGTGTGCAGGCTGTCAGGCAGGCTGATGTCCGTGACTGGCTGAAGTGCATGAGCAGCCAGGCAGGTAAATCCACTGATGACGACCCAAGACCAGCTACTCACACTCCAAAGAAGGCACCTCAAGGAACCCTAGAACATGTAGGTAGTCCTACGCCAATGCTAGAGGACGATGAGTAAAAGTGACAAACACAGTAAAATATCCTGTACCATAGGTTTAAGGAATTTTCCACGGTAAAACATATTAACTTTTTGTGATTTTACAATACTTGCATATTATCATTAACCTTGGACTTTCTCTACTTGGATTTACCTGCCTACAACTGCTGTTTTCAACACTACGCATTGCTGGTGAGTTAAACAATCCATAACATCTCTTAATTTACCAATTACAGTTCGTGTCTTCAGGAATACATTATTAAGTAAGAAATTTGTGTAATTCGTAACGTTAATATATGTCATTTTGTATTATGAATGAATAAAAAGTGATCCATTCTGTAAAATTTCAGTTTAAACATGAAATTGTCTTTGGGGTCCCACCCAAAAATCCGAAAAATCCGATAATCCGAATGGTTCTTGTCCAACTGCCATTCGGATTAATGGACTTTTACGGTATATATATATATATATATATATATATATATATATATATATATATATATATATATATATATATATATATATATATATACTGTATACAGTGTACAGTATATAGATGTTTGCATAAGGAGGAGAAAAGATATTGGTAGTGATCATCAACTTGTGTCAAAGATTGGATTAAAACTTAAGAGAAACGTTAATGATAATTGTACAGGTGGTAATAAATATGATTTTGATGAGCTGAGAAATGAGAACACGAAAGAAAAGTTTCGGTGGGAATGTAGGAATACGTTTCTAGTCCTGCGGACTTTGATAGAATCTGAAGACAATGATATGAATCAAATGTGGAGAGAGGTAAAAAAGGTTTTGCATGAGTGCTAAGGTTACTGTTAAGAAAAAGGGAAAAGCGAGAAGGAAAAAGTGGATGTCAGACGAAACATGGAATGCAATTCAGAAAAGGAAAGAGGCGAAGTTCAGAAGTGAAGAACAACATGTTGATGGCCAGGTAGTTCAAGTACTTAAAGGTATGTACTGGAGTTTACATTCTGACGTTGAAAGACTCATTAGACGTGATAAGAGGACGCTATATGATGAAACGGCAACAGAGACAGAAATTAAGTAAAAATGACTGTCAGAGCACAAGAGCAGCGTATCAGGCCATAAAGGAGTTAACTGGGACTGAAAAGAGAAGGAAGGAAATACCTGTACGAGATAGAAATGGTAACTTGATGACTAAAGATTTGGATACAAAAGGAAGGTGGAAAGAGCATTTTTAATCTGTCCAAAATAGACCAGGCCCAGCTGAAGAGGACATTTTGCCAGCCGAGAGAGAGTTGCAGATAGAAACAGGGAATATAACCCTGGAAGAGGCAGCAAAATCTATCAAGGAATTAAATAATTTTAAGGCCCCAGGAGAGGATGGAATATTTCCTGAAATGATTAAGGTAGAAAATCATGAGTTGATGAATGCGCTTTTAAAACTTTTTAATGTGGCTTGGGATAATGGTTGAATTTTAGAAGACTGGAAAAATGAAATGATTATAAAAATACCAAAAAAAGGGAGATTTAAGTGTGTGTGGAAATTGGAGGGGGATAACTTTGACACCTGTAGTTGCAAAAGTCTTTTCTAAAATCTTGTTGAACAGAATAGAGCCAGTAATTGATAAAATTTTAAGAGAAAAACAAGCTGCATTTAGAAAGGGTCGAAGTTGTAATGATCAGATTTTTATTGTAAGGCATCTAATGTAACAAGCTAATGAGATGAAAATGCTACTTAGTATGTGTTTTGTGGATTTGGCAAGACGTTTGATAGTGTTTCATGTGGAGCTATGATGAAAATTATGAGATTCTATGGTATACCAGAAAAGTTTGTAAATAGCAGAAACCTGCATGAGGGTACTTTTTGTAAGGTAATGGTGGGTGGTTCTTTGAGTGATCCGTTTGAAGTTAGGTCAGGAGTGATTATACTGATTTGCGGAAAAATTTACCAGATGCAGAGGTTGTTTGATTGTCTGGTGGAGGAAGGAGAAAAAGTGGGATTGGTAATAAATTGTGAAAAGACTGGAATTATTAATATGAACGTGGAAAACCAAATCGTTTGAGTAATTGGGAATAATGTGGTGAAGAATGTAGAAAGTTTTAAACATCAGGGAACGATTGTATCATCTAATGGATCATTAAACAATGAAATTGAGGAGAAGATTAGACAGGCTTGGCGAACTGTTGGAATGTTGAAATCTCTGTGGAATAATAATATGCTTTCGGTACATAGTAAAGTAAAAATTTATAAGTCCATGCTTAGACCAGTTATAATTTATGGGCATGAGTCATGGTATAGTACAATTCAACAAATCAGAAAGTATTAGGATTTGAGAATAAAATACTGAGAAGGATTCTTGGGTTAAAGTGGCAAGACAGAGTTACAAATGAAAGAGTAAGGGATACTACGAGAGTGGAACCAGTTGATGAACATGGGAGACTGTCTCGCTTGAAATGGCTGGGGCACATATACAGAAAAGAAGGCAGTTTAATACAGGATGTGCCAGAGTGGACTGCTAGAGAAAGAAGACGCAGAGGTAGGCCAAGGGAAACCTGGTTGAGGACAATGAAAAGAGAAACAGGAGAGGTGTGTTGGTGGGACCTGAAGGAGATGGCAAGAGACAAATAAATGTTGGTGGAGAGAGTTCATCGAGGCCCCATGCATCCCATGGGGTGCCACAGGAAATGATTGATTGATTAATATTATATATATATATATATATATATATATATATATATATATATATATATATATATATATATATATATATGGAGCCAGTGCGGTACAGTGGTAAAGTAATGTACACTGGAGAGCGAGGGTTCGCGCCCCGCCAGGGTCATGCACTGCTTTGGCGGACACCAGGAGTGCTGAGGTTGAACCTGTGTCGCATACTGTAAAGTATGTTTGCACCCAGTCGGCTTGTGCGGGCTGATTACACTTGGTTCACAGACTACACCCACATTCAAAGTCACTACAACGCTACAATCACACTTACAAGCACTTCTCACCCTACGTACAATCTCTACCACACAGCCTAAGCCACTTGGTAGAGATATATAGGCTGTATCGTCCCTACTTCGGTTGCGATAGGCTGGTCCTGCAGTGGATACTCAAACGGCTGATGATATAAATATATATATATATATATATATATATATATATATATATATATATATATATATATATATATATATATATATATATATATATATATATATATATATATATATATATATATATATATAATGAAGGTTGAAGCAGTTATAGGCATCATACATCAGCGAACCTCATCCCTGTATGAAAAACGTGGCTGTTCCAGTGTGTCTCAAGTATTAAGTCACTGAATATCTGTCTGTCTATCTATCTATCTATCTATCTATAGAGCAATTAGACTAGTATACAACACCAAATACAGAGACAGAATTAATAGCGAAGGATTATGGAAGGGTTTATTAAGTCAACACTGTAGGCCTGCATGAAAAACACACTGTAATTTGGAATAAAATGGATTGACACTATTCAGGAAAGGAAGAATGGATCATAATTCCTAAACCGGAAGACCAAATGTGGATCACCACCACATTAAATGTAGGTCTGTTTATGAAGCATATTATTAAGTGCACAAAATGAAACAGGCACTAGTTGCCTAAACGACCAGCAGCCGGAAACATCAGTGGCAGGACCAGTTTCGGCCACACCAACAAACCTCCACGCGGTCAGCCACTAGCAACTACCATTACGTTTCAGCACCCACATATGAAGGGCACCTCAGCAGACTGGGTGGCGTTACACTACTTACCTCAAGATTAGGATTGTGACATGTAAATTGCCGGTATTCACACAACAAGAAATTGTGAAAGAAATCATATTTATTAGTGAAGAGAAAGTATGTAGCTGTCGGACAATAATACAAATTTTCATTTTTAAAAAAGTCAAGAAAGACCTCATAGTAACAGAAAATAACTGTTTGGGGAGGGGAATCTTGACCTCTTCTGTAAAATTTGCTTCCAGAACTTTACACAGAATTTGCTAACATTTTAAAATACATTGTTACAATGGACAAAAGCAACCATGTGTATATTAAGGAACACTAGGACTTCGCATCTTCATAATTTATTCTTGTTCAAATTTTACTGTATACTATCATATTACAAAAGTGAGATCCCCCTATCACTTACCCAAAACTCTAGAAATTTCCACCCCTTCCTTCCTTAAATATTTAACAGGTAAACGCAGCACACAAGCATTGCACATATGCGTCGCAGTAGATACAAAGGTCTAACTACAAGGAAACTAAAGAAGAATCAAATAGGCACTGTAAATTTCTATTCTCATGTTGGATATTCAGCTGAGCCTGAAGAATTATTAATCAATTATTTTATGTATATACTATATTTATTTAATGCTTACTTATCATTAGTCTATGCAAGCAGATGTGTATATATAATACTGTTATGAAATAAATCACTTGCATTCACTTAGTGGATATTAATTGCAAATGTGAGCTAAATCTACCACCTGGCCAAACCAGGAATTGAACGTCATAACACTCTTAAGGTTTCACAGATGAAAAGGCTGCATCCTTGGATTTTTTTTTTTTTTTTTATGTATGATTTATAGTCCTGGTTTTTATGTCATGAATGCAAAGCACGCCTGTTGAAAATTAAATACATATATACAGAACTACTGAAGTAATACGGTAATTCGGAAATTATTAGAAATTAACAACTGAACATAGATCATGTCCATAATACAAGTTAGCCACTGAAGAGTATATGTGGTGTGGTATAGTTAACCATGTGAGCCTTAACTGACACAGTGAGATACGGAAAGTTATCACACACAGCATTATATAAAAGTTAGCATTAAATATGACATACTTGGATGACCAGACTTAAATAACCGCCACCAGCTTTAACTACAGTTGGTTTGTGATGGTGTCACTGACTTCACCTCTCATTCGCTTTCTTATATTTCCTCTCCATATATCTCTGGCTTGAATGACTGATCAGTGCATCGGTCTGTACATATTTCCCTAAATATATCGCTTGTCACGTATCCCATATCATATTACTGTTCCCGTATTGTCTCCTGTCGGGTGGTGTCTGACGTCTCTTGGCTCATTTACTTCTAGCAATATTGGAGTTGTCTGACAGTGATTCGAACTACATTGCCCTGAAGCATCACCTGTCCAATTGTCTGTGACCAGAATATCCCCATTCATAAATTTTATTTTTCTCCTTTCATGTTGCATTGATTTATATGTTAATAATTTTTGCGTAGACTATCATACATGATCCCATATTTTCTATGATTCATAACAGTTTCGAAGCTGTCCCACAGCAAGATCCATGAGATAGACTAAACACCCCAGATTTCCCATGTAAATGTGTAGTGAGGGTGACTGCTGTATGGTGAATATAACTGGGACAACCTTCATGATACATTTTTTTTCCTGTATTTATATTTCTGCTGGTATTCGGGATTAACATACGCATTATATTGTTTCTGCTGATATTTTAATCACTCCGTATTTACATAATATCGCCAGCCATTATGACGTCTGGCATACTGTACGTACCCACCACTCAACGTCCATCGTTACAGTATCAATGCCAGTTCATTCATAAATATTTACGCTACTACGACGACGTTGTCACATCTTGACAGGAGGTAACACAGGGGGTATAGAAACTCCTCGAGGCAACTGTGCCTGTGAGTCCCTCCACACATGCTCTCAGTGGCAGTGTTCCTTGACTCACAGGAGCCTTACCACGGGATCATCCCCATCAATTATCATATAAAGTGGTTCTTGTGCCACCTATAGTGATGCATAAACGGGAGGTCTGAGTCAAGTCTCTCTCATGAATACATAGTCCCCTCTGATTTAGGGGACTATTGTATTGGAACAAAATTCAGTTTTATACTCAGTCTTATCTTTAAAAATAAACATGAATAATCATGATTATTAATATTATATTTAAAAAACGATAATTTGGGTCCAGTGCAAAATTTTATTTCTATAAATTATTTTACACCTCTTAAAAAATAAAAGCGGTAGATGCAATATTTTTAGACACATTCGAGAATGAAAATTTTGCTGCCAAATTAAATTTGATAAAAAATCAATAATACTAATAATCTGTGTTTCACTAGGGCAAGATAAAGTTATAAAATATTTTGTCTTTCCAGTTCGCTAATCCACTCTTAGTTAGGGGAAAGACGGGAACATGGGTCTTAGCCTTTCAACTCAAGATCATATTTTACCCCAACAACTACCAACTGATTTTTTTCAAGGTAGCACTTTTGATAATGGGGTGCTTAATGAGGTCTTTTCCGAGGCCCTTCACTTCAAAATGCCTTTCTTGAACTGAACAATTATGTCTTTGAAATCCCTACTTCTATTTTCTGTAATATTTTGCAGTGTACACAGCCTCCTTTTTTATTTATTTTTCACTCTTGCAAAACGTTTTATGTAGAAAAACGTTTTACGCAGAAGTTTTATGCAGCAAAATAATAATGCGGAAAAATGTTTTATGCAGCAACGCGTTTAATGCATCTAAGGTGACGTGAGCAATAATAACCCCGTGGACAAGACTGAATGGAGTAACTTGTTTGAAGAGAACAAGGCTAAAATTATATATGGTAGTGTGGTTTGATTCCCTGGACTGGACTATTGGGTAAGGTGACGTGTATTATTCTCAAGGATGGAATTTCTAAAATGACTTAAGTGCATACACTAACTTAAAGGGCAGAATTACACAAGACTGCCTAAAGCGAAAGTGGAAGGAAGAAAGTAAATGTCTCCTAAACTTTTCTTAATTTCTTTGATCATGTGTCGCATTTTTGTTTTTAAATTTCATGACTGCTGTAGTTATGGAGGACTTCTCGTGCAAAAGGGGTTTATGAAGCCCATTTCGAACCTTTGAATTTCCATAAATCTCTCCTAACCCAGATATCGTCTGACAACAGTAAGGATAAAAAAGAAAATACCTAAGGGGTCTATTCTCTTAACATCTCTGGCTACAGTAAGGATAAAAGAGAAAATACCCAAGGGGACTATTCTTTTAGCCAGTAAGGCACTATTCGGCAGAAGGTATTACTGTGATGTACGAGTATGCCAGATTCAGACAACGTCACTTCCCTTTCCACAGGTAACTGGTCAGGTGGAGACCAGGCAGTCCTTCGTTGCCAGTATCGTCTACCCAGTGCTACCCATTCTTCTCGAGAGGTAAACAAGACGTCTGAGTAACCATCTTGAACTGAGTCCACCTAAGTTGGATCAGCAATTCTTAAGCAGTAATTTATTAATGCCCACCTTGTGAGGCGATATTGCAATTATCCGCGTCTGTGTGTGTGTGTGTGCGTGTGTGTGTGTGTGTGTGTGTGTGTTTGTGTGTGTGTGTGTGTGTGTGTCAGGCTGTTACCAGAATATCTCAGAATCAAGTGGGCAAATTGTATCCAAACTTAGTGAGCTGCATCCCGGGATACATGGCTTGTTTGTTAGTTATTGTGGCAAAGGCTGCGATGATCTGTGTCCGATTGCCAGAGGATTTTGAAAGAAAAAAATACCCTCTAGCTTTTTTCCTTTAGCTTGCCAATATTCACCATTTTGTTTCGCACCCTCAACGAAGAGAACATTTATTTAAGGGTAAACTATTAGAAATGCTTCATTGGCCCCTCATACCCAATGACTTTTTCAGCAGGATACCCCAGACTTCAAGCGTCTGGAAACTAGTGTGATATTTTTCTTAGTGGGTGTAAATAGCGAAATCCTAGGACTTTTTTTTTTTTTTTTTTTTTCGAAATTTGGCGAAGCTGTAATAATATGCCTCCAATTGCCCAAGGATTACTGAGGTAGTTTTGTAGTGATGGTGGATGATATGCATTCGTTGGCGAATTAGGCTTTTTTTTATATTGTAATATGTTAGTCAAGCATGAAACTGCATGATGAAATAGATTAAGTTCCTTTCTTTATGTGACGTTACCTTTTTATCTCGAAAAAAAAAAAAAAAATAGGCAGGACCACTTTGTTTAGTTGAAACTTGAAGCTTACACGTTAGACCAGCTATTCCTCTACTTATGAGGTTTAGGTTGTGGAAACTGGCACTAAAGCAGACTACCTTTCCTTTCTTGTACGTTGTCACATCTACCCGCCTTGAGAGAAAGGCAGGACCTCTGTGTAACCATTTTGAACTAAGGCTACTAATGTTAGATAAAACAATTGAACCTTGCTGAAAAACGTCATCTTTGTATTTTCACTTAATTATTGAACATCACTTAGTACAATCGTGAGACAGAGTTTTTGTTAACCCAGTATTCCTGCCGCGTATTGGAGGAAGTCGTGGTCAGGGTAACACCAGTCTATTCTCGTCGGGTAAGGCACCTCTCTTAGTGATTCATTTTTAGATATGGCTGGTTAATAACCTTCTGTACATAATTTATGGAGAATATGGCGACATCAGAAGGATTTATAAATCACAGACAAGAACAGTAAGGTATATTAAGCAAAATAAATCGCTTAGGAAAAGGTGTTAAGGAGCTTCCATAACACAGACGAGGAAAGAAAGGAGCAAAACCTAAACTAAATTGGCTGGGGAAAGGTTTTAGGGAACTTCCATAACATAGTCGAGGATAGTAAGGCGTAATAACAAAATAAATCGGTTAGGAAAGGTGCTACGGAGTTTTCCTTACCCACGAGAACACCGAAGCCAGCGACAGGGGTAAAAGGTCAGCAGAAATTGCAGACCATATTTTACAGGGCATAGGCGGCTTCGTAACACTTCATTCTTAGCGAATTATGCGGCATATTATACATTTGAATTTATTTGTACTGTATGTTATTTTTGGCTTCTTTAATATCGACATGGTTTATATCAGTGACATACAAGGCGATATTAACCCTTCGTTAGTCCTGTGGGGTATTCAGACATGGTTAGTCCGGTGGGGTGTTACAACACCCCAATACAAAAATACATGTAGTGTTACTAACATGTAAAATATATTCATACTGCCACTTCAGCATATCTCTGCAATCACTCATGAAAAAATTTAATGCCTTGTAGGTGGTGTTTATTAATTTATAATAATAAAATACATTAAATTTTAGTAAAAAAAATAACAAATGGACTCATATCTCATTTGTCAGGTAAACACGCACGGGAAAATACATTTTGTAATTTTTAAAATCAGTATAATGATAACCAGTATGCAAAAATAAGATAAAAAAAAAAACAATCTATATCACAATATGATCTAAATGGTTAGTTTGATGGGGTGACTGGGCTCCCCAGGGGGAGGGAGGGAAAGTGCCTCTCTCACTACAGCAGAGGCAGGACTAAACCAATCCACATGCTTCTCCCGTCATTGAATCAGGAGAGTACTGGAATGGAGAAAAATATTCGAATTACCGGCTAGGAAATATGAGCTTTAAAAAAAATTTGGGTTGCCAAAACACCCCACCTCACTAACGAAGGGTTAAAATACAATTCGCAAAATAAATCGCTGAGAAAGAGGTGCCACTTGGGCCCAAATTTTCATCGGTTGAGGTTGCTTCCTAACACTCCCACCTAAGCGATTTATTGTTTTTATTACACCTTACTATTTTCTGTGATACAAAAATCCTTTCAATATCGCCATGATCTGCATAAATGACACACAACAGGACATTAACCATCCATAGGCAAAAATAAATCACTAACGAAGAGGTGTTACGGAGCCTCCTTAACAGACGAGAATCCAAGCCTTAGAATGCAACCCTATGATTGCATTGTACGGTCAGAGAAGTAATTCTCTTCCCAATTCCGTCTGAAGAAAATTTACGTCCGTCAAAATACAATGAAAACTCCAGTCTCTGCCAGTGTGTGTTTCAGATGGTTTGATTTTTCCCACATATATTCGTCCTGCTTTAGGAAAGTACTTATGTCTGTGTGCATACTGACATGGACTCGTATTATCGTTGGTTAAGGGAGCTCTCTACAGCCTTTTCCTTATCGATTCATTTTTGGATATGACTGGTTAAGATACTGTTCACCGTATTTACACTGAGTATGGCGGCATTAGAAGGATTTCTGTAAAACGGTAAAAGGTACTATTGGCGCAGAAAACAAAATACATCGATTAGGAAGAGATGTTTGGGGGCTTCCATATCCAGTGAGAATGCAAACCATGACCTCGTAACTTCATTGACGTATAACAGGTGGGACTACCTGTACATTTGACAACATATGAACTTGGGATAGTAATGTGTAGCAGAGGTCTAGCATTTGGCACACTTGACAACCTTCACATAATCACATGTTTGTTAGTGACACTGACATGATTGAAGAAGGTGTCAAATATTAGCCAAAATCACCTAGTAACAATGTTGCATAGATGTTAGAAATGGTAGCTAGACCTCCACTTCACACGTTGTCCGAGGTTCATGTGTAGCCAGATGTACATGACCTAATCTACCCACTGATATGTTACAGGTATGACTTCACTTACACACTCGATCATTACCCTATGGGTTTCGCTATGGCCAAACCAGTGTTGAAACCCAGCTGGCTCAGTTTTTACTATCCTTTGGGCAACCAGGTGTGGGCAGGTGTGTTCGCCTCCACGCAGGTCATCGGCTTCACACTGGTTTTGGTGAGTAAAGGGTTCACAGCACCACCTTTACAGCACACCAACTTTACCAGCCTGATAAATATTAGATTATGATGAGTATACGGTTAACAGCACCAGCACCGCCAGACTAAGTAATTGTAAGTCATGATGAGTATGGGGATAAAAGCACCACCACTGCCAGACTTTGTACTCACAGATCATGATTAGTATGGGATTAAGAGCAACATTATCGCCAGACTAAGTTAATGTAAGTCTGTCTGTCTATCTATCTATTGCCAGACGCCGTAATCATGTAAGCGGGTGGCCACAAACAAATCTCCTTTGTATCGCCATGTACCCCGCTATTTCACTGTTCTGCTCTCAGCTCACAAGGCTCTGTCTCATATACCTCTACACTCCATCCCTCCTTCTATATCCTCGGCCTCCCCCTCCCTCTCCCCCCCTCCATCTTACTCACATATACCGTACTCGTTAGTATTACGCTCTCCATCCTCTCCACATATCCAAATCTCTGTGCATTTCTCCTAACGCTTTCTATCAATTCCACATCCACACCACAACACTCCTTCACTTCCTCATTTGTCAGTCTGTCTCTCGATTTAACTCCACATACTCTTCTCAGATAACTCATTTCCTCTGCTCTCACTCCTGTGTCCTTCCAACAAGGTCCAAGCTTCACTTTCACACGTTAGGGTTGGTATCACAATACTGCTGTGCAGCGACTTTTTTACTGCCATGCTCACTTCCTTGCTTCTTATCACTGCTTTCAAAGAATGAGCAACCTTTCTTCTTCGTTGTACCCTTTCAAGCACATCACCCTCCAAACATCCTTACTTACTCATCACACTACCCATGACTTTAAATGCACTCACATTTTCCATTTCCTCATCATCCAACCTCACTGTACATCCAGTGACTTCAATTCTCTCGAAGACCATGGCTTTACTCTTCCTTACATTCACCTTTAAATTCCGTTTCCTACACACTCTTCCAAACTCATTCACCAAGCCTTCCAGTTCCCCTGCATTTCGCTTAACATTTCAGTATCATCTGCAAACAACAGTACAGGGAGTTTCCAAACGCTGCCCTCTCTCAGTTGGGTCGCTCCACCACCCACCGCCCTACCATATATCTCTTTTATAACCTCATCCATATATAGACTGAACAACCATGGAGACATGACACATCCCTGTTTCAATCCAACATTCAAATAGATGAATTCACTCACTTCATTATCCACACACACTGCAGCTTTAGCCCCCTCATACATACTCTTCACTGCATTCAACAACTTCTCATTTACCCCATTTATTCCTAATATTCTACAAATTCCTTGTCCATCCACCCTATCATATGCTTTCTCTAAATTCATGAAGGATGCACACAACTTCTTTACCTTCTCTAAAAGCTCTTCCAATATGGACTTTAATATGAATATCTGATTTACACACCCTCTTCCCTTCCTAAAAGCTCCCTCTTCTTCTCCAACTAATTCACTGTTCTTTCCTTAACTCTGTCAACAAGTATCCCGCGAAATACATTTCCTATTACGGTAAGAAGACAAATGCCCCTATGATTATCACACACTTCTTTTTTTCCCTTTTCCTTTGTACAGGGGAATAATAATACCTGACTTCCAATCCTCTTGGACTCTAAGTTCCTCGCAGGCCAATCTGCACATCTTCCATATCCATTCTACTGCTATCTCTCCCCCATGCTTCAGCATATCACCACCCACTTCATCAATTCCTGGGGCTTTCCCTATTTTGACTTTCTTCATTGCTTCCACTACTTCCATCCAACTGATTTCTTCTTATCTTCTCACCTCCCTCCTTCTCCAAACTGTTGCCCAGCAACTTATACTCACATTACTTTCATTCTCTATGTTTAACAGTTCCTGAAAATGTTCTCTGCTTCTGGTCACTTTTTATTTCATCCTCAAGCAAACTACCATTTTTATCTTTCACTCCCCGAGTAACTTCTTTATGACCCTGTCTAACTCTCTTTACCTCTTTCCAGAACATTTTCTTACATTTCGACTTTACACTCAGATTCCTTCTATATTCCACATCTACTCTCCTCTTAGGCCTACTCTCCTTAACCAATCTCTTCTCTTCTCTCTTCCTCTCTTCATATAGCTCTCTTCCATCTCTCAACTTCCACTACGCACCTGCTTCCGACCTCTTACTATATGCCTTTTACTTTTGTGCCACAGCTTTTCTCACCTCTTCATTTCACCAAGATGTTCCTTGCACCCCTTTTCATCTTCTCTTCACCCCACGCACGCTCGGTCCCCTCACTCCCTTGGCTCCTGGTGCCATTTAAACTATTGCATATATAGGTGATGGGCAAGTTAATGTAAAATGTTAGCTTTGTTAACCGTTAGTCCGTCAAGTAACTCCGTTGAAGTTATCCCGTTATTTCCGCCATTTAATTAACAGAAACTAGCCGTTATTCCGTTAATCGTTTTTTTTTTTTTTTACGTTAACATGACTAATCACTAATATGATAGTTCACTAATCTGCTACTTGATAATTATTGTTTTTTTTACTTATGAAACTCGGCTTTCCTTTATAAAAGACACTCTTAAAGTTAGAAAACTTTTACTAATATCCCACAATATTTTATAAATACAGGTAGATTTCAAAATTAATAGAAATGCAAAAATGACACACTCACTCAATTAGGTTATCACTTCTCCTCTTCTACTTCTTCTAGGAGTCCTCCCTCACAGGTAGGTGTTCGTTCAACTTCATAAACATCAACATGTTGAAGTTCTCATCAGACAGCTTGGACCTCTAGGCTCCTCTTGGCATTGATGATGTCCTTCCCCATGAAGGACAGGTGCTCCACTGCAGCACCAGAAGGGACAGTTGTCTTATACCTGAAGTCAAAATATACAATTTTTTTTATATATTTTTATACGTTTTGAATTTTGATTGACTGAAATAATACATTATGGATAAAAAAAATGTTAATATTTAATAATAACAAGCCTAACGTGAAGAACAACTCTACAAAGGCCTTCTCATGCATGAAAGTCGCATCATGCAGGCTGTCTACCAACTTGCCATCCAGCCATTTTTTGACCAGGTCTTGGGCCCTATTCTTCACCGACCTTTTAGAGACCCTGGTCTCATGTGTTGAGATGATATCCATGAAGTTGCTGGGGTGTGCGTCCTCCTCACTGCTGGCATTGCCTGTCATCTCCAGGGCCTTATGGTTGAGGTACTCCTCCATCTTGGCCTCCATCCCGTTCTTGCCATACTCCTTGTTTTAGGTACTAACTATAGTGATATTACTCATCATTTTAGTCATTTAATAAATAACTATGCTGTTGCGTGTTGAATTTGAAATTTTAATTTTCTACCATGGGGTGGAAGTCAGATCCAGCAAGCACTCATCATTGTCCAGCATGAGATCAAATCTCTTCTTGATGCCCTCCACCAGGGCATCTACCAGAGGGCCACAGTACTGCTCTGCAGCTGTCTATTTTTGACCTGGCCCAGCCTGATGACAGTGGTGGCACAAAGGGATAGGAGCCATTCCAAGTAGGCATTTTTATCCCTTTGGATCATGTCAAGAATGGTTGCCACAGGCTCCATTACCTTGACATACTCAGTCATCAAGTCTATATCCTACTCAGTAAAGGCCGTCTGTGCCTGCTGAACCATCACCCTTTGCTCATCCTTCTTCTCAATAATCTGGTTAAGGCAGACGATCGCATCATACTTGCTCTTCCACTTGGTGTCATTTGGAACCAGCAGTCTCTTGTGGAGCTCCTTGTAGAGAGCGTCGGAAGTTACTATGCTTTGGTTTTGAAGGTTCCACAGGGCTTTTACCTTGGCCAGGGTAGCCCTGTGGATCATCTTGAAGATGCCATCCTTGAGGGCTTTCTCAGAGTTTTTGGAGGCGACCAGGTTCCACGCATGTGCTATGTGGCCTGCCAGCTTGGTACTGTTCACCTCCTGCACACAGTCATCTGCTCCCATGTCAACAAAGACTCAAACTCGACCTCTGCCTTGTCATCTTCGACCTCTTCATCAGTGAGCAGCTGTTCCAGCAGAGTATCCTAAGGGTCGTCAACTTCAACCTGATGGCACACAGGGGGTCAGGAAACAAGTCCCTTTCTTCTCCAAACAGGATGAAGACCTTGCCAAAGTTATGTGTGTTGTCAACTGTGGTCATTGTGACTTTCTTCTCAATGTGGAAGTCAACATGGATCTTCTCTATTGCCTGGGCAAGTACATCATAATTGTGCCTTCCCTTCAACCTCACAGAGGCCAGCACGCGATGCTCCCTTTGTCTGGTGTTGCTGTCCAACCAGTGGACCGTCATCCCCAAGTACCCCTTCTTGGCAGCTGTCCAACAGTCGGCAGTTCTCGCCACCCATTGCACCTCGCTCAGAATACTGAAAACATAAAAAAAAAATATTAGTCTCTATTGTGATTAGAATTTAAGTAGAATTAGCTTATTGTCCTATCAAGGAAAGCATATATGAGGCGCTGAGTTCATTACTGGGCTAAGCGCCAAAAGTACAAAACTCCAGAAAATGCGTTTAAAGTCTAGCGACTTCAAAACTTTGATATCTCGGTAACCCCTGTTGTTATTTTGATGTTTTTTTTTTTTAATATAGCTTATGGTATTTTCTTTATTGCAATAACCCCTGTTTTGCTCTATCTGTCATTAATCATGATGATATCGTGTGAAGAAGTAAAATTTTGCCCCCCACTGCTGGACCAATCGGCCAAGGAAATATTTTTATCCTATTAATATCTACAGAAATACATCATAAGATATCAATAATATATTAACATAATGTCCCAGGAGTGTCATATTGTGGAATAAAATCAAAATTCTATGACACAAGTATTATTATTTTCACAATAATAGCAGTTGAAAGGTCAGAAACTTTGTGTGTGTTTTTCTAAGAGATT
Source organism: Coenobita brevimanus (assembly GCF_032717465.1). Lineage (NCBI taxonomy): Eukaryota > Metazoa > Arthropoda > Malacostraca > Decapoda > Coenobitidae > Coenobita > Coenobita brevimanus. The sequence continues at coordinate 36,540,593 of NC_136983.1, read as the reverse complement.
TTAACCACCAATAAACATGAATCAAATCACAAACATCAAGAAAAAACATAATAAATTATAATATTGCTGATAATAATATAAAAGTAAGGCAGCATTCAATGTATGAGGACATTATTAGAAAACCCCTGTAACCTGAATGATAAAAAAATGAACCCGTAACCTGAATAAAAAAAAGAAAACTGCCACGAGTACCAGTAACTTCACAAACACAGTGACAATAATAATAATAGTAATAATGGTTAAAAACTATAATAATAATAATAATGAGAAAGCAGCAAGTTACTATACACTACAGTTGCTGGTGGGAGTAGTGTCAGGTGTCAGCTTATTGGCTAGCTGCAGTGCAACCCGACTATCTGATTGGCCAGCTTCAAGGGGGGATAAGGAAAGGGACTGGGATATTGCCTGGCAATGCTCCCACATTAGCTCCAACACCACGGGGAGTCGACATAAGGAACATAGGAAAGCTGAACTCATAGGAAAAGCAACCATACAGCTGGCAGAATTCTGGACTCAGTTGCCTGCTTTGAGCACTAGTGCGGAACCAGACTGATTTTTTTGCTGCGTGGCGTGACGGCACAACACACGTCTACTTAACCAGGATTTTGACCCCTTTGTAGGTTGTTTCTTAGCACTTTCTTACTTCCAAATTATGGAGGGATGGTTTAGCTACTTGTTGGTGTGTGTAGGTGCTTGGTGGCCATTTTGGCGTTTAGCCTGGTAATGAACTCAGCGCCTGATAATGAGGTTATTTATAATTTGATTTTAATGTCAAATTTTGTCAAATGAGATGAGTCACTGACTAGATACTACATACTAGTAGGTGGATAATTTGTTAAATAGTACATTACCTTCCTAGTTGTTCCTTCCTCTCATTGTATGACTCAGTGATTCTTCTTCCCCAGGGTCCTCCTGGAGAGAATCACTTTGCTGGGATTCAGGACCTTGGAATACTTCTCGAACCAAGGGCAGTCCACCATCTGCAAGCTGTACGTGCCATAGACGACCAAGTCGACAAGGGTTTTGTCCCAACAAGCCTGGGAGACGCAAGCACCAGTGGCACTTATGCCAAAGGACTCACCAATTGACAGCTGGCAAGGTTGCTTGATTAGCATCCTGGCAGTAGGTGAAGTGGATCCATCACTGGACAGACTTAGGCTAGAGAAATGCCTCTTCTTGCCACAATTCAGTGCTCCCTTGCAAGCCTCCTTCACCTCTGTATAGTTGACAGGATGGCTCTTTTTGAAGTGGCTCTTAATCCCTAGAAGACAGGTGTCTGCATGTGCTGTCCAAGGGTACTAGGGCCAAAAAGTCTGGTGTCTGCATATGCTGTGCCCGCCCTCCAACCCACCCCAACCCCCATACCACCACACTCACACACAACCCTGTAGCCTCCCCACCCCGACCCCCCGGCTCCCCCACTGCACCCACCCTCCTCAATCCCCCAAATCCCTCCAGAGCCCCCCAACCACCACCACCCACCCCCACACCCCCACTATCCTCTCATCCCCCCATCCCCCAACCACCCTCCACTCCCCACAATCGCCCCCACCATCCCCACCACCTATCCCATCTACCACCTACTCCCACCACCCCAGCCCCCTACCCACTAGATCCCCCTTCCTCCTACCCCCACATTCCCCCACCCTAAACCACCCCCACCCCCTCCCTCCCATTTACCACTCCCCACCCATCATCCACCACCCCCAATCAACCCCCCTACACCCACCCTCACCTCCCAAACCACCCAACCCATCCCCCTGCACCACCTCAAAAACCCCTCATCACCCCTTCCACCTCCCACCACCACCCACCACATATCCCCCACCATATCACAGCAGCCGATTATGCACGTGCTGAGCTTACCTCAAAACATTCTGATGCCCATCTTTTAGTGGTTAATGTTGTTGTTGCTGCTCTTGTGGGCCCTAACCTCATGATGCTTGGGCAGGCTGACCTTACATTAAAAAAATAATTGTTGCCCTCTGTTTTCCTGTAGGGCACAAACTTGTCAAGATGCGGCCAGGGGTTCTCAGGCAGCTCAAAGTAATTTTCCACCTCAGCCTCACCGACATCACCATCACTAGCCACAGCAGCTTCCTGACTGTCCAGTCTGTCCTGGCCAACTTCAGTCTCACAGACAAATGAGACAAGGGGATAGACTCTTGCAATGTACTTGATTAAACGGCATCACTATGAGGAGTAGACTGTAGCACCAGTCGAGCAGGGCAGTACTCCTGAGGTGGATGGAAAGCTGATGACAGGGAGTGCTGAAGCTCCCGTTTCATCAGCCCTCAGGACTAGTTCCTGACCATCTCCCTTTGCTGAACTTTTTCAGTGTCTCATTTACACAGAGAGTAGGCCAGCATGCTCTCCAGTACAAATTTCTCTAACTATCTTCACCAAACTACATGCACAGTACACACTACACTTCCTATTCAAAAATCAACGAAAATGGCGTCCACTAATCAAGCCTCGGAGTCCCCAGGGGGGGGGGGGACCATAAATGCCCCTGCCATCTGCCCCTCTCCCGGTGACGACTCGAGGTGCCTGGAACCACTGTCTGACTCTCTTCTTCTTCATTTCTGCAACATTCGCGGCCTTTCATCTAACTTTCGCTCTGTTGAGCACCATCTCTCCTCCTCTAAACCTCATCTTCTTTTTCTGACGGAGACTCAGCTGTCTGAGGCAACCGACAGCAAACCCTTTTCTATATCCTCCTACTTTCTCTATACTCATTTCAAAGCCAAAGGTGGCTGTTGTGTATACATACGCAACGACTTATCTTGCTCTCGTGTTCCTGAACTTGATTCTTCTGAATTCTCCACACTCTGGCTTCGGCTTTCCTGTCATTCTCTGACTAAATATATCTGTGCTGTTTACTTATCCCCTAATTCTACTGACTATCAAAAATTCTTCGACTATCTTACTTCTACGATGGAACACATTCTGTCCATTTCTCCTTTCTCTGAAATCTCCATTCTTGGAGATTTCAATGTTCACCACCACCTTTGGCTCTCCTCTCCTTTCACGGATCCACCTGGTGAACAAGCCTACATCTTTTCTATCCTTAATGACCTAGAGCAGCTTGTACAGCACCCTACCTGTATCCCTGACCGCCTTGGAGAGAGCTCCAACATACTTGACCCCTTCCTCACAATAATCCTTCTGCTTACTCTGTTAATCTTTTCTCTCCGTTGGGCTCCTCCGATCACAACCTTATTACCTTAACCTGTCCTATCACTCCGGTACGGCCTGTGGACCCTCCAGGGAAACGTCGTCTGTGGCATTTTGGAGCCGCGAACTGGGAGGCCCTCAGGTAGTACTTCTTTGATTTTCCCTGGAATGATTATTGCTTCCATGGCCGTGAGCCATCTGAGTGTGCCTTGCGCATTACGGAGGTTATTCACTCGGGCATGGAAGCATACATTCCCTTCTCATATCCTTTGACTAACGCAAGAAAGCCTAATCACGCTTGTTCTAATGCTGTCCGCAACAAGGAGAAGGCCTACAAAAGGTACCGGAGCCAACCCACCCCTGAATCACATCATCTTTACGTTTCTGCCCGGAATCGTGCTAAGTCTGTTCTTCGCTCTACTAAAAATAATTTCATCCATACTAAATGCTCTCAACTCTCCAACTCGAATTCTTCCCGCTCCTTCTGGCACCTTGCCAAAAATCTTTCTAACAACTTTACCTCATCATCCTTCCCTCCTCTTTTCTACTCTGATGGTTCTGTAGCTATTTCTTCTACTGATAAAGCAGATCTCTTCGCACAGACTTTCTCCTCCAATTCCACCTTAGACGATTCCGGTGCTGTTCCTCCATCACTTCTCCCCTCTGACTTCCTCATGGCTGACATTAAAATTTCTTCAGTTGATGTATTTTCTGCCATCACTGGCCTCAGTACTAACAAGGCATATGGGCCTGATGGGGTCCCTCCTGTTGTTCTCAAGAACTGTGCTTCTGTGCTTACACCCTGCTTAGGCAAACTCTTTCGCCTTTGTCTGTCAACTTGTACCTTTCCTTCTTGCTGGAAGTTTGCTCTCATTCAGCCAGTCCCGAAGAAGGGTGACTACTCCCAACCCTCCAACTATCGTCCAATTGCTTTAACGTCCTGTATTTCAAAAGTTTTCGAGTCAATTCTTAATAGAAAAATTTTAAGGCATCTTTCCTATCACAACCTTCTTTCCGATCGTCAGTATGGGTTCTGTCAGGGACGCTCCACTGGCGATCTTCTCACCTACCTTTCAGACTCCTGGTCATCCTCCTTTCGGGACTTTGGCGAAAGCTTTGCCATTGCACTTGACATCTCAAAGGCTTTCGATCGAGTCTGGTATAAATCTTTAATTTCCAAACTGCCCTCCTACGGTTTCTATCCTTCTATCTGTGCCTTCATCGCTAGCTTCCTTTCTGGTCGTTCTATAGCCGCTGTTGTAGACGGCCATCGTTCTTCTCCTAGATCTATCAACAGTGGTGTTCCTCAGGGCTCTGTCCTATCACCAACTCTCTTCCTTTTATTCATCAATGATCTTCTAAGCTGTACATCTAACCCTATCCACTCATACGCTGATGACTCCACCCTTCACCTTTCCATTCGGTTCCCGCAACGCCCATCTCAACAGTTACTTCAAGAAACAAGGGATGAGGCTATGGCACACCTAATGTCTGACTTGGCTCGTATCGCTGACTGGGGTAAAAATAATATGGTTGTCTTTAATGCATCTAAGACTCAGTTCTTACACCTATCAACCCGACAAAATCTTCCACAGGTATACCCATTAATGTTTAATAATATTCAGCTTAATCCTGCATCATCCTTGAACATGCTTGGGTTTCATTTACTCAGGACTTATCTTGGAAAGACCATATTACATCTCTTGTAAAATCTGCTTCCAAGAGATTGGGTGTGCTAAGCCGACTCTGCTCTTTCTTTACCCCTGCACAATTGTTGACTCTATACAGAGGTTTTATCCACCCCTGTGTGGAGTACAATCTCATGTGTGGGGAGGCTCCCCCACATACAGCTCTTCTCAATAGGGTGGAGTCAAAGGCTTTTCGTCCTCATTAACTCCTCCTCCTCTTACTGACTCTCTTCAACCTCTGTCTCTTCGCCGCACTGTTGCATCTTTATCTCTTTTCTATCGCTACTTTAATGGTCACTGCTCCTCTGAACTGTCTGCTTGCATTCCTCCACTTCACGACGTCGGCGCGTAGCACCCGTCTGGCAGCAAACTCTCATCCCTTTTCTGTCCAGCTCTCTAATGCAAGAGTTAACCGTTACTCCCAGTCTTTCATTTATGCAACAGGTCAGCTCTGGAACTGTCTCCCTCTATCTGTATTTCCTGCTGCCTATGATCTCCAGTCTTTCAAACGCAGTGTGTCCAGGCATCTCCAAATGATCGGATCTTGAATTTGGCTCTCTATTGTATTTTGTTTTTCTCTTGGAGGGAACTGTTACTACGGGCCATGGCCTTTGGTTCCTTCTTCCTTGCATAAAAAAAAAAAAAAAACTCCACAGTCCAAAGTTCTATTGGCTTAGAGTCACTATGACACTATCGATTTGACAGTTTAAATGACGATTTAAAATGCTTCTGTCCTGAAGTGACCGGTAACAGAAAATAAATAACGGATTAACGGAAATCAATGTAAATTTTAATGGAAGTTAACGATAATCCATTAACTTAGAAAAAAATAACGGATTAACACATTAACAAAAAATTTGCTCCATTATGAACAGGTTAACGATTAATGCGTTAATGCCCACCACTGGCATATGATTATATGGATATATCAAACAATTCATTACCAGCTCGTGTGGTCAGTGACCAGCCATATGAGTCGCCATCACCTAGTCACTCTTTGGGTAGCGACTCTTTACCCTCCGGGTCATCTGCCAAAACTGCGAATCCAGATGTCCCTTCTATCGAGCAATACCTGGAGCCTTTGTAAGACAGTTTTACAAAATTCATAGTACTCAAAACAGCTGATGGTACTTCCCTCCGGAACCTGAACTGCATTCAGATTCACTATGGTTTAGTTACAGCATGTGGACTTATCCCAAAGCTCTCCTTGCAGGGCGATGGTTCTCCGTTGCTAGAGGCCAGGAGTGAGGAAGAGAGTTCACAGATCCAGTCCCTTGATATGGTCGCCGGTTATCCAGTGTCTGCCTCTCGTCACTTGGACTTAAACAGTCCCGTGGGGTTGTGTATTCTCGTGACTTGATCTCTTATTCTCATTTTTCCCTCTTGGAGGGGCTGGCTCCTCAAGGAGTTGTAGCAGTGCAGAAAATTATGAAGAAAGTTGATGGGATTTTAACACCCATGCCCACTCTTATCTTGTTGTGTGATCGCCATACATTGCCAGAGGTTGTCACTGCTGCGTGGTGGAAGCTTAAGGTTAAACCTTATGTTCCCCTACCTAGAAGGTGCTTTTATTGTCAAAGGTTTGGTCATGTTCGCCATTCTTACCAACAGGAAGCGTTTGGCCTTCCTGAGGTCTGTGGAAATTATGGTTGTGTTTCTCATGTTATGGTTGATTGTTCTCAACCCTCTAAATGTTTGAACTGTGGAGGAGCTCATGCAGCCTCCTCAAAGGAGTGCAATGAGTACGGTACAAGTTGATGGGGTTTTAACACCCAGTCCCACTCTTATCTTGACGTTTGATCACCTTGCTTTGCCAGAGGTTGTCACTGCTGAGTAGTGGAAGCTTAAAGTTAAACCTTATGTTCCCCTACCTAGAAGGTGCTTTTATTGTCGAAGGTTTCGTCATGTTTGCCGTTCTTGCCAGTGGGAAGCAACTGGCCTTCCTGAGGTCTGTGGAAATTGTGGTGATGTTTCTCATGGTACAGTTGATTGTTCTCAACCCTCTAAATGTTTGAACTATGGAGGAGCTCATGCGACCTCATCAAGGATTTGAGTATGAGATTATTTCTGTCCAAACGAAGGAGAAAATTTCCTTTTCTGAGGTAAAAGCCAGGGTAAGAAAGAGGTTCATTTGCCCTGGGGTTACCTTTGCTGCTATATAGTCTCACTCTAAACCTACCCGGCTGGTGCCCCTGCCATCAAACAATATCCCATTAACTTCTTTGGGTTCTGCTTCCCGGCCTTCTCAGTTGGGGGGTTCCACTGAGGGTATGTAGCCCAAAAGCAGCTGTGCTTCCTCTAGGGGGGTGCCTCTTCTCTCAGGGGGTGTCCCCTCAGGGGTGGTGCTTCCTGCATTTGGAAGTGCCTCCCCCATCCCGGTTCCTCTTGTGGCAAATGTCCGTGTTGACACTTCGCCCTGCCTTAACACATCCAAAATTCCCAACGTCCCTCCTGTGTATGATAAGCGTAGCCGTAGCTCCTCAGAGAGCTCAGAAACAGAAGCACTGCTACCAAAGATCTCTGCTGTGGAGCCCACTACTCCTACTTGGGATGCTCAGGGGTCGGGGTGAATGCAGGCTGAGGATGACGTTTTGCTGATGGTCCAGCCATCACCAGACAGTGGTGGTACCCAGGTCGTTGATGCGCCTGCTTAGCTGCATGAGGCCTTGCTCTCTCAGGGTTCCAGTACTGTAGGGTGTGCTACCATTCATGCTCCTTCTCATTGTGGCACTGCTTGCTGTACTCTGGCTAGGGGAGCTTGTGGTCTCTCTGCCATACCATCTCTTGTTCCTCAATAGAAGACCATTGTCTGGCCCTCTTCTTCCACGTTATCTTCAGCCGGGTGGCACACTGTGCACCATAACGGCTCCAAGTCAAGTGTTGTTCCACCTCAAAGGCAGAATGTTGTAAGACTTTCTTCTTCATCCTCATGTTTGCCTACGGATGTTTGACATAGGATGCGGGTCCCTGGTGCTGGACAGTCTCTTCCCAAGGGCCTTTTATGCATCAGTCCAAACCCGCTCACTTGTCAGGCGGTGTACAGTCCTGCACTTAATCATCATCTCTTCACTATGGGTCATCCAGTGGAATTGTCAGGGTTTTGTGCAAACTATGAGGAACTGTGTAATCTTGTTTCTCAATTCTCTCTTCTATGCATGTGCATCCAGGAGATCATGGTTATTGATGCTCTTCCTTCCGGTCCTTCTGGTTACCATGCATTTTATTCTAATCCTGTGCCAGGTGAAGGTCATCATGGAGGTGCTGCTATCTTCCTTCGCCAGGGTATTCCATACAGTCATCCGAATATCTCCACTCCCCTGCAGGCTGTTGCTGTCCAGATGTTTTTATGTAGACAGTATACAGTTTGCAGCCTTTATCTTCCTCCTAGTGCTACTGTTGAATGCGAGGATCTGGAACACCTTGTTCATGGCTTTCTTTCTCCCTTTCTGTTACTAGGAGATATGAATGGTCACCATCCACTATGGGGTAACAGTGAAACCAACCCTCGGGGTGTTATGATGGCCTCCTCAGTGGAGGATGATGAGTTGGGCAATTTAAACTCCAATAAAATGACTTATTTCTATAGCCAGACTGAAACTTTTACTGCTGCTGATTTGCCCTAATGTTCAGCTGATAACATTTTAGATTTTACCTGGGATGTGTTGCCAGACCTGTATAGCTGCACCCATTTTCCGTTACTCTTGACTGCTAGCGCAGGTGGACCTCAGCCACATTTTTCTTGCTGGTGTCTGGATAAAGCTGATTGGCCACGTTTCAGGGAATTAAGTTCCATTTCCCTTTCAGTCAATGAATTTGGCTGTTTTACTGAGGCAATGTCATTTTTCACTGACGTTGCAATCAGCAGCCCTATTATCTATTCCAAGAATGGTCAGTTTCCTATAAGACCTTGATGGAACTCCGATTGCAGTTCTGCAGTGAAAGCCAAACGAGTCACCTTCTCTCAACTTTGTCATAACTGTTGGGATCCTCATTATTTGGTGGCGTATCAGAGGGCACGAGCTAATATCAGATGGGTTTTAAGGGAGGCCAGGTGTTCATTCAGGAAAGGTTATGTTTCCTTCATCAGTTCGAGAACTTCCCTCACTCAGGTATGGAACTGGGTAAGGATAATTTACTATTCCCTCCCCTCCTGTACTATCTGCAGCAGGTGGAACTGTGGCTGATCCTTTCACTCGTGCAGAGTTGTTTGTTGATTATTTTGCCAGCGTGTCACAGAAGGATGCAGATTCGCATTTTGCTTGTCAACATAGATGCCAAGAGTCTCATGGTCTCAGTGTTGCCTCTTGTGGGGGAGAGTCCTATAATGTTCCCTTTTCTATTTCTGAACTCAAGGCAGCTCTGTTAAAGTGCCTGTATGGGTACGTCGCAACATTCTGACACAGCTAGACCCGTCGACATACTGGTACGTCGTGTAATTGCAAGGTTCATAATTTGCACAATTTTCAATTTTCGTGCATGATTTTTGGTAAGTATGCTGTACACGGGACACCTTCCTCTACAAGATGCCAGGGAGGGACAATGCCTTATCCCACATGACCTCCCCCCCCACATGCCATTGTCTCGGCAATTCACCTTTTGCCAGTGACCTGGCCAATAAAGATATTCAGAGCCAGAGTGATTCCCCAATCGATGACAATATGGAGGACAAAGTTTACATAGCATTAGAGGAAGAAACAGTCAGGAATGATGATCAGGTAATGTTATCAAAAAAGGTAGGGTATGTTGATGTGTTAGTGAGTGAAACAATGTTTATATTGCCAATATTACTGTTTGAAAACCAATATACTCTCGTCCTACATATAAATTCGTACCAAATAAATAAATAAATACTGTTTATGAGTGGTGCAGAATAGCTACCCTCCCATAGAACTCGTTTTCTTTGGAACCAGCCTGATAGAAAACACAATAAGGTAAGGAGGTACCTCTAACTGTATCGAGTATTTTAAACCTCAGGTGAGCGATTTCCCTATGAATTTTCGATGTTTCTCACCAAAAGCAGAGGTTTGAGCCAAAAAATTTTTTTTCCAAAATTGGTTGGGACTGGGGGGAGTCAGTGGTGGAAAATCGGTCAGGATGTGACGGATTAATAAGATCTGGTTTTCTGGCGAGTTTCTGGCATATTGGGGTGTTGCAGTAGTTATCCCCATCCCTAAACCAGGTAAGGACCACCTGCAGGCGACGAATTATCGGCCTATCTTTCTGATGTCTTGTATATGTAAAGTTCTGGCGAAGGTGATCAATTTTAGGCTTGTGTGGTTTTTGGAGAGAGGTGACTTCTTATTCCCTGCCTGGTATGGTTTTCGAAAAATGTGATCTACCTCTGATGCACTGCTGTCCTTATAATCTTCTGTATGTGAGGCTTTCATCACTAACCAACACCAGGTCACGGTCTTCATCGATCTGGAGAGGGCATATGACACTGTCTGGCATCATGGTATTTTACTTTCTCTTCATGAGTTTGGTCTTCGTGGGTGCTTGCCTATTTTTATTCAGCAGTTTTTATCTAACTGTATTTTAAGGCTCCGAATGGAAGGAGTGCCTTCTAATGCCCGTGCAATAGAAAATGGAGTACCACAGGAGAGTATCCTTAGTGTTACGCTCTTTGCTGTAGCCATTAACAGCATAATCAGTGTTCTTCCTCACAGTGTATGAGGCTCGCTATATGTCGATAACTTCTCAGTTTCCTTTTCAGCATGTAGAATGTCTCTGATCGAGAGGAAGTTGCAGCTGGCTCTTAATAGAATTTCTGACTGGGCAGAGTGTCGCGGATTCTGTTTTTCATTAAGAAAGACAGTTGCAAAGACAGTTTGTCGTCTTCGGGGGGTTCATGCAGACAATGACTTGTATCTCTGTGGTGGGAGAACATCCTGTGTAGAAGAGATGCGGCTTCTGGGTCTTCTGTTCGATAGATGACTAACCTGGGTTCCTCATATTTGTTAAGTTAAGGTGGCATGTCTAAAAGCTTTAGAGTCTTTTGAAGGATTTGTCTCAAACCTCTTGGGGTGCTGACCGTCAGACCCTGCTCCTCTTGCTTAGGTCTCTTATTCTTCCCGAACTTGAATATGGGTGTGAAGTCTACTCCTCTGCAACAGATGCCCATCTCTAGTTGTTAAATTCTGTGCATCATACTGGTGTACATCTGGCAACCGGGTCATTCAGATCATCCCCGATCTCAAGTTTGTTGGTGGACACTGGTGTATTCCCCTTGGATTTGCAATGCCAGTTACTGATGATGAGGTGTTGGTATCGTCTTCACCACATTCCATACTGAATTTCTTGTGCCACAGTCTCTCAAGATTCACAATCTTCTGTTTTCTTTGTTTATGCGAGTAAGAAGGAACCAAGGGCTGGGAGCCCCACAAACAATTCCTTCCAAGAAAAACAACAAAAAACAATACAAAAGTGAGCCGAATTCAAGATATGTTCATTCAAGATGCCTTGACACATTGCATTTGAAAGACTGGAGATCATAGGAAGTAGTAAATACTGACAGAGGGAGACAGTTCCAGAGTTGACCTGTTGCATAAATGAAGGACTGGGAGTAATGGTTAACTCTTGCATTAGAGAGTTAGACAGAAAAGAGATGAGAGTTTACTGCTAGACGGGTGCTACGTGCCCATCATAGAGGTGAAGGGATGCAAACAGACTGTTCAGAGGAGGAGTGACCATGGAAGTAGCGATAGAAAAGATATAAAGAGGCAACAGTGCAGCAAAGAGGCAGAGGTTGATGGAATCAAGTAAGTAAAGGAGACTTAATAAGACAAAAAGCCTTTGACTCCACCCTGTTGAGAAGAGCTGTATGTGGGGAGCCTCCCCACATATGAGTGTTGTACTCTACACAGGGGCGAATTAAACCCGTGTATAAAGTCAACAACTGTGTAGGGGTAAAGAAGGCACAGAGTCAGCTAAGCACACCTAATCTCTTGGATGTAGATTTTACGAGAGATGTAATATGATCATTCCAAGATATATCCTGAGTGAAAGAAATCCCAAGCATGTTCAAGGATGATGCAGGATTGAGCTGGATATTATTAAACATTAGTGGGTACTCCTGTGGAAGATTCTGTTGGGTGACAGGTGTAAAAACTGAGTCTTTGATGCATTAAAAACAATACGATTATCTTTACCCTAGTCAGAGATATGAATCAAGTCATACATTAGATGTGCCATAGCCTCATCCCTTGTTTGTCGAAGAAAATGCTGGGATGGATGGTGTGGGAACCGAATGGAATGTGAAGGGTGGAATCATCAGCGTACAAGTGGATAGGGTTACATGAACAGCCTAGAAGATCATTGATGAATAAAAGAAAGAGAGTTGGTGATAGGACAGAGTCCTGAGAAACACCACTGTTGATAGATCTAGGAGAAGAACGATGGCTGTCGACATCACTGACAATAGAACGACTAGAAAGGAAGCTGTAGATGAAGGCACAGATAGAAGAATAGAAACCGTAAGAGGGCAGTTTGGAAATTAAAGATTTATGCCAGACTCGATCGAAAGCCCTTGAGATGTCAAGTGCGATGGCAAAGCTTTCCCCAAAGTTCTGAAAGGATGATGACCAGGAGTCTGAAAGGTAGGCGGGAAGATTGCCGGTGGAGCATCACTGACAGAACCCATACTGACGATCAGAAAGAAGGTTGTGATAGGAAAGATGCTTTAAAATTTTTCTGTTAAGAATAGACTCGAAAACTTTTGAGACACAGAATGTTAAAGCAATTGGACGATTGTTAGAGGGTTGGGAATGGTCACCCTTCTTTGGGACTGAAGGAAAGATACAAGTTGAAAGACAAAGGCGAAAGAGTTTACCTAGGCAAGGTGTTAGTACAGAAGCACAGTTCTTGAGGACAACAGGAGGGACCCCATCAGGCCCATATACCTTGTTAGTTCCGAGGCCAGTGATGGCAGAAAATACATCAGCTGAAGAAATTTTAATGTCAGCCATGAGGAAGTCAGAGGGAGGAAGTGATGGAGGAACAGCACCGGAATCGTCTAAGGTGGAATTGGAGGGGAAAGTCTGAGCCAAGTAATCTGCTTTATCAGTAGAAGAAGCAGCTACAGAGCTATCAGAATAAAAAAGTGGAGGGAAGGATGATGGGATAAAGTTGTTAGAAAGATTTTTGGCAAGGTACAAGATGGAGCGGGAAGAATTCGAGTTGGAGAGTTGAGATCATTTAGTACAGATGAAATTATTTTAGCAGAGCAAAGAACAGACTTAGCATGATTCCGGGCAGAAACAGAAAAAAGTTGTTATTCAGGGGTGGGTTGGCTCTGGTACATTTTATAGGGTCTCTCCTTGTTGCAGCCAGCATTAGAACAAGTGTGATTAAACCAAGGATTTCTTGCATTAGCCAAAGGATATGAGAAAGGAATGTACACTTCCATGCCCGAGAGAATAACCTCCATAATGCGCAAGGCACACTCAGATGGCTCCCGGCCACGGAAGCAATAATCATCCCAGGGAAAATCATAGAAGTACTGCCTGAGGGCTTCCCAATCAGCAGCTCCAAAGTGCCACAGTCGGTGTTTCTTTGGAGGGTCCGCAGGCCATTCCGGAGTGATAGGTTAAGGTAATAAGGTTGTGATCAGAGGGGCCCAACGGAGAGGAAAGATTAACAGCATAAGCAGAAGGATTAGCTGTAAGGAAGAGGTCATGTATGTTGGAGCTCTCTCCAAGGCAGTCAGGGATACGGGTGGGGTTTATGACACCCGTCCTAATTTTCCAAAGCCCTTTGGTTACAGGATCCGGTCTGTTATGTCAGCCCTCTCTGTTCCGAGATGGGCATTTTGTCCACATTGGATCCCAAGGGTGGGTTCTTGGCTACTCCCTTGTGTGACATTTTGTAGGTCTGTTGTTAAAAAAAGGGCTCACTACCCTCTCAGATGTCCATCTCTCTCTTTTTAGAACACGCCTCCACTCACGAAGGTACTGTCTCCGTCTATACTGATGGGTCTAAGACTGATAATGGAGAAGGATTTGGTGTTGTCTTCCTTTCCTTTAGTAAGGGCGGTAGCCTTCTTGGCATTACTTCAGTGTATATGGCGAAACTGATTACGATTTTATATGCTCTCAAAATTATTTTTACTATCCCTCAATCCATTTTTGTTATTTTTCGTGACTTGCGTAGTGCTCTGTCTGGACTTGAGTGTTTTAATGCATCCCATCCATTGGTTTTATCAATTACAGAGTGGCTTTTTCTTCTTGGTCTTCGTGGCCGCCAAGTGGACTTCTGTTGGGTTCCCACCCATGTTGGTGTGCTGGGCAATGAGAGGGCAGATGCTAAAGCTACGTCTTCTCAACAGCTCCCAACTGACTACACACTTCCTGCTTCTGATGTAACACTTACTTGCGGTACACACTTCGTACGTGTTGGCAGAGGCACTGGAATGGTCTTGCTCATAATAAGCTAAAATAAATCTTTCAGAGAGTGGTTGTGCCAAGAGTTCTCCCCTCCATGTCTCGGCAATTGGAGGTGGCTCTTGCTCGGCTCCACATTGGGCACTCCCGGCTTACACAAGGGTTCCTGATGAGTGGTGGGACCCAACCGTACTGTGATGATTTCCTTGCCTCCCTTACTGTCCATCACTTGCTGGTCGAGTGTCCGAGTTTGGGGGACCTACGCCAGAGTTTCCTTCATAAGCATAAGGGGGCAGATGGTGTTCACTATCTCTCCTCGATGCTTGGTGAAGCCTCTAGCAATGATTTTAGTTTTCTTCAGGAGGCGGGCCTCCTTCCACTTTTATAAGTAATTGATATGTTTTTATAATAGTTTGATTATTTTCAGTGTTTTATTCCTCCTAACAGATATTAACTTTGTTTTGAATATACACTTTTTATTTGCTGCGTCTTTTACCTTGTTGTCCTGCGGCGAATAACCCTGGCAGTTGCTGCGCCGCCAGATTTCAATACAATCAGTCCATCAGTCTTCACCCCACACGATCCAAAAAATATTCAGACCTGATCCTGGTTACAAACAACGTAGTGAATGTTCGCGGTTTCTTCGTAATGGAAATAGTTCTGAATGGTAGTTTACTTCTTTTGCTGTATGAACTTTATATGATTTTGATAATAACAGCAGTCATACACATAAATGACTGGAGAACATTTTCAACTTGTTCTTTTATCTGTTTCAGTATGTAATGGCGGAAAGTGTGAAGATGTTTTATTTTTGAATGTGTGGTCATCCATTCTTCCATTAAACACCCAAATAATCCTTATCATAAGGTTCACTGTTGTTCTTTTGCGTTAACTAGGCCTAAAAGGCCGAGCCATTACAAGAAATTAACACGATACCTGCGCTAGTCACGGAGAAGTGCCATGGAAAGAATGCACTTTTTTTTTTCCACCACTGTGCTGCGTGAAATAAGCTGTATAAAAACGAAAATCTCAGTCAAGTTAGGGTGAAACAACCATAGTGGTAACAATAACCATGAAAACGGTGTTTCTTTCATTGGCCCAGTACATCCTTCAGGAAATATTTTGATATCAGAAATTAAATACTACCTCAGACAGGCTTACAGTTACAAATGATACAATTGTTACTTCCCGAGGCTTTCCTTGTCCATGGTGATAAAGTGAGGCGAATGGAGATTAGAGACTGATTAGGAGAATGTATGAAAGCGAAGTTGGCAGCAGAAAGAAACCGAGATGGAGATAAGATGAGAGGGCATATAAGGGGAGGTGATGTGTCTTGGGCCCGTAAACTGTACTCACCGGGTAAGGAAGCACTCTAATACCTTTTCCCAAGCGATTTATTCTGCTCATTACACTTTGCCACCCTCTTTCGTTTTGCTCAGGCCATTCTGATATCACCATACTGCAAAAATAATGTGCAGCATTATATTGACCAGCCAAAAAAAAAAAAAAAAAAAAAAGGATAAGGTGCTAGGGAGTCTCCTTAACTGACAACAATAAGGGCCTTGGTAAGAAAGGTTGTCACTAAATAGGTACAAAAGCGCCTTGAGCTTCCTTTTCGAAGCCAACCCTCATAGGATGTCCTCAAGCAATAGGTAAGTAAGTAGATGATCTTAATATTCATATATTAAATATATATATATATATATATATATATATATATATATATATATATATATATATATATATATATATATATATATATATATATATCACAGCATTACTTGACTTAAGTTTAAAATATCAGTATCAAAGTTTCCACTTCATTAGATCCCAAACATTTTTGTCAAAAAGCTTCCCTTCAAGTTTTCACGAAATTCTCACTCCTCACATTTTGAAATTTGCTTTGATATGTGTAAAATTCGACAAGGTGTACTTAGACTTGTTGAGGTTAAGCAGATCTGTCTATAGCTAAATGCCTTAATCCCGTAAGGCGTGGCCAGAAACAAATCGTCTCCATGTCGCCCTGTCCCCCACCATTTCCCTGTTCTCCCGCCAGCTGACTCCTCCCTCTCGTATACCTCTCCACTCCATCCCTGTGTCTCATCCTCGGTCTCCCACTCCCTCTCCCCCCCCTTCCACCTCACTCACATACACTATCCTCTTTAGTCTCTTGCTCTTCATCTTCTCCACAGGGCCAAACCACCTCAGTGCATTTCTCCTAATGCTTTCTATTACATCCACATCCACACCATATTGCTTGTTTAATTCTCCTTTCAAATAACTCATTTCCACAGCTCCCATTTTTGATTTATGTCTTTCCATTAACCCGTCACGTCCCGAGGTTTTCCACACCTCTGACACCCCCTAATCCCGAGGTATTTTCAATTTTTTTTTTTTTTTGGCTAAAACCTCCGTTTTTGGTGAGAAACATCGAAAATTCATAGAGAAATTGCTCACCTGTGGTTTAAAATACTCGATCCAGGTAGGAGTTCCTCCTTACCTGACTGAGTTTTCTAACAAGCTGGCACCAAAGAAAACGAGTTCTATGAAAGGGTAACTATTTCACACAACTCATAAACGGTATTTATTTATTTACTTGGTACGAATTTATATGTAGTATGAGAATAAATTGGTTTTCAAGCAGTAATATAGGCATTATAAGTATTGTTTCACTCACTAACTAATCACCATACCTGACCTTTTTTTGCCACATTACATGATCATTATTTCTGACTGTTTCTTTTTCTAATTCTATGTAAACCTTGTCCTCCACATTGTCATCGATTGGGGAATCACTCTGGCCCTGAATATCTTTACTGGCCAGGTAACTGGTAACAGGTGAATTGCCGAGACAATGGCGTGAGGGGGGGTGGGGGGGAGGTTATGCGGTGTAAGGCATTGTCCCTACTTGGCATCTTGTAGAGGAATAGAGGAAGGTGTACCGTGTATACGTACGGAAAATCACTTGCAAAAATTGAAAATTGTGCAAATTAGGGACCTTGCAATTGCACGACGTACCAGTACATCGCCGGGACTGGCAAATGCAAAATGTTGCAGCGTACCCATATGTCGATGGGACGGGGTGGGTTAAGGTCCAAGTTTCACTTCCATACGGTATCACAATACTATCATGCAGCTACTTTTTTACTCCAGGCTCACATCCCTCTTTCTTATCACTACTTTCAAAGAACCAACAACCTCTCTTCCCTGCTGTACCCTTTGAAGCAGTCCATTCTTGAAACATCCATCCTTATTCACTACACTACCCATGTACTTAAATCCACTCACATTTTCCATTTCCTTATCATCCACCCTCAGTGTGCACTCAGTGACTTCGTTTCTCTGGACGACCACAGTTTTACTCCTCCCTACATTCACCTTTAGATTCCATTTCTTACACACTCCCCCATGCGCATTTACCTAGCCTTTCAGTTCCCCTTCGTCGTCACTTGACAGTAGAGTATCATCTGCAAAGAACATTACGGGAAGTTTCCACATTCTTCCCTCTCTAATTAGGGCTACACCAGCATCCACTGCCCTACCTTTTAGTTCATTTATAACTCTATCCATATATAGATTCAACACCCACGGAGACATGACTCATCTCATTTTCAATCCAACATTCAGACATATAATTATATTCACTGAGATCACCATCCACATGCACTGCAGGCTTAATGCAAACATTATGCTCTTCACAGCATTCAACTTCTTCTCTTCCTAAAACCTCCCTGTTCTTTTCCAACTGTTTCCTCTGTTATTTCCCTAACTCTGTGATTAAGTATCCTGTCATATACTTCTCCTGTTACACTAAGAAAGCAAATGCTCTTATCATTTCCACACACTTCTTTCCCATTTTCCTTTGTACAGGTGAATAATTATACCTAACTTTCGATCCCCCTGGTCTCTACCGTCCTGTCAGGCCAATCTGCATATCTTCCATATCCATTCTGCTAAATCTCTTTCGTGTGTTTTAGCATTTCATCACACAATCCATCAATTTCTGGGGCTTTCCCCATTTTGATCTTCTCCATTGCCTCCACTAATGCCATCCTACTGATCTTTTCCTCCCTCCTCATCTCCCTCCTTCTCCCAGCCACTCCCCATCCACTTATACTTGCATTACTTTCATTCT
Source organism: Coenobita brevimanus (assembly GCF_032717465.1). Lineage (NCBI taxonomy): Eukaryota > Metazoa > Arthropoda > Malacostraca > Decapoda > Coenobitidae > Coenobita > Coenobita brevimanus. Next base: position 36,522,216 of record NC_136983.1, on the reverse strand, counting down.
CTTTGTTTAAAAATTTCTTAACGGGTTCTCTCCATCTGCTTACCCTTTCTTCCATTTCCACTATCAATCTTCCATTTGTATGTATCACTTCCCTATTATCCCCTCTTTACCTCTCTCCTGAACATTTACTAACATTTTTTTTTTTAATATCGGAACAGAAGAAGGAAACACAAATGAAATAAAAGAAAATTAAACATACACCATATTGTAGATGTCCTCCACCAACAGAAAGTCTGTAACAATTGGATTTAAACAGCCGGAGGTTGAAGTCTGGGGGGGAAACTACTCTGGGGAAGTGAGTTTCAAAGAGATGCAGTTCGGAGAATAAACGAATTCTGATAGGCAAAAATACTTTAATATGTCAGTGTGACAGTCCAGTCATGGGCGCTACCAGATGCCCGTGTACCACCGGGGAAGGCATGGTGAGGTGACACAATGGATGCAACTTCATATAAGCATTTTTCATAAAAGTATCTGTAAAATAATGCAAGGGAGGCAAGATTCAATTTTACTTCTAGGAGGGGTAGTTCATTTGCAATTGCAGGGTTATCATAATTTTACCAGCTTAGTTGTGAAATTTCTCTAGTTATATTAGTGCAACCTCTCCACACCCATTCCATATGGGTGAACAATATTCCAGCTGAGAATGCACAGGACTCTTGCAAACTATAGCTAACTGCTCGTCATTGAAAAAGTTACAGACTTTGTACAATAATCCTAGTTTCTCTGAAGCGGTTTTTGCAAGTACTTTGTCATGAAAGGTCCAGCTCAGGGCACTGTTAAGTGAAACATCGAGAATTTTAATAGTTTTAGAGATAGGAATATTAGTAGCACCGACAGTAATATAAGAGTCAGGCAATATCTGTCTGTTAGTAAATTGTATATATTTGGTTTTCCTAGCGTTAAATAAGACTACGTTATTATGTCATCATTAAGTGACTTTAGGTAAGTCTTAGTTAATGGAGACTGCTGTAGTGAGTTGTGAGTTTGAGATATTAAACTTTGTGAATGGGTGTTTAATTGTGAATTGAGTTCATACTCATCTGCATATGAATGGATGGGATTATGGGTCAGAGATATGAGATCATTAATATGAATTAGATATAGGGTTGGGGCCAAAAATGCTCCTCGTTGCACACCGGTATTAATCGATTGGAAATTGGAATGTACATTATCTACTTATACTCTTATCTTTCTGTCACTGAGATATGATGATATCAGAAGATGATCGGCCATTGTAAGGGAGTTTGGATTGCAAGGGACGATGCCACACTCTGTCAAAAGCTTTAGAGATATCAAAGGCTACTGCATGAGTTTCTCCATGTTGGCCAATTGGCTGGTGGATGGTATGAGTCAGGAGACTGAGTATATCAATAGCGGATCACTGATGGCGAAAACCATACTGTCTATCACTACATAAGTTGTTGAATTCAAGATGTGTAACTATGTGCTTTTTAATTACAGTCTCAAGTACTGTACTTTACCAAGGGAAGATGTGATAGCAATTGGTCAGTAATCAGTGTGGTTAGACGAACTTCCTTTCTTTGGAGTTGGGTGGATATTGGCTTCCTTCCATGAATTAGGGAATGAAGAAGTTAGTATGCATAGTCTGAATAATTTTGCTAGAACAGGAGCAAGCTCTGGAGAACACTTTTTCAAAACAAACGGAGGAATTCCATCTGGACCTAGATGGAAAATCGTGTAGGATCGGTTTTACGTATCAAGTCAGTATCTTAATTGGAGCAATTTCGGGAGAGTCAAGTTCTAGTACAGGGGTGTTCTGGCTGACTTCCTGTAAGGTAGAATTCCGGACAACTGTATGGCAAGAATGTTCGCTTTACCATGCGGGTCATTTGTAATGTTACCATCTGAAGATTTTTGTAGGGGAATGGGTGATGCCTTGTTAATGTCATTATTGGAAGAACTGAGAGTTTAGCAGATTATTCTGCTGTCATCAGGATTGTTTAATACAGTAGTACGGATGCAAGGTTGTGAAGAAAGTATGATTTAGCGAAATTACTGCTTTTGCATGGTTTCTAGCAATTTTATATTGACTAAGGGATTCAGATGTTTTTTATTTTAAGTAAGAGTTACATGCTAAGGACTTTTGCGTCGTTGCTCTGGCACAAATGCTGTCAGACCATTTTGAGGAGTCCAGTCTCTTAGTGAACTGTTGATTGCGTATGAACAATTTCATACCAGCTTGTATTATGTCATTAACGCGGGGCTAGATAGAACTGGTGTCACCGGAAAAGAAAGACTGCCATGGAACATTAGCTAGATAATTTCAAAAGCCATCCCAGTCTCCTCAGTCAAATAATCATCTGGTCATTCTGACAGGTTTAGAACAGGGAAGTTTGGGGTAATTGATTAATGAGGTTTTGATGAGATCGTGGTCGGAGGATCAAAGTGATGACAGTACTTCTAACCTGTATTGATCTGAATTATTTGTCAGGAATAGGTTCAAGAGATAGGCCTTATGGTCACAGTTATCTGGTATTATGGTTGATTGTTTTACCAACTCCGTGAGATTAAACGATTCTGGAAACAGCTCGAATTCTAGACCAGTATCGTCAGTCCTGGCAGAATACAATAATCATTCTACATTATGGAAGGTAAAATCACCCAAAACGGTAATTACTGCAGTAAAGGTAAGGTTAAGGTTAGCCAACTGTGTGGATATGGAGTCAGATATGATAAGATTTGAAGAAGCACAGGGGGAATGATAAACTACACACACACACACACACACACACACACACACACACACACACACACACACACACACACACACACACACACACACACACACATACACACTGCAAAAAACTGCATAAGAAGAGAGGTGATAAAGACGTAAGGAAATTCAGTTTCCCAAACAGAGCAATTGATCAATGGAATGCACTACCGAATGAAATAGTGTGTGCTAAAACAATTCACAAATTTAAGGATATGTACGATAAATATGGTTTAAGACACGGGACAGAACGAGCTTGACTCATTCCTGTAAAGATACAATTAGGTAAGAACAATTAGGTAAGAACACACACACACACACACACACATATACACAGTATATATATATATATATATATATATATATATATATATATATATATATATATATATATATATATATATATATATATATATAAATATATATATATATATATATATATATATATATATATATATATATATATATATATATATATATATATATATATTTTCTTGTACGACTCTGGGCAAAGGCTTCAGGGCCTATTCCCAAGTCCAAGTAGTCCTCCTTGGGGACCAGTAGTCCTCCTACATCTCTACATGTCACCACTTTGGCGCTAACTCCCACCATCCATATTGAATACATGCTAGGACTGTCCCATACAGTACTGGTGTACTGGTATTAGCGGGGATACTTGTCAGCGGGTCATCTGGTAGATCAGAAAAGTATGCTTTTTAAGAAATTCAAATCCTTAAACTGTTCCCTGCCCCAGCCGGGATTCGAACCTGGGTCCATTGGGACTGCAGGTCGCCTCTCTACCCATCTGGATAACTTAGTTTCTATAGTGAATAATCAAAAGCAGCTGAAGTGAAGTTCAAAACCGTGTCAACTGCAAATTCAGATTTAATATAACAACACGTGCCACCCTTGTTACAAAAGATTGTGAAAAGATGGTAACCAGGAAAACAAAATGGGGATATGTCAGTGAAGGGAGATATATGGGGTTTTGTGAGCAACATGGCTAGAGGAGATAGCGACTGGAGGAAAAAATGAACAGAATTCAGATTGGTATTAAGACCACATAAATTTGTGAAATAAAAGGCCGAACCTGTGCTTCCACGCTGACGAGCAGGAACAGCTTTTGCAACAACCACTGTTGGCAAAGTCACTCGATTGCAACCAGGAGGACCCTTTGCCGCCAGCCCTACCCTGCCGGTGGTGGCAATCAGTGATACCACCGAATTTACTGATACTAATGCAGTGGCCATTGCTAAGGGGGATGGAAAGAGAAGGTGTTGTATCTAATGTGCATGTAGAGGTAGAGGTATTCTGAGTGTGTGCTGGCCTACTCACTATGTTAATGAAAACACTGAAAATCTCCAGCAAAGGGAGATGGTCAGGAACATGCCTGAGGGCTAGTGAAATGGGAGCTCCAGCTTTCCTTGTCACCTGCTTGCCATCCACCTCGAAAGTACAGCCCTGTTTGACTGGTGCTACAGCCTTCTTCCTACAGTCTTTCCACGTGACACTCATATTCCTTCCTAATTCCTCATCCCCTCTCTACTTACTCTCTCTTTCTAATCTTTTCACCTCTCTCTTCCTCTCAACATATAAGTCTCTATTGCATCTCTAAACTTCCTCCATCCCTCTGCTTCCCATCCAGTTGCTATATGATGTCTTCTTATGCACCACAGTTTGTCTCACCATTTCATTCCTCCATACTCTTCCCTGTACCCCATTTCGCCCTTTCTTCACCCCACACACCACCTCAGATGCTGCAAAATTTCTTCTCTGAACATCTTGTACACATCATCCACCTCCACCATCTGCTCCAAATCATATTTAACCAGTCACTTCTCCACTTCTGTCTATCTTCTGCTTTTATTCCATCCTTTGGTAATTTTCTACTCTCCATCTTCTGCTTTTATTCCATCCTTTGGTACATTTCTACTCTCTTTGTATGAGCTACTTCCTCCTGTTCTATTCTCCTTCCATTCCTCCATCATATTTGTACCTTAAATTTCACCACCATCAAGTGCTGGTCAGAAAGTCCACTCCCCCAACCTTTGTGGGCTCTTGCATCCATTACATGCTTTCACAGTCCGTCATCTACACATACATAATCAGTCATTGCCTTCCATTCATTCAGGTTACCACCCACCCCTCTCATCATGTGCCACTTATACCTGTGGCTCATTTTGTACCTAAAGAGGGTATTGGTCATTACGAACTCCCTCCCTGCACAAGAGTCCAACAGAACACTACCACATGTGCAGGCACACCCCATACCAACTACTCCATCCACCTTCACATTCCCTGGTTTTCCATTTATATCTAGAGTCAAAAACACTTTCAAACTCCTCTCAAACTTTTCCGTACAAGGGTCCACATTTACCAGAACTTTTCTTTCACTCTGCTTGCATTGTCGTCCATTGGCACATATACATTCCTAGTCACCCACACTTTTATTCCAGCTTTCAATCTTATCTTCACAATCCTTGAACCAACTGTTCCAAACTCATATATACAGTACAGTATATTCTCCTTCCATCCTTTGCACACAATAATACATACATCCTCCATTGTCCTCTCAGTCTCACTTACCCTTGCTTATATACCCAATCCATGCTCCCACTCTCTCACACTGTCACCTGTTCATTTAGTCTCAGTTGATCCCCAAATGTCCACTTTTGCATCCTAAAGCACCAGGACAATCTTTCTCTCTCCCTCTCTCTCTCTCTCTCTGTTTCACCTCATCATTCACACCTGTCACATTCCGTGTTGAAATCCACACCATGTCTTTTGTTTGGTCCTTGGTCGTCACCTGTTGGTCAGTCCTGGTCTGAGGCATTTTGTTTGTCTTTTAAGTTAGTTGTTTTTTGGGGAGGGGCACTAACCCTCCGCCACCCCAGTTGTTGACACATAAGGAATGGTTGGTTATACAGGTATGGTTGCCACCCACCCTATTAAATGATTTCCTAGCTTACAAGAAATAATTTGTCTTGTTACTCAATGTACAGTCACCGTGGAATAAAGCATTATCACACTGAATGAGCAATGATGGGTGCCCTCACTAACCATCTGTAGTAAAAAGAGAGCTTATTTAACTTGCCCCATGCCAGCAACGTATATATACATCAGGCCCTGCCTGTGCGTGAAATGCCAGTGACATGTATATAAGTCTTGGACATGAAATATTTGCCAAAATTCAAAAATTCATTATTGGCACGAGTTTTTCATTGGAGATACTCCTGTACCTGTCGAAGCCTTAAACCCACACTATGAGTCATCACCACATCCCTCCTTCCGCGTGGGACCACGCCAACTTAGTCCAGGTTTGTGAGTGAGTGAGCACCATGTTGCATTGCAGTATTCCCTAAAACGAGATTGATAAGCTCCTCAATATCTCCTTTGATAGAGAAAGTGATTCTCCCATTGATGATGTTGCTGATGGAGACTATGTCCAACCTGAGTTGGCATCAAGAAGTGAGGACGAGTTTCCATCCTAAAGAAAGGTGAGGTATATGGTTGTCTGCATGGCCGTATCTCACCCTGCACCACCACCACCACCACCACTTCCCACCTCATCATGCCACTCTCACTCCATGAACGATTCCCCTAGTGATGAATACAAGGCCCGACCCCTCAGGTGAGCATCAGCTGCCTTCGTTGGTACGATTGCCTAGGAAAACCCAGAGGAGTGGGGAAGAATATTTTTAATAAAAAGTACAAGGTGAGCAGTGCTTTGTTCTATTACGTGGTGCTCGACGATAACCGCCACCTCCAACATCACTCCACGCTGCCTCTCCCTAACCCAGCACCTCCACTGCACCTGAACCTTCCCACACTCGCTTCCCACACCCTCCCTGTGCTTCCTCCCCACAGCCTCAAATTGTGGGCAAAGGAGCAAAAGGTAAAGTAAAAGGGAAAGCAGGGGGAAGAAAAGTGCGAGTCATGGGGAAAATGAGGAGGTAAGCTTTATTCCCCAACCACCTCCCCACTCTGCTACTGAATTTCCTCCCCATCCTGATGACTGCGACAGAGATGGTCCCGTTGGTGACGAGGGCAAACCGAAGGAGGGGCTGAAGTCACGTGGGAGTGAGAAGATGGGAGCAATGTTGTTACCATCACTCATCCATTCACAGGCAGTGATACGGAAGGTTGTACTGTGCCAGAATTGACTTCCACCTCAAGGAGCATCGATTTCTTCAAGATTTTTTATGATCTATTATTGAGAATCGTTCGCCTCCCTAACACCTGTGGTGCCTTCTACCATGGCACAACCCAGCAGTCACCCCACAGCCAGCTCTTCAATGCAGACATAATGAGTGACAAATTGTACCTCTTTTTGGTCTTGGTTTCCCTGATGAGACTAATCAAGAAAAATCAATTGCCATCGTACTGTACTATCGACACCCTTATGTCGACATCCTTCTTCGGAAGAGTTGTGGGGCGTAATAGGTTCCGGTGCATACTAAGGCGCCTTCATTTTTTCGACACTGAGGACCCCAGCAACATTGGCAACACTGACAGGATAAGGAGGATTAGGCTCGTGTTTGATCATCTGAGGGCACAGTTCTCTGCCTCTTTCTCCCTACAGAGACCTGGTCATAGACTAGAGTCTCGTGTTATGGAGGGGAAACAATGCCTTCAGGCAGTATATCTCAAGCAAGAGACACCACTTTGGGTTCAGGATTTTCATCATGTGTGACTGCAAGATTGGGTATGTGCAGGGCATAGTACTGTACGTAGGTGTGAACAGTTGGAATGTCAAGGGCAGTGGTGAAGACGATGATGGACAAGTACCTTCATTGGGGGCACATCCTGTACCTGGACAATTGGTACAATACCTTATTCTCGCTCGGTACTTGCACCAGCAAGAGACAGGCATCTGCAAGACTGTAAAGAAACCAGAGATACATGGTACAGGTGGGCTGGAAGCTGCAGAGGAAGGAGGTGGTGTTTTACCAGCTGAACAATATCCTTGCTGCCATCTTGCACCACAACCAAGAAGTGAACCTGATACCAACGGTTCATCACCCCCTAATGCACCTCTCCAATACCGTGGACTATCACAACAAGAAATGGGTTCACATTTGGAAGCCAAAGGCGGTAATTGATTATAATATCAATATGCAGCAAGTGGACGAGTCTGACGCTATGATTTCAAGTGTGAACTGTGCCAGGCCCACAGTGAAGTGATACAAAAACTTTTCCATAATCTTCTGGATAAAACGGTACTGAAAGTCCACCTCCTCCAAACCAGCATTATGGGAACCAATGAGACCTTTGAGGGATTCATCAGAGAGCTATGAAGGGAGCTGATTGGCACCCATGGATGAGATCGTGGTACTCACCAACATGGGCCTCGCTAACATCCACGCGGTGGTGACAATCCCCTGCGCCTCATAGAACACCACATCCCTAAAGTTGTTGCTGCACAAGGCACAAAAAAGGCTCCCCAATGCAGGTGCCATGTCTGCCAACACAGAATATCACAGCCACGTACCCAGCTGAAGGGCATCAGGTACCAATGTGTGGAGTGATATGTGGGGTTGTGCCTATTCCCATGCTTTGAGGAATATCACACCCTCCACCACTCCTAAGTGTTAGAAACCTCTGTTGTGTGCGAAAAAAGATGCTCATGAATGTTCCTGTAATGTATATACAAATTACTGTAAGTTATTTCATACATAACTAATGTATACACAAATTAGTGTAAGTTATTTCATAAGTAACTGTAATGTATATATTAATTAGTATAAGTGATTTCAATCTGTAAAAAGAACTAACCAAACAAGCGAAAAAAAGCGCCTCGGACCCGGACGGACCATACATTGATGACTATGGAACGGACAAAGGACATTCTTATGGTGGGAACTTGGAATGTGAGAGGAGTGAATGATGAAGTGTAAGAGAGAAAGATTGTTCAGGTGCTTGAGGATGCAAGAGTGGATATATGTGCATTGACTGAAACTAAATGGAGAGGTGAAAGGGTAGGAGAATGGGAATACGGTTTAGGTATATGTGCGGGAGTTAATGAGAATGAAAGGGCAAGAGAGGGAGTATGTCTGATGATAAGCAAGAAGTGAAAGGAGAATATAAGAGAGTATGGAACAGTGGGTGCAAGGATTGTATGGGTGAGGATGAAAGTAGGTATACAAGCGTGGGTGATTGTATGTGTGTATGCTCCGACAGAGGACCGAGTGGCAAGAGTGAAAGATGAGTTCCGGGCGAGAGTAGAAGCATGTATGGACAAATCTGAGAGGAGTGAGAGAGTGTTTTTGATTGGAGACATGAATGGCAAAGTTGGGAATATACGAGTGGATGGAGTGGTTGGTCAGTGGGGTGTGCCAGCTGAAGTAGATGGGAATGGTAGTGCTTTGGTGGACATCTGTGCTGGTAAGGGGTTGGCAATAGCCAACACCTACTTTCGGCATAAGATGATCCACTGGTATACATGGAGAGTAATGGGGAGGATGGATGGTGAGTTTGTTGAACGAAAGGCAATGATAGATTATGTGTGTGTGGATGAGCGAATGAGAAGACAAGTGTTGGATGCAAAAGTGTGGAGAGGGTGGGGGAATGGAGTCTCTGACCATCACTTAGTGATGGCCAAGGTAAAGCTGGAAAGAAAATGGTTGAGGAGACGAAGGGGAAGACAGGAGAAAACAGCTCCTCTGACAAGAGTGGAGAAATTGCAAGAGAGTGAGAAAATGGCAGAGTATAAGAACATAAGGGAAGAAAGATTGGGAAGGTATGAACTAGAGCAGATGGAAGGGGTGGAAGATGTATGTAAGATATTCATGAAAGAGATAGGCACTGCATGTGAGGTGGTTTGTGGAGTGAGGAGGAGATGCAAGAGTGTGCAAGGGACAGCATGGTGGAATGATGAAGTGAAACGAGCTGTGGAACAAAAGAAGAAGGCATATAGTGAATGGTTAGCAAGCAGAGGTAGGGGAGAAGATGAGAGAGAGAAGAGAGAGAGGTATATGTAAGTAGGAGAAGGGAGGTGAAGAGACTGGTGAAGGAGAGTAAGAAGAAAGTGGATGAAGAGTTTGGGAGGAATCTGAGTGTGAAATGGAGAGAGAGTAAGAAATTGTTTTGGAAGGAGGTAAAGAAAGTAAGGCAGTGTGAAAGGGGAAATAGTATGGAGTGAAAGTTATAAATAATAGATTGTTGGTGGAGAAGATAGAGAAATTGAGGAGATGGAAGGAGCACTTTGAGGATTTGTTGAATGTAGAAAGTGAGAGCAGTGCGAGTATAAGTGGTTGGGGAATGGCTAGGAGAAGAAGAGATGAGAGGTGGGAGGAAGAGATCAGTAGGGCGGAAGTAGTGGAAGCAATGAAGAAGATCAAGTTGGGAAAGGCCACAGGAATTGACGGAGTGTGTGGTGAAATGCTGAGGTATGGGGGTGAGATTGTTGTGGAGTGGATATGGAAGTTGTGTAGATTGGCTTGGGAAGAGGGAAGGGTTCCAGAGGACTGGAAATCAGGTATAATTGTTCCTATATACAAAGGAAAAGGGGAGAGAGAAGTATGTGGTAACCATAGGGGTATTTGCCTTGGTGTGACTGGAAAAATATATGGTAGAATACTCATTGATGGGGTTAGGCATATGACAGAGGAGCTAGTTGGAGAAGAACAAGGGGGATTTAGGAAGGGAAAAGGGTGTGTAGATCAGATATTCGTTCTACAATGTTTAGTGGAGAAGTATATAGAGAAGGGAAAGAAAGTGTATGCTGCCTTCATGGACTTGGAGAGAGCTTATGACAGAATAGATAGGCAAGGTATGTGGAAGGTATTAAGAATATATGGAGTGGAGGGGAAATTGTTGAGTGCAGTGAAGAGTATGTACGAAGGAGCTAGGGCTACGGTGCGAGTGGATGGTGAGCTGAGTGAGTTCTTTGATCTCAATGTAGGACTGAATCAGGGTTGTGTGATGTCTCCATGGCTGTTTAATATATACATGGATGGGGTTGTAAAGTAGGTTCAAGATAGGGCAGTGGATATTGTGGTGGCTCTAATGAATGAGGGTGAGATGTGGAAGATTCCGGTGTTGCTGTTTGCTGATGATACAGTATTGTTGAGTGAAGATGAATGGGAGTTGCAAGGTTTGGTGAATGAATTTGGGACAGTGTGTAGGAGGAGGAAACTGAAAGTTAATGTAAACAAAAGTAAAGTTATGGTGTTTGAGAGGAATGAAGTCACAGAATGTACAGTGAGGTTGGATGGTGAGGATATGGAGAATGTGAGTGCATTCAAGTACTTGGGTAGTGTGATGAGTAAGGATGGAACTTTTGGGGATGAAGTGCATGAAAGGGTACAGCAGGGAAGGAAGGTTGTTGGTTCACTGAAAGCAGTGATGAGAAATAGGGAGGTGAGTATGGAAGTTAAGAAGTCACTCCATGATAGTATTGTGATCCCTACCCTGACGTATGGAAGTGAGGCGTGGACCTTGCAAGAGGGGAACAAGTCAAGAGTGGGAGCAGTGGAAATGAGTTACTTGAGAGGAGCATGTAGAGTGACATGTAGGGACAGGTTGACGAATGAAGAAGTGAAGGAACGTTGTGGGGTGGATGTGGTTGAGAAGATTAGGAGAAATACACTGAGGTGGTTTGGGCATGTGGAGAGAATGGAGAATGAACGACTGACCAAGAGGGTGTATGTAGGTGAGGTGGAGGGAGGGAGAGGGAGGGATAGACCAAGGATGAGGTGGAGGGATGGAGTTGAGAGGTATATGAGGGATGGGGGAGTGAGTTGCGGGAGGGTAGTCAAATGGTGGGTGACAGAGCGACTTGGAGGCGTTTTGTCTGTGACCACCCTTTGCGGGATCAGGGCATTGGACTATAGATAGATAGATAGATAGATTTCATAATAATTAGTGCAGTGTAAGTACTTCATATATAACTTGTGTAATGTGTCTTGTGTGTTCGAGAAAAGGCACACATAGTGAGTACAATGTGCAAGAATAATTCGTTGTACAAAGCAAAAAGACACAAATGTAGAATATATATGTGTGGGGAAACACATATGTGAAAACTAGAAAATCAAATAACATCAATATTCATCAGAAAAATGCCACTCACTCACTCGAATGTCGTAATGTGCCCCTGCACATCACTTGGGGACAGTTCCCACATAATCCGTGTACCTTCCGAGAGTGACCCTGGATCATCTGGGATACTTTCCCATGAAGAAATCGAAGATCTACCTCAACTCGCTGGGTGTAGGTGGTGGCTGATGAAGTCTGTTGGAGTTACTCCGAACATTTCAGTCGGTCGCCAAGAGAGAATTGACCTCAAAATCGACCTTTTAGGCTTCTGTTAGTACTTCTATGGTTGTTCTCCATGTTTCTTCATCAATCCTAACCTATCTAGCAAAAAAAAAGAAAAAAAAGGTCAAAAATTGGCTGGCACTGGGGTGTCATGAGGGTCCCAAGTCAGCCGGCACAGGGTGGGTTAAGAAACCGTAAGCTTTTCTATGAAGGAACGACTGGCTACTGGTACATATTTTATGGCACATGGCCAATGGTAACAAGTTTATATTAAAAATTATAGTATCATACTGCAACAACATTGATAATCAATAGTAACAACACAAAAGACTGACTGACTGATTAAATATAATCAAAATCTGCTGGCGCAACTGCCAGGGTCATTTGCCGCCGGACAACAAGGTAAATGATGCTGCAAATAAAAATGCATAATCAAAATAAAGATAATACTCATTAGTAGAAATATAACACTGAAAATAACAAAAGAATACTGTATACAATGGCAATTACTTATAAAATGAGAATAAGGCCCACCTTTTGAAGAAAGCTAAAAACGTCAGTAAAATCACCAGAGGCTCCACCAAGCATCGAGGACAGACAATAGGCACCATCTGCCCCCTTATGCCTATGGAGGAATCTCTGATGTAGATCCCCCTGACTTGGACACATGACCAGCAAGTGACTGACAGTAAGGAGAACAAGGCAATCATCACAGTATGGTTGATTAACACCACTCATCAGGAACCCAAGCATAAACTGAGAGTACCCAATGCAAAGCTTGGCAGGAGTCACCTCCAACTGCCAAGGAAGGGAGGGGTGAATGCTCGGCACAGCCACTCTCTGGAAAATTTTCTTTTAGCTTATTATGAACAACACCATCCCAGTGTTTCTGCCAACACGTGTGAATCACGTACTGCAAGTAAGGTGCCACATCAGAAGTGGGAAGTGTGTAGTTGGTAGGAGGCCATTGAGAAGATGCAGCTTTAGCTAAAGTATCTGCCCTCTTATTGCCTACCACACCAGCATGTGTGGGAACACAACAGAAATCCACATGTCGGCCACAATGACCAAGAAAGAAAGGCCACTCTAAAATTGATAAAACAAGTGGATGGGATTCATTAAAAGACTCCAGTGCAGAAACAGTATTACGGGAGTAACTAAATATTGGAAAAGCAGAGTGGGGGAGAGTAAAAATGATTTGGAAAGCATATAAAATCGCAGTCAGTTCCACCATATACATTAAAGCAATACCAGGGAGGCTACCCACACTACTGAAGGAAGGGAAAACAACACCAAAGCCTACTCTGCAATCAGTCTTAGATCCATCAGTATAGACGGGGACAGAACCCTCATGATTGGAGGCATGTTCTAAAAACAGAGAGAGAGGCTCTTGAGAGGGAAGTAAGTCCTTTATTCCAACAACAGACCTACAGAATGTCACACGAGGGAGTAGCCAAAAACGCACCCTCAACATCCGATGTGGACAGACTACCAGTCTTGGAAGAGTGAGGGCTAACATAACAGACCAGACCCTGTATCCAAAGGGCTTCAGGAAACTAGGATGGGAGACATAAACAGATGATCAGGAATTGTCTGAGACCATGGCACAAGAAACTTAGTCCGGAGGGCACTGAATACGATACCAAACCTCATCATAAGTGACTATTTTTTTATCCAAGAAAGAAGAACCAAAGGCCAGGAGCCTGCAAACCATTCCTTCCAAGAAAAAAATAAGACAATACAAAAGAGACCTAAATTCAACATCCGTTCATTTTGAGATGCCTGGACACACTGCATTTGAAAGACTGGAGATCATAGGAAGTAGGAAACACAGACACAGGGAGACAGTTCCAGAGTTGACCTGTTGCATAAATGAAGGACTGAGAATAACGGTTAACTCTTGCATTAGAGAGTTGGACAGAAAAGGGATGAGAGTTTGTTGCTAGACGAGTCCTATGCATCCGTTGTAGAGGTGGATGGATGCAAGCAGACAGTTCAGAGAAGCAGTGACCATTGAAGCAGTGATAGAAAAGAGATAAAGATGCAACAGTGCGGCGAAGAGTCAGAGGGTTGAAGGGAGCCAGGAACAGGGGGAGAGTTAATGAGAGGAAAAGCCTTTGACTCCACCCTATTGAGAAGAGCTGTATGTGGGGAGCCTCCCCACACATCAGAGTTGTACTCCACACAGGGGTGAATAAAACCTATGTACAAAGTCAACAGGGTATACAAGGCACAGAGTTGGCTTAGCACACCTAATCTCTTGGAAGCAGATTTTACAAGAGATGTAATATGATCTTGACAAGATAAGTCCTGATTGAATGAAACCCCAAGCATGTTCAAGGATGATACAGGATTGAGCTGAATATTATTAAATATTAGTGGATACTCCTGTGGAAGATTTTGCCGGGTTGATAGGTGTAAGAACTGAGTCTTTGATGCATTAAAAACAACATGATTATTTTTACCCCAGTCAGAAATACAAGCCAAGTAAGATATTACTGTAAGTATGCCATAGCTTCATCCCTAATTTTATTCAAGTAACTGCTGAGATGGACACTGCGGAAACCGTATGGAAAGGTCAAAGGTGGAATAATCAGCATACGAGTGGATAGGGTTAGATGTAATGCTTAGAAGGTTATTTGATGAATAAAAGGAAGAGAGCTAGTGATAGGACAGAGTCCTGAGGAACACCACTGCTGATAGATCTAGAAGAACGATGGCCGTCTACAACAGTGGCTATGGATCGACCAGGAAGGACGCTATAGATGAAGGCACAAATAGAAGGATAGAAGTCGGTGGACACCAGAATTGAAGAGAGTGTACTAAGATGGTATGGCCATGTGGAGAGAATGGATAACAATAGAGTGGTGAAAAAGGTATATCTGAGCGAATTCGAAGGAGGGAGGAGGTGAGGTAGGCCAAGGAGAAGGTGGAGAGATATGGTGGATGAATGTGTGAGGAAGAGAGGTTTGGAAGTCGGAGAGGCTAGGGAACTGACAGGAGATAGAGCTGGCTGGATGAGTTTTGTGAGATGTGCATGATCAGGGATTTTTGGCACCCCTTTTTAACATGACAGTGTCTGGACTGACTCTGTCAGATACGATTATGTGAAGCTACAGAACTTGGTGAATGTTTTTGGCATATCTGAGAGAACCAGGATTCCGGGGGCTTCAATGATGAGTGAATGGGAGCGTGGCCCATTGGACTGGGCAAATTTGGGCCGTCTGGACATTGGTACTCCTCACCCTGCCCTAAGGTGGGAAAGGAGGTCCAGATGATGATGATGATGATGATGATGATGATGATGAAACCGTAAGAGGGTAGTTTGGACATTAAAAATTCATGCCAGACTCAATCGAAAGCCTTTGAGATTTCAAGTGCAATGGCAAAGTTTTCGCCAAAGTCCCGAAAGGAGGATGACCAGGAGTCTGAAAGGCAGGTGAGAAGATCGCCAGTGGAGCATCCCTGATGGAACCCATACTGACGATCAGAAAGAGGGTTGTGATATGGAAATTGCTTTAAATTTTTTTTGTATGAATTGACTCGAAAACTTTGAAGACACAGGATGTTAAAACAGTTAGGCGATAGTTAAAGGGTTGGGAATGGTCACCCTTCTTTGGGATTGGCTGAATGAGAGCAAACTTCCAGCAAGAAGGAAAGGTACAAGTTGATAGACAAAGGCGAAAGAGTTTACCTAGGCAGGGTGTAAGCGCAGAACCACTGTTCGTGAGGATAACAGGAGTGATTCCATCAGGCCCATATGTCTTGTTGGTACTCAGGCCAGTGATAGCAGAAAATACATATTTTAATGTCAGCCATGAGGAAGTCAGAGGGGGGAAGTGATGGAGGAACAGCACCGGAATCATCTAAGGTGGAATTGGAGGAGAAAGTCTGTCAAAGAGATTTGCTTTATCAGTTGAAGAAATAGCTACAGACCCATCAGAGTAGAAAAGAGAAGGGAAGGATGATAAGGTAAAGTTGTTAGAAAGGTTTTTGGCAAGGTGCCAGAAGGAATGGGAAGAATTTGAGTTGGAGAGTTGAGAACATTTAGTATGGATGAAATTATTTATAGTAGAGTGAAGAACAGGCAGCACGACTCCAGGCAGAAACATAAAAAAGATGTGATTCAAGGGTGGCTTGGGTCTAGTATCTTTTATAGGCCCTCTCCTTGTTATGGACAGCATTAGAAGAAGCGTAATTAAACCAAGGCTTTATGGCATTTGTCAAAGGGTATGAGAAGGGAATGTATGCATCCATGCATAAGAGAATAACCTCCGTAATCCACAATGCACACTCAGATGGCTCCTGGCCATGGAAGCAGTAATCATTCCAGGGAAAAACAAAGAAGTACTGCCTGAGGGCCTCCCAATCCTCAGCTCCCAAGTGCCACAATCGATGTTTCTTTGGAGGGTCCACTGGCCGTACCGGAGTGATAAGACAGGTTAAGGTAATAGGGTTGTGATCGGAGGAGCCCAACAGAGAGGAAAGATTAACAGTGTAAGCAGACGGATTAATTGTAAGGAAGAGGTCAAGTATGTTGGAGCTCTCTCCAAGGTGGTCAGGGATACGAGTAGGGTGCTGTGCAAGCTGCTCTAGGTCATTAACCCGCCCCATCCCGACGTTTTCTGGGCAGTGGCACACCCCAGTCCCGACATTTTTGGACCATTTTTTTTTTTTTTTTTTGCTCAAACATCCGCTTTTGGTGAGAGACATCGAAAATTCATAGAGAAATCGCTCACCTGAGGTTTAAAATACTCGATCCAGGTACGAGTACCTCCTTACCTGACTGGGTTTTCTAACAGGCTGGCCCCAAAGAAAACGAGTTCTATGGGAGGGTAACTATTTCACACCACTCATAAACAGTATTTATTTATTTACTTGGTATGAATTTATATGTAGTACAAGAGTATATTGGTTTTCAAACAGTAATAAAGGCATTATAAGCATTGTTTCACTCACTAACTCATCACCATTCATGACCTTTTTTTGCAACATTACCTGATCATCATTTCTGACTGTTTCTTCCTCTAATGCTATGTAAACTTTGTCCTCCACATTGTCATCGATTGGGGAATCACTCTGGCCCTGAATGTCTTTATTGGTCAGGTCACTGGTAACAGGTGAATTGCCGAGACAATGGCGTGCAGGGGGGGGGAAGAGGTTATGCGGTGTAAGGCATTGTCTCTGCTTGGCATCTTGTAGAGGAATAGAGGAAGGTGTCCCGTGTATACGTGCCAAAAATCACTCGCGAAATCAATCGCGAAAATTGAAAATTGTGCAAATTAGGTACCTTGCAATGTTGCCGCATTAATTTACGTCTCCGGGATATGAGTGCACATCATGTGAGGACGTGAATTCACGTCTCCGGGACGGGGCGGGTTAAGGATAGAAAAGATGTAGGCTCATTCACCAGGTGGATCGGTGAAAGGATAGGAGAGCCAAAAGTGGTGGTGAACATTGAAATCTCCTAGAAAGGAGATTTTAGAGAAAAGAGAAATGGATAGAATGTGTTCCATTGTAGAAGTAAGATAGTCAAAGAATTTTTGATAGAATTAGGGGATAAGTAAACAGTGCAGATATATTTAGTCAGAGAATGACAGGAAAGCCGAGGCCAGAGAGTAGAGAATTCAGAAGAATCGAGTTCAGGAACAGGAGAGCAAGATAACTCATTGCGTACATATACACAACAGCCACCTTTGGCTTTGAAATGAGTATAGAGAAAGTAGGAGGATACTGAAAAGGGTTTGGTATCAGTTGCCTCAGACAGCTGAGTCTCAGTTAGGATGAGGAGTTGAAGTTTAGAGGAGGAGAGATGGTGCTCAATAAACCCAAAGTGAGGGCACCAGGATCCACCAACAAACTTGAAATTGGTGATGGCCTGAATGCCCTTGTTGCCAGACATACACCAGCGTGATGCACAGAACCTAATGTCCAGAGATGGACATCTGTTGCAAAGGAGAAGACCTCACACCCATATCGAAGTTTTGGAAGGATAAGAGATCTATCAAAGAGGAGGAGGGTCTGATGATCACCACCCCAATAAGTTTGACCCCAATGCTCAGAAGACTCAAAGCTTTAATACAAATTGCCTTTACAGAACGAATATGAGGAATCCATGTTAGTCGTCTGTCTAACAGAAGACCCCAAAACAGAGTCTCTTCCACACAGGATATTCTCCAATCATAGATATACAAGGCAAGGTCTGGATAAAACCCCCGAAGATGACAAAAATGCATTGCCACTTTCTTAAAGAAAAATGGAAGCCACGCGACTCAACCAGCTCTGACATTCTATTAAGAGCCAGCTGTAACTTCTTCTCTATCAGAGACATTCTAGATGCAGTGAAAGAAATTGAGAGGTCAACTACATATAAAGAGCCTCGGATTCCATCAGGCAGGGGCGTACCTAGAGATTTCGGGGCCTGGGGGGCTAGGTTCTTTGTGGGGCCCCCCTCCAACATCTAAATATAGGGGGCCCCCCAAAAGCTAGGGCCTGCCATAGGTATACTGTAAGAGAACTGTGGGCAGGCTTTATAGTGTAACAGTTTAACATTCGTAATCCTTGCCATAACTGGTTTTTAATTACCAAAGTACATTTTTCGGGTGTGTTTTACAGTGTTATTAATGAAACTGGTAAAAATTTTTGATGCTAATGTTACGATGTAGCAACCCACCTAATCTCACCCTACCCAGCCTAACCTAATCTAAGGTAAACCTAACTCATCAGCACCAAAAACAAGTATCAGATTCATTAAAGCATTAATAGTATTGCAAAACACATGAGGAAAAAGTTATGGCAACTTCTAAATATTGTCCCATAATCCTCTCAGCTCTATAAAATTACAAAACCGATATATATATATATATATATATATATATATATATATATATATATATATATATATATATATATATATATATATATATATATATATTGTTACGGAACAGAGAAAGATAATGTACACTTTAAGTGAGAATACTAATAATCACTACTGTCCCGTAAAGGTCCAGGTTCAAAATAAAAGAGTTAGGTAAAATTACAAGTTAAAGTTTAATGCTCAAACTAACAACAAAACATTCAGGACTCATAAGGGTAATGTAATGGCAAAAAAGAGGTTGAATATATGGTTAACTGCAATAGCCTCTATTAACACGAAATTAGCAAGAGTAAATTTACCTAAGTCAGCCCTGATAACATGAGATACCAGATAATACTCAGTGAATGCCAGATATATTATTACAGATACAAAATATTATTAATGATGGCTGACAATAAGAACCTTACATAAATTACAAAAACCTCACTAGGCCCACAGATCAACAACCTATGCTACACAGTACAAAAACAAAATGCAATAACAGTTATACTCAAATTACACAGCTGCTAGATGCTTGGAGACTTCCTGAGCACTCACAATAATAACCGTACAGGGGAGGACAGAGATGTGAACAAAATGAGGAGTAGATCTAAGTGGCAATTAATGTAGAGACTGAGCTCATTATATAGGGGCCAGCAGAGCTTGATACAACTTGTAAGAAGGACGCGCAAATGAAGCCATAGGGGACAAAGAGCTGACAATCCTACTCTGAACAACAGAAAGGACGACTTACTCTACTATAACGGTAGAAGGGGGGAACTGAGGCAGAACATGCTCGTGATCAAACATGCAGCATACTGTGCATTAAAATTACACAAAGGATGATGAAATCATAGGCTATGTAACACCTCCCCACAAAGGAAAAGAAATTTACAAAGGAAATTTCTTATTACTCTAAAACAATCTCTCTCTAAAGTCTAGATAAGCAATCTGCAATAACATTTTCTTTCCCCTTGACATGTTGTATGTCTAATGAATACTCCTGAAGAAGTAGACTCCAACTTGTCAATCTCTGATTTTTATCTTTAAACTTACTAAGGAATTTCAGTGGGTTATGATCGGTATAAATGACTATGGTGTCAAAAGCAGAGCACAAATAAAATGAAAAATGCTGTAAACCCAAAATCAAGGCCAAAAGCTCTTTCTCAATAGTTGAGTAGTTCTTTTGAGGTGGAGTGAACTTCTTACTGTAATAAGATACAGGGTGTTCAATACCCTGATCATCCTCTTGCAGCAAAACAGCCCCAGCTCCTGTATCACTTGCATCAACAGCCATCTTAAAAGGCTTAGCAAAATTTGGAGTAGCGAGCACTGGCTGACTTAATAGGATAGCTTTAAGTTTGCTGAAAGAGGATTCACAGTTATCGGTCCAGACAAATTTAACTCCCTTTTTCAGTAGGTCTGTAAGTGGTAATACAAGAATAGAAAAGTTAAGAACAAATCTCCTGTAATAACCCACCATTCCCAGAAATCTTTGTAGCTCTTTCCTACTTTTAGGTCTGGGAAGATCACTTATAACCTGAACCTTAGCTGCTGGTGGTGCAACATGTCCATCACCAATTACATACCCAAGGTACTGAACTATAGCTTGACCAAACTCACACTTTGATAAATTAGCTACAAGATTAGCATGAACTAAACGGTCAAGAAATTTACTGACATGGCATAGGTGATCTTTCCAGTTGTCACTGAAGATTAATACATCATCAATATAAACAACACACCCTGCCAAACCCTCTGTTACAACATTCATGAGCTTCTGAAATGTGGCTGGTGCATTCTTCATACCATATGGCATTACAGAACATGCAAAAGTCTTTCCTAGTGTTACAAAACATGAGATCTCCCTAGCACGTTCAGTCATAGTTACTTGCCAGTATCCTTTTAACAAATCAAACTTACTTATGTACCTAGCCTTTCCGATCTTGTCTATGCAATCTTCCACACGAGGGAGAGGGTAAGTGTCTGTTTTAAACGTCTGTAGTCAATGCAAAGCCGCTGTGACCCACCCGGCTTAGGGACCAGAGTGACAGGAGAACTCCACTCGCTCTGACAGGGCTCAATCATCTTGTGGTCCAACAGGTAGCCAAGCTCCTTCTGGATCAGAGGAACTTTCACTGGGTTCACACGGTAAGGAGGCAGTTTAATTGGCTTTGCGTCTCCAACATCGACATCATGCATCAACACAGTGGTTCTTCCTGGGATGGCACGGAACACTTGTGGGTACTCCTGCAGTAATGCCGAAAACTCCTGCCTTTCCTCGGGAGGTAGATGAGAAAGCTTAGTCTGGAGATCATTCATGATATCAGGATTCTTCCCCAAACTATCACTCAGGCTCATACTGCATGGGAGAGCTTCACTTGCAGACTCGGGAGGAACAGCTACATTGCAGACTGGGTTATTTTCGTCCCGCCTGTGATATAACTTTAGCATGTTGATGTGACAAAGTTGCTTGTTCTTTCTACGATCTGGTGTGGCGATGACATAGTTGACATCACTGAGTTTCTTCTCCACGAAATAAGGACCACTAAACTTGGCTTGAAGAGGTTGCCCATGCACCGGTAGCAGAATCAAAACCTGATCTCCTGGCTGAAAGTGGCGTAACCTGGACTTCTTATCATACCAAGTCTTCATCTTCTCCTGAGCAGCTCCTAAATTCTCTCTCGCCAGCTGTAAAGCAGTGGACAGTCGTTCTTTGAACTTCATCACATACTCCAGCAGTCTTGACGTCATCTTCCTCTGACAGCCAGCATTCCTTGAGTAGCTTAAGGGGTCCTCTTACTTCATGGCCAAACAGTAGTTCAAAAGGTGAGAAGCCCAGTGATTCATTTGGAGATTCTCTTGCGGCAAACACAATGAATGGAAGACCCTTGTCCCAGTCTTTCTGAAGTTCCAAACAGTATTTCTTGAGCATCGATTTGAGTGTTTGATGATATCTCTCCAACGCTCCTTGGGTCTGGGGTTGGTAAGCTGAAGACGTGATCTGGGTGATGCCCAACTCTTTCAGAGACTGCTTGAAAACATTTGACATGAAATTACTTCCCC
Organism: Coenobita brevimanus; assembly: GCF_032717465.1. Taxonomy (NCBI): domain Eukaryota; kingdom Metazoa; phylum Arthropoda; class Malacostraca; order Decapoda; family Coenobitidae; genus Coenobita; species Coenobita brevimanus. The sequence continues at coordinate 36,500,299 of NC_136983.1, read as the reverse complement.
GGTCTGACTGTACCTCCTTGGGCAGACCAAACTTTGTGAAGAACCCTAGCATTTCCTTAACCACGTTCTTTGCTGAGATATTTCTAAGTGGAATGGCTTCAGGATAACGAGTAGCCATATCAATCAGGGTCAACACATAAAAAAATCCTCAAGAAGTCTTAGGAAGAGGGCCCACAATATCCACCAACACACGGGTGAAAGGCGCCTCAAAAGGAGGAATGGGAACTAGAGGTGCAACCTTTTCGGTCTGATTACACTTCCCCACAACTTGACAGGTGTAACAAGACTTACAATAGCAGGAAACATCCCTGAAGATACCTGGCCAGTAGAAGTGTTTCAAAATGCGTGCCACAGTCTTCCTCACTCCAAGGTGTCCTGCCAAACTAGAATCATGAGCCACTCTAATGATATCCTGCCTACAAACACGAGGGATGACAACTTGATGTACAACCTCCCATTCACAGTCGGCTGATGCTATTGGGGGTCTCCACTTCCTCATAAGTACTTCTGACTTTACATAATAACAAGTAGAAGCACCGGCTGACTCTTCTTCACTGTAAGCAGAGTTAGCTAGACCTTTCAACTCAGGGTCAGCAACCTGCAACTCAACCAACTCTTGACGAGACAAATTATCAACACTAAGGGGTACTGCCTCATCTGGTGAGTGGTCCAAATTAGCAAGAAAAGTGTCAGCTAGGATAACATCATCATCATCATTATCCTCTAAATCACCAGTAACTTTAGACTTAGCCCTAGTGACAGCACATGCAGGGAACACGTCAGGGACATCACAATCCTGGGTCGCAGCCACTGGCTTACTAGACAACTGAGGAGCTGGACACACTTGACTTCCACCAGTATCATTTCCAAGTAAGAAAGTTACACCTGATATTGGGAGTGTCTCAACCAACCCAACCATAACGGAACCATTAACAAAACCAGACTCTAAATTCACTCTGCACAGAGGGACAGAGAAGTAATTATTCCCTACACCTTGTAAGATTACAGTTTCATCAGAGGAATTAACATTAGAGCCTAGAACACTGGTCAGCATAAGGGATTGGCAAGCACCTGTATCACGATATATTTTAACTGATTTCCTGTTATTACTGTCCAGAGGACTGACAAAACCATCAGACAGGAAATTAGCACATGAACTCTTGAAAGTGTCACCCACGTTACTGCTCAAAAGAGGAGCTCCATCATGAGAATTTAAGTTACCCCTCAAAGCAGGTTCAGTTAACTCAGTTAAAGAATTATGGGAACTCTCAAGGGTGGACACTAGACCAATTGACTGAATATTTAAAGACTCCTTTTTGTTCACATCACGCTGTCTCCTGAAACATTTCTCCGTAGTATGACCAAGCTTACTACAATAAGTACATTTACTTTTCTGAAATCTAGAGGTGAAGCTGGTATTTACTTCCTGAGAAACATCATCTTTATTCTCTTTCCTGTTACCTGTACTCTGAGTAGAGGCAACCTACTTACTCTCAGCTTTCCCTTTTTCTCTAGAATATCTCTTGTGAGTGAGAACATATTCATCAGCTAAAACTGCAGCATCAGACAAATTATCTATTCTTTTCTCATTAAGATATAGGCTTACATCTTTATTAACACACCTTTTGAAATCCTCCAGCAAAATCATCTGCTTAAATTTGTCAAAATCAGAACCCACATTCTTAGAATTTAACCACTGCTCTAACAGATCTTCTTTGATTTTTGCATACTCAACATGGGATTGCTTATCTTGCTTGTAAGTTGTCCTAAATTTTACTCTATAGGCTTCAGGAACAAGCTCATAGGCCTTAAGAATCAAGCTCTTAACTACATCATAATTATCAGATTGATCCTGAGGCAAAGATGCATAAGTTACTTGAGCTTTACCGGTGAGAACAGTTTGAAGGAGTACTGGCCAATACTTTTTGGGCCAATTAAAACCTGTAGCTACCCTCTCAAACAACTGAAAATACTTCGTTAAATCAGATTCATTAAAAGGAGGGACAAGTTTAACATTTTTAGCCACATCAAAATCATCAGAGCTAGATGATCCAGTTCCACCTTGTTTCATGCGATACTCATGGTCTGCCTGAATCCTAGCTAGTTCAATTTGTGCCTGAGCCTTTATCTGTGCCTCCTGAATCCGAGCCTGAGATTCAGCCTCCTTAGCATTTGCTTGAAATTCAGCCTCCTTAACACAAGCCTCCTTAGCCTGAGACTCAGCCTCCTTAGCACGTGCTTGAAATTCAGCTTCCTTCACACGAGCCTCCTGCAGGGCTAGCTGTAACTTAGCTAATTCAATCTGCGTTTGCTCATTTGGAGGAGTTATATTAAACAAGCTTTCATTAATCATGTCAACAATTTGATCTTTAGAATGATGAGAGCGAACAGCAATTCCCAATTGTTGAGCAACAAGCTTAAGTTCATTCTTTGTTCTGTTTTCTACATCACACACTGTTTGCTCATTTGACAAAAAATCTTTGGCTTCATCAAGCGTAGTAATAGTAGACATCATGAATAAATCACAGTTACAAAATATCAAGCAATATCCTTATGATAATATCCAGAATATCCTGATAAGAGGTCGCCAAATTTATGTTACGGAACAGAGAAAGATAATGTACACTTTAAGTGAGAATACTAATAATCACTACTGTCCCGTAAAGGTCCAGGTTCAAAATAAAAGAGTTAGGTAAAATTACAAGTTAAAGTTTAATGCTCAAACTAACAACAAAACATTCAGGACTCATAAGGATAATGTAATGGCAAAAAAGAGGTTAAATATATGGTTAACTGCAATAGCCTCTATTAACACGAAATTAGCAAGAGTAAATTTACCTAAGTCAGCCCTGATAAAATGAGATACCAGATAATACTCAGTGAATGCCAGATATATTATTACAGATACAAAATATTATTAATGATGGCTGACAATAAGAACCTTACATAAATTACAAAAACCTCACTAGGCCCACAAATCAACAACCTATGCTACACAGTACAAGAACAAAATGCAATAACAGTTATACTCAAATTACACAGCTGTTAGATGGTTGGAGACTTCCTGAGCACTCACAATAATAACCGTACAGGGGAGGACAGAGATGTGAACAAAATGAGGAGTAGATCTAAGTGGCAATTAATGTAGAGACTGAGCTCATTATATAGGGGCCAGCAGAGCTTGATACAACTTGTAAGGACGCGCAAATGAAGCCATGGGGACAAAGAGCTGACAATCCTACTCTGAACAACAGAAAGGACGACTTACTCTACTATAACGGTAGAAGGGGGGAAATGAGGCAGAACACGCTCGTGATCAAACATGCAGCATTCTGTGCGTTAAAATTACACAAAGGATGATGAAATCATAGGCTATGTAACAATATATATATATATATATATATATATATATATATATATATATATATATAGATAGATAGATATAGATATAGATATATAGATATATATATATATATATATATATATATATATATATATATATATATATATATATATATATATATATATATATATATATATATATATATATATATATATATATATATATATATATACACACACACACACACACACACTAGTACTTATAGAAAGTTTTTCCAATAATTTATACTCACAATGAGCTGTAGAGAGTACTGTTGTTTGTTATAAAAGCCAATTTTCAAGAGCCAGCGGCGTTGCACCCACCGGTTTCAATGTCAGGTGACGACTGAGACCATGTGACTTGTCTGTCTCGAATTATCGGAAGGTTTAGGCCTACCGCTTGGCTACAAGTTGCCAGATATTTCATTCTCAAAACTTATCTAATATCTCAGCCGGGATTGTCAGGATATATATATACATATATATATATATATATATATATATATATAGATAGATAGATATAGATAGATAGATAGATAGATATTAATAAAAAGCTTATAAATTCTTACGTTTTTTTTGGGCCCCCCTCAATTGAGGGCGCGGGGAGCAGTTTCAAACAGCCCCCACCCGCCCCCCCTCAGGTATGCCACTGCCATCAGGAAGTATAGTACATTGATTACACTGTTGGTGGCCACACCAAAGAGAGTAACACTAATGATACTCTCCTGTGGTACCCAATCTTCAAGCGCACGTCCATTAGAAAGCACTGCTCCCATTCGGACCCTTAAAAAACGGTTAGGTGAAAACTGCTGAATAAAAATAGGCAAGAACCCATTAAGACCAAACTCATGAAGAGAAAGTAAAATGCCATGATGCCTTTCAGTGTTGTATGCCTTTTCCAGATCGAAGAAGACCGTGACGTGGTGTTGGTTAGTGGAGAAAGCCTCACAGACAGAAGATTCCAAAGACAGTAGGGCATCAGTAGATCACATTTTATGAAAACCATACTGGATTGGTGATAGATAATCGCCCCTCTCTGGATACCACATGAGCCGGCCATTTACCATCTTCTCCAGCACCTTGTAAACACAAGAAGTCAGAGAGATGGGACAATAACCTGTTGCTTGCAGATGATCCTTTCCGGGCTTAGGGATGGGTATAACCACAGCAACACCCCGAGAAGACAGAAACTAACAAGTAGAAAAAATTCTGTCATAAAGTGCAAGTGAAATGGAAAAGGATTCGTCAGATATATGACCTAAATATGCATACAGAATATCATCACAACCTGGAGAGGAATCATGACACTGGCAAAGCCGCCTGAAGCTCAAAAACAGAAAAAGGGACGATGTAAGACTTCCCCAGAAGCTGTGAAGCTGAGGCTACAGGATTCCAAATGCCAATGTTGACATGCTGAAGGCAATTCAGTGTTCATTTTAGATACACCAGCAAAATGCTTGACAAACACTTCATCAACAGCAAATGGACAGTCATTGCCCCACCTGCATCAGATAAAAGAGGGGAAGGAACAGGAAATTTTCCAGAAATCTTTCCGACCCTGTTCCACACTTGGGTGAGAGAAATCCTTAAGAACACACACTCCCACCACGAAGCATATCTGGCTTCCTTGAACACGTGATATGCATGAGCATACGCCCTCCGAAAAGCCAGCAAATATTGAGTGCCCCCACAATAGTGGCAAAGCCAAGAGAAGGTGATCCGTTTGGCCCTCACTGCAAAGGTGCATTCAGAGGTCCACCTGGGAATTGGACATGTAGGAAATCGACCAGAAGTCTTGGGAATAACAAAAAAAGCTGCTGAGTGCATTGCATCAGTCATATACGCCACCACCTCATCAGCACTACCAAAACCATACACAGTGCAGTCAGAGGGACATAACTCCCTGAAGAGTAGCCAGTTCACCTTATCCACACACCAGCGAGGACGACGACATTGTGGCTCACACTCAGCAGATGATAAAAGAATTGGGAAGTAATCACTGCCATGCAAATCTGGCCACACACTACACCTAATCTAAAAACAGAGGAAGCTAAGCACAGAGACAAATCAGTGGCTGTAAAAACACCAATCTGACAATGAAAGTAAGTCATTTCATCTGAATTCAACACCCCCAACTGCTCATCCTCCACCAAAGAAGCCAGCATAGCACCTCTAGGGTTGGTCATACTGTTACCCCACAGTTGTTGACGACCATTCAGATCACCCAGTATAAGAAAGGGGATGGAAGGTCACGAACTAGCTGAACAAGATCTACCTTCTCAACAGATGCACTTGGAGGGAGATAAAGACTACACACCATATATTGGCAGCAAAGGAAAATTAGAATGGCGACAGCCTGCAGTGGAGCTGAAAGACTCAGACAAGTGAATGAGACATCACAGCAAACTAGGAGAGCAGTACCACCATGATGTTCTTTGGCCAGGAAGAGAATCAGAATTAAATACACAGTAACTAGGACAGCCGGAATGAGCAGTATCCCCAACCATGGTCTCCTGGATGCATATGCATACTGGGGAAAACCAGGAACTAAGACTATGCAATTCCTCCCAACTTGCATGTAAATTTCGACATTTCCATTGAATTATAAATCCCACAGAGGTGTTGTAACTTATCAGGGTATTCCCAGTACCCGAGTTCTGGACACTGGGAACCTTGACAGGTTTCCGAGTACCTGGCTGAGGGATATGTTTAGTAACAGGTTTCCTAACCATGGCTGATACGTTGGATGAGGTACCCAAGATACTCTATTTTGACAAAGGCAAAGGGGAAGAAGAAGAAGACCAGACAATGGTCCTCTTCCATTGTGGAACAAGAAATGGCATGGTAGGGAGACTGCAAGCTACCTTAACTGGAACAGAGCAGACAGGACCAGCATGAGGAGGAGTACAATCAGTAGTGCACTCTACAGTAGCAAGATCCCGAGATTGCAAGTTCTCATGCAACTGGGGAGGCACATCAATGACTTAGGTGTCACCACTGTCTGGTAGGGGCCGAACCATCAGCAAAATACTATGCTCAGCCTGCATTCGTCCGGACCCCTTAGAATCCTGAGGAAGTTGAGTAGTGGGCTCCACAGCAGAAACATTTGGTGGGAGGGCCTCAGTCCCTGAGCACTCTGTGGAGCCATAGGGATGCTTCCCATGGACAGGAGAGACGCGTGGTGTTTTGGATATGTCAGGACAAGGAGAAGCATCGACATGGACGTCTGCCACCATCACAGAAGGGTGTCAACCCTTTCTTGCTGAAGCGGAGGTGGAAACATTAGGTGAAAAGATGGGTTACCACTCGCTCCACAAACAACAGGAGCCTCAACATCATCAGTCTGCAGATCACAGGAGAGGGGAGGAGTAATGCACAGATCAAGGCAGATTCCTAGGCACAGGATGCCGCACAGATGTACCAGAGAGGACTGAGGTATAAGTAACTCCAGACTGGAGAAATCAAGTCTGGGCTCTCCTCACTGCCTCAGGAAAGGAAATCTTCTTATGGATACGTATTGACAAAATCTCTTTCTCAAAGGCAGAGCGAGGACAGTGTCAACAGGAGGAGGCATGGTATCCCCACAATGATATCAATTGATTGGTGCCTGACAGTCACCAGCATGGGAAGAGCATCCACTGGGAAGGCCAGCTTGCATACAGTGACAAGAGCGGCTAACATGCCCATACCCCTGACAGTGGAATCATCTCTTTGGGGTCGGAACATATGGTTTCAGAGGAAGAGTGGGCCTTGCAAGTTTTACAAAAGCAGGCAACGATACTCAGTCAAAGGTAAGGAACAGAGTCATAGTCGCGGTCCAAACGCCATCAATTTTCTTCTATAGACAATAAACAGACACAACACCAGAAGAGAGCAGTTCCTCCAATAACCGTGTGTCAGGATATCGCAGAAGGTCACGGAAGTAAATGATATCCTTACGCTGGTTAAAGGTGGCAAGAGGAACACATGGCACTGTGATCAGACACAGTAGTCATAGAATGGAGATGGGGGCTCTTTTCTGGGGAGAATACCTCAATCAGAAGGCTTTCACCCATTTGGAAACAGATATTTGGTTCACTACTGCAAACCAAGATAATGCCATGGTGCAAATAAAAAATGTCAACGTTTGGCACTGACCTGCCCACAGAGGATTTCAGTACCAAATATTTCGCATATGGCTCTTGCACCGTGTCGCCTGGGCCGAACCTCAGAGCTGAACCAACCCAACGTGACATCCTCCCTCTCCCAGTTCAACACTGAGACACAGGAAGATAATCCCGAGGGGCCAAAAAAGGATCCAGTATGGCAATAAAAGAAGAGTCCGAAGAACGTCTTTGGACAGATGTAGCGTCGTCAACTGATGTATTATTTATGTCTGCCATAAAGAACAAAAAAAAATTATATCCCCCACCCCTCAACCCACCACGAAGCCAAACAAGGGGAGGTCATAGGCCAGGGAGAACACCACTGGCGACTCCAGTGGTAATGAGACAGAATACTCTGGTAACCACCATGGGACCTGGACAAGGGTGAATCCAGGACGATAGGAGCCACCAGGCCCCCTAGTGCCCACTTGACCCTAGCCAACACATGGCCAGTCAACTGACCTGGCCTGGCCGAACCAGATCGCCTGTCCAACCGGAATAAGGGACCAAAGAGGTGTGTTGCTAGCTGCAGGGCACAGCATGCAGGATTGCTCAACACCTAGGACTCCAGTCTCCCAGATACGGGACGCCACACATGGCAAACATGTGGGAAGACAAGAACTTCACCCTAGATGGAAAAAGGGCAAGGATAAGCAACATCACCAGCAGGTCTCCTCTACCAGTGATATGGGTGGTGCTTGGTCCACGAGGCCAGCAAATGCCAAACCCTAAAGAAATTGGCATGCCTCCAGAGTACAGTAGGTGGCACTGCCAGCCATGCTTCAAGCCCCATCACCACGTTGAGGTGACCCCCCTCAGCTGGAAGTCTACCACTGGACTGTACATCTTCTGTGAAATGAAAGTGATAGTATGAACTTTATCCATGTTGGTGAAATGCAAATGGAATAAGTATAACTACAGATGTCAAATTGCAGATGCATCATTCCTTCTATTCCAGATTACTAGAACAGAGGTGTGGCAGATTAAACACCGACAACTAAGCGCTGGGTCGGTTATGATGGAAGTGGTGGGCAGTGTTCTGGGTCAGGGGCTTCTTTATGGCCACTCATCCAGTCAGTCTAACTATATCTTGGTGGGATCTTGGCTCATGTTTGGCCTGGTGGTCAGCACGGCCTATCGTGGCAGCCTCATCGCCTCCCTCAATCTTCCCAGGCTGCCACCAAGACCTCAAACTGCGGAAGAGCTGGTCAAAGTAGTAGAGAGGTGAGATGTGGTGTAGGGTGGGAAAAGGGTTAAACAGGGAGGAGATATGCTTGCATGCATCGGCCTTGGTCACCTAGTGGCACCTTTCCATTTTGCCCGATCTCGGGCAGCCTCCCTACTCAGCCTCTTATCTCAGACATCACACTATGACCTAGTCATGGGTCTTTTTCAGTCTCCCTCTCGCAAACCTACCCCCAGCGTTCACACTTTTCTCTTTTTGCACCCAATTGTCATTTCCCATCCTCTCCACATGCTCAAACCATCTCATTCTACCTCTCCTCATTTCAACACCATTACGCTCCGGTCCTATCCTTCCTCTTAACTCTTCCATCCTTAAACTATCCTCCCCACGCTTTGCAATTAAGGACGCACTGCACATCCACCTACTCATTGTCATTTCTGTACGTTTGAGTCTTTTCTTTATGCAAAGAATAAGAAACCAGAGACCAGGAGCCTGCAAATTGTTCCCTCATGTAAAAACAATAACAAGACAAAATAGACTATAATTCAAGATTGATTCAATTAGAGATGTCTGGACACACTGCATTTGAAAGAATGGAGATCATAGGCAGAAGGAAATACAGATACAGGGAGACAGTTCCAGAGTTGATATGTTGCCTACATGAAAAACTTGGAGTAATGGTAAATCCTTGCATTACAGAGTTGGACAGAAAAGAGATAAGAGTTTGTTGCTAGGTGGGTGCAAGCTGCCCGCCAAAGTGGTGGAGGGATACAAGCAGACAGTTCAGAGATGCAGTGACCATTGAAATAGCTACGGAAGAGAAAAAAAGATGCAACAGTGTGGTGAAGCAAAAAGGTTGATGGGAGCCTGTAGGAGGAGGAGGAGGAGAGTTAATGAGATGAAATGTTTTTGACTCCACCTTGTTGAGAAGACCTGTATGTGGGGAGCATCCCCACCCATGAGAGTAGTACTCTGCAGTGGGGCAAATAAAACCCATGTATAAAGTTGACAACTGTGCAGGGGTTAAGAAGGCACAGAGTCAACTTAGCACACCTAATCCCTTGCAAGTAGATATTACAAGACAGGTAATATGATCGCTGCATGATAAATTCTGTGAAAATCAAACCCCAAATTTGTTTAAACTTCATGCAGGATTGAGTTGGGTATTGTTAAAAATTAGAGGGTACTGTTGCGGAAGAATTTATCAGATTGATATAAATACGAATTGAGTTTTTGATGCATTAAAAGCAATGAGATAATTTTTAACCCAATCAGAGATATGAAACAAGCCAGACAATAGGTGTACCATAGCCACATCCATTGTTTGTTGAAGTAACTGCTGAGATGGAAGCTTCAGGAAGAGAAAGGAAAGGTGAAGTTTGGAGTGTATGGGTGGACAGGATTAGATGGTCATCTAAGAAGGTCATTGATGAATAAAAGGAAGAAAGTTGGTGATAGGACAGACCTCTGAGGAACAACATTATTGATAGCCCTAGGAGAACAATGGTGGCCGTCTACAACAGCAGCTATAGAATGATCAGAAAGGAAGCATAGATAAAAGGATTGCAACTGTAAGAGGACAGTTTGAAAATTAAAGAATATTCCGGACTCGATCAAAAGCCTTCAAGATGTCAAGTGCAATGGCAATGCTTTCGCCAAAGTCTCAAAAGAAGGATGGCCAGAAGTGTGAAGGGTAGGTGAGAGGATCACCCATGGAGCATCTCCGATGGAACTCATACTGACGATCAGAAAGCGAGTCGTGATAGGAAAGATGCTTTAAATTTTTTTTGTTAGGAATAGACTAGAAAACTTTTGAAGTACAGGATGTTAAAGCAATTGGGCGACAGTTAGAGGGATGGGAATGGTCACCCTTCTCTGGGAGTGGCTGAATGAGAGCAAGCTTCCAGCAAGAAGGAAAGGTACAAGTTGATTAATAAAGGCAAAAGTTAACTTTGGGAGGGTGTAAACACAGAAGCACAATTCGTGGGGACAACAGGAGAGACCCAATCAGGCTCATATGCACTGTTAGTATTGATGCCCGTGATGGCGGAAAATGCATCATCTGATGAAATTTTGATGTCAGTCATGAGGAAGTCAGGTAGAGGAAGTGATGGTGGAATGCACCAAAATTGTCTAGAAGGAAAAAGTCTGAATGAAAAGTTCTGCTTTATCATAGAAGAATTAGTTACACAGCCATCAAAGTGAAAAACGGGAGGGAAGGATGATGAGTTAAAGTTGTTAGAAAGGTTTTTGACAAGGTGCCAGAAGGAGCGGGAAGATTTGCAGTTAGAAAGTTCAGAGCATTTAGTACAAATGAAGTTATTTTTTGCAGGGCAAAGAACAGAGTTAGCTCGATTCTGGCCAGAAACGTTAAAGACATGAGATTCAGCGGTGGGTTGGCTCCAAAATCTTTTGTACAGCTTCTTGTTTCGGACAGCATTAGAACAAGCATGATAAGCCAAGTTTTTTTTCATTTGGTCATAAGATATGAGAAAGAAATGTATACTTCCATGGGATTCAATGGTGGGTTGGCTCCTGTACCTATTCTTGGGCTTCTCTTTGTTGTGGACAGCATTAAAAGAAGCGTGATTAAACCGTTTTTTTCATTAGTCATAATATATGAGAGAGGAATATATACTTCCATGCCCGAGAGATTAACCTCCGTGATGCACAATGCACACCCAGACGGGTCACGGCCACGGGAACAATAATCATTCCAGGGAAAATAAAAGAAGTACTGCCTTAGGGCCTCCCAATCAGCAGCCCCAGATTGCAACAAGCGTCGCTACTTGGATGGGTCCGTTACTGGAGCGATAAGCCGGACTGAGGTGATAATGTTGTGATCGGAGGAGCCCAACAGAGAGGGAAGATTAACAACGTAAGCAGAAGGATTAGTTGTAAAGAAGAGGTCAGTATGTTGGAACTCTATCCATGGCAATCAGGCATATGGATAGGGTGCTGTACATGCTGTTTTAGGTCATGAAGGAAAGAGTACATGTAGACTTGTTCACCAGGTGAATCAGTGAAAGGAGAGGAGAGCCAAAGGTGATGGTGAACATTGAAGTATCCTAGAGTGGAGATTTAGGAGAAAGGAGAAATGGATAGGATGTGTTACACCGTAGAAGCAAGAGGGTCGAAGAATTTTTAATAGTCAGTAGAAATAGGAGATAAGTAAAGAGCACAGATATATTCAGTCAGAGAATGACAGGATAATCGAAGCCAGAAAGCAGAGAATTCAGAAGATTCAAGTTCAGGAATGCAAGAGCAATGTTGATCTGTACATATATAAAACAGTCACCTTTGGCTTTGAAATGAATATTGAGAAAGTGGGAGGATACAGAGAAGTGTCTGCTGTCAGTTGCCTAAGACAGTTGAGTCTCAGTCAGGAGGAGGAGGTGAGGTTGAGGTGGTACTGAACAGAAAGTTAGAGGAAATGCCACGAATGTTGGAGAAAGGAAGAGGGAGTCAGACAGTAATACCAGGCATCTCGCTTAGTTGTCATTGGGAGGAGGGGCGGATTGTGGGGGCTTTGATTGTCCCTTTCCTCCTCCCCTGGGGACTCCGAGACTTGTTGAATCGATGCCATTTTTGATTAACTTTTAAATAAGAAGTGTAGTGTGTAATGTGCATGTAGTCTGGTTTTGACAGTTAAAAGAACTTGTACTAGAGAACATGCTGGCCTACTCTCTGTGTTACAGAAGCACTGAAAAAGTTTTGCAAAAGTAGGTGGTCAGAGGCTAGTTCCGAGGGCTTCAGCTCTCAGTGTTATCAGCTTTCCATCCACCTTGAGAGTACCGACCTGGTCGACTGTACTACAGCCTACTCTATGTGCATATCATCTTCCTGTAGTGCCAAGGTCTCACTACCATACGGCATTTACACTCCTAACACATGCCATATACAAAGATCCCTTAGCACAGAGGGAGAGTCCTCTCAGTGCCAAGATTAAAGGCAACCGCTCCCTGAACTTCAACTACTCCTCATTCTAGCCACAGAGTGGCTCCAGCCAACCTCCAGCACATAACATGTCTCACAAGTAACGAAACTCTTCCACACACTCAAGAGACTCACCGAAAAAGATCAATCCTCTCATGCCTGACAATCTCCACGTGCTCTCCCTCACTCATCGCACACTTGAAATCAGCATTATCTTGCAGTCTACCTTCAATACACTACATCTCTTATGCATCAACTTATCACAAAGACTGCACAAGATGGGATTACTTCCCATGCTCTTGTGGTATACTGACAACCTCCAGAAGGGTGACCATTCCCAACCCTCCAACTATCGTCCAATTGCTTTAACGTCCTGTATTTCAAAAGTTTTTGAGTCAATTCTCAATAGAAATATTTTAAGGCATCTTTCCTATCACAACCTTCTTTCTGATCGTCAGTACGGGTTCCGTCAGGGATGCTCCACTGGCGATCTTTTCACCTACCTTTCAGACTCCTGGTCATCCTCCTTTTGGGACTTTGGCGAAAGCTTTGCCATTGCACTTGACATCTCAAAGGCTTTCGATCGAGTCTGGCATAAATCTTTAATTTCCAAACTGCCCTCTTACAGTTTCTATCCTTCTATCTGTGCTTTCATCGCTAGCTTCCTTTCTGGTCGTTCTATAGCCGCTGTTGTAGACGGCCATCGTTCTTCTTCTAGATCTATCAACAGTGGTGTTCCTCAGGGCTCAGTCCTATCACCAACTCTCTTCCTTTTTTTTATCAATGATCTTCTAAGCTGTAAATCTAACCCTATCCACTCATATGCTGATGACTCCATCCTCCACCTTTCCATTTGATTCCCGCAATGCCCATCTCAACAGTTACTTCAACAAACAAGGGATGAGGCTATGGCACACCTAATGTCTGACTTGGCTCGTATCTCTGACTGGGGTAAAAATAATATGGTTGTTTTTAATGCATCTAAGACTCAGTTCTTACACCTATCAACCTAACAAAATCTTCCACAGGTATACCCACTAATGTTTAATAATATTCAGCTTAATCCTGCATTATCCTTGAACATGCTTGGGGTTTCATTTACTAGGGATTTATCTTGGAAAGATCATATTACATCTCTTGTAAAATCTGCTTCCAAGAGATTGGGTGTGCTAAGCTGACTCCACTCTTTCTTTACCCCTGTACAATTGTTGACTCTATACAGGGGTTTTATCTGCCCCTGTGTGGAGTACAACTCTCATGTGTGGGGAGGCTTCCTACATACAGCTCTTATCAATAGGGTGGAGTCAAAGGCTTTTCATCTCATTGACTCTCCTCCTCTTACTGACTCCCTTCAACCCCTGTCTCTTCACCGCACTTTTGCATCTTTATCTCTTTTCTATCGCTACTTTAATGGTCACTGCTCCTCTGAACTGTCTGCTTGCATTTCTCCACCTCTATGACGGGCGCATAGCACCCGTCTGGCGGCAAACTCTCATCCCTTTTCTGTCCAACTCTCTAATGCAAGAGTTAACCGTTACTCCCAGTCTTTCATTTATGCAGCAGGTCAGCTCTGGAACTGTCTCCCTCTGTCTGTATTTCCTGCTTCCTATGATCTCCAGTCTTTCAAACGCAGTGTGTTCAGGCATCTCAAAATGATCGGATCTTGAATTTGGCTCTCTATTGTATTTTGTTTTTCTCTTGGAGGGAACTGTTTGCGGGCTCATGGCCTTTGGTTCCTTCTTCCTCGCATAAAAAAAAAAAAAACGTAACATGTATCACAAGTAACGAAACTCTTCGACACACTCAAGAGACTCGCCGAAAAAGATTAATCCTCTCATGCCTGACAATCTCCACGTGCTCTCCCTGACTCACCGCACACATGAAATCAGCATTATCTTGCAGTCTACCTCTAATACACTACATCTCTTATGCATCAACTTATCACAAAGACTGCACAAGATGGGATTACTTCCCATGCTCTTGTGGCATACTGCACATGGTCACTTTCGTTCTTCTTTGACAATACCGCCACCAACTATACTGTATATATCATCATCTTTGCTTTCTCCGGCAAGGAGAGTATGTTTTCACCTCTGTTTACTTGTTTATCAGCAAGATTACCCAAAAACTGAAAAGAGAGATTTGGACAAAATTTGGTTGGTAGATATCTCATGCCCCAGAGAACAATCGATTAACTTTTGGAAACGATCCTGATCATATAACAGGTTTTGGATCCGGAAAACACTTCTTGCTAAACCTTAATCGACGACAAGCCCTAACCATTACGAAGAGTGGTTTGGAAATTACGTTCCCCTTGTCGGAGAGATGCGCTACACTGAGTGTCCCTCTAGTTCTATCTGCATTTACTCTCTAGCAGTTGTGTCCCATACCATCTGTCCACTTCATAACTCCTTCCTCCACCTCCTTTTCATTCACTGCAATCAACACCAAGTCATTGGCATATGGCATCACCCACGGGAGTTTATTGCTGAAGTCACGTCAGAGGGTGTGAAACACCTTGATGAACAATAAGGGGCTCAAGACTGACCTCTGAAGCACATTAACCTTTATGGAAAACTCATCACTCAAAATCTAAACTCAGTCTTACCTGGATGCGAGCATGCACATACATAGCCATAACCACTTTAACCAGCCACTCCACAATTCCAATCATTTTCATTGCCCACTTCACCACCTCTTTAAGGACTCCATCAAAGGCATCTAAAAATTAAGAAAAACAAAGTACAGATCTCTTTCCTTTCCTGTATATGTATATCTCATTAATATTCACCCTTTCTCTAATTATACCTTCTCTCTCTCTCTCTCTCTCTCTCTCTAAGATATACACAGTATATATATATATATATATATATATATATATATATGTGTGTGTGTGTGTGTGTGTGTGTAACCCGCAACGTGCCAGTGCCATTTTAAAACGGTGTGACGAAAATCTGCGTTCAGTGCCAGTGCTATTTTAAAAGGGCATAAAATTTAAAAAATCACAGTGACCGCATTTTTCAAGATTCACGGGTAAAAATTGTCAGGCATGTATGGTAAATGTTCCTTTACCATCCCCCAGGCGGACAAGGCCATACACCCACTCGCTCTCCCCCTCACGCTCGCTATGCCTCACTCTGTGTCTCACCCAGTGCTGCACATAGTGAAGGCATGTTGTAAATATTTTCATGAAAGTGTAAGGACTATACATGGTGAAATTATGTTGTAAATAGTTTCTTGTAAGTGTAAGGACTGTGCATAGTGAAGTCAAGTTGTAAATACCTTCTTGTAAGTGCCAGGACTGTACAAAGTGAAGTCATGTTGTACCTCTCTTCTAGTGTAAGACAATGCATTCACAGTGAGAGAGACACGCAAATTGTGACAGACATTGAAGTAATAAGTAATCAGAAAAATGTACTGAGCATTGCTATACCTTCCCAGCATATAAACCTGAAAACAGCTTTCTCTCATCTACATAGTGAATGTGAGAGAGCGGGAATACCTGTATACGAGTATGCAGGACTCACTAAAACCCATTTCCGAGCTTTGGTGAGTATTTCAAGGGTGAAATTTGTTTTCACATCAAAATTTATAATTTTAGCCAAAAAAAGGTCAAAAAATGGTCGGCACAGAGGCGACCCATAGAGCTAAAAATAGCTGGCATGTGGCGGGATAATATCTATATGTATATCTAAAGCTGTATCTATGTATGTATATAGATAGATAGATAGATAGATACTGTATACACACACACACACACACATATATATATATATATATATATGGGTTTTAGTGAGTCCTGCATACTCGTATACAGGTATTCCCGCTCTCTCACATTCACTATGTAGATGAGAGAAAGCTGTTTTCAGGTTTATATGCTGGGAAGGTATAGCAATGCTCAGTACATTTTTCTGATTACTTATTACTTCAATGTCTGTCACAATTTGCGTGTCTCTCTCACTGTGAATGCATTGTCTTACACTTGAAGAGAGGTACAACATGACTTCACTTTGTACAGTCCTGGCACTTACAAGAAGGTATTTACAACTTGACTCCACTATGCACAGTCCTTACACTTACAAGAAACTATTTACAACATAATTTCACCATATGTAGTCCTTACACTTTCATGAAAATATTTACAACATGCCTTCACTATGTGCAGCACTGGGTGAGACACAGAGTGAAGCATAGCGAGCGTGAGGGGGAGAGCGAGTGGGTGTATGGCCTTGTCCGCCTGGGGGATGGTAAAGGAACATTTACCATACATGCCTGACAATTTTTACCCGTGAATCTTGAAAAATGCGGTCACTGTGATTTTTTAAATTTTATGCCCTTTTAAAATAGCACTGGCACTGAACGCAGATTTTCGTCACCCCGTTTTAAAATGGCACTGGCACGTTGTGGGTTACACACACACACACACACACACACACATATATATATATATATATATATATATATATATATATATATATGAGACATGGCAGGTGTCATTCCTGTGAGAGAATGTGGACTTTAGGTGCAGCGGGAGGTACCCCCTGTTCACCTACACACCTGTAATTCTACAAGTGTCGGCGTGAAGTTAATCGCTACCGAAGCTGTGGCAAATCTGTTGCCACGTGTGTGACACACCTGACTAAAGAATAATTGCAGCGGTCACCACCAAATATCGCACCTGTGATGGGAAGCATTATGCATCTCATCTGAGGTGCCCTGAGTGCCAGTGGAAGATGGTAGACTGGGAGTCACGAGACATCAGAGCCTCACTGTTTTGTTGCCATCCGATTACCACATTGCCCAGGTTAAACCAGACTTAACCCAGTGTGATGTACCCTTCCCCACATAGTACCGGCATCATTACTGGGGAGGTGGGTATGATCCAGAAGCAGGCATCTCATAAAAAGAAGGGTGACCTTTCCAAACGACAGCTAGGTCCCAGCTGCCTCCAGCAAGCCACATCTACTGTTACATTGTAATTAAGACTACTTCACCTACCACTGTTACAACCCAGGCCACCGCTGCTTCCAGCCACTCAAATGCATCAGCCACTACGGCCAATGCACTCACTGCTGACCAGCTATACCCCTGCCGGTGAATCTCTATTGGATGTTTATGCACATGGTAGGTGGTGTAGCTCCCACTCAGGGTAATGTTCGTAACTGGTGAGCTGAGAGGCCTGGTGGGTGATTAACCTGCTGACATGGCCGTACAGGAAAAAGTGTTATCCTAAGATCATTATTGGGGACACCCTAGTCTGACATAGTCTCTGGCTCCTCATCTATCATCCTTAGCAAGATGAGGGATCTGAGGTGAAATCTGGAGAGAATCAGAGTCAAGCGACTGAAAATCACTAAGACCGAAATCAGACTCGAGATTAATGTGGTCTCTCTACAAGACACTGGTACTGGGGGACTGGGAAATGAGAGTGGTCCCTTACAGGCATTAACTGATACAGTAGGAATGAACATAGTCTCCAAATCCAGTTCAAGTGTGGACACAGTGTACAAAAATATAACAATATAAAGTTGGCTTAAGAGGCAGGAGTCTTGCCTTGGTTTGTGTCTGATGGGAAAGGATATAGATGGCAGCTGACCAGATCATCGATTGTGTTATTGTTGACTCTTCTTTCTCCATGGTTAGATTGAAAATGATATGAACATTGCTATTCAGTAGGAAGAAGATAAATTAAAACAAAAGACAAGTGATGATAAATTACAGAGAGTGCTCCGACGGCACTGCATCTCTACACCTGAAATTTGGTCTTTACCTGTGACCTTGACATTTTACGTGATTTGCACCCAAACTGAACTGATTCTGTCCCCTGCCTTGCACAAAGTATGAGCGAAACTTAACCTAGACTCATTCAGCCATTCATGAGATAACGCTACACCCTGAATTTTGACCTAGACGCCATAACCTTTGATCCCTCGTCGATCAACGCTAAAATATAATCACTTCTTCCCAGACCGGTACACATGATGAGCCAGTTTGATTCGTATATAACCAGGCGTTGATGAGGTATTTTGCCAACATGCATATATGCATACTCACATAAATACATACATCAAAACATACATACATGCATACTTACATATAAACACACAGACATACACACATATATCTATACATGCAGTGCAATAAAGTATATATGCATAGAAACTGACTCAGTTGCTTCGGTGTCACTAATGAAACCAGGTATAAAGTGAATGTAACTTTTTTTTTTTTTTAATTTCAACAGTTTCAAAGGAGCTTGAGTAATACTAATATCTGTCAGAAAAATTAACAAATGGGTTTAAAACTTCTTTAAAGCATTTTTAAGGAAGTCACTGTTTGGCAATTTCAACATTCATTTCCCATGGGGCCCCAAGATATGACAAAATGACCCCCATATTAAACACTTGCGTGTTAAAGATTATTGACAGGGAGTCGTCCCTGCCATCCACCATTTCATTCCCATTCCCTCTGTTCCACACACTTATTTCATCTTCCTACTCAGGTCGGTGTGGTTTGAAGTCTTTCTCATGGTATCCTCCTCCTCCTTGTTGCCCTATTCCTCGCACCACTTTTATTTTAAAACTTCAAATCTCCCTTATTAATCCCTCATTAGCCTCTCTCTCTCTCTCTCTCTCTCTCTCTCTCTCTCTCTCTCTCTCTCATGGCCACATCACCTAAGAATTCACGTTCAGCATATGCTTCTATACCTCTCTGATAATCTGTCCCATCTACAGTAAATACGTCGTCAATTTCTACTTCTTGTTCAAGAATAAATATTCATAAAATCAAGTATAACCATTACAAAGTGTTTTCGTTGCACTTTTTTCAGTTTCCCATTAGCAAAACAAACAAACAAACGCGGCACCAGTATCAGTAACAAATGTTATGCTTAGAGATTTTTTTTTTTTTTTTTCCAGAATAACTTGCGAATCATATGGGGCATTCTACAAAGACACCTTTTCGCAGTCCACGTCAGAAATCCTTCAGGAACTTGGTCGCCTGCTGTATGTAGGAGTATCAACAGTGGACGGCCTCAGAGACTCCTTCGTTATGAGGTGAGTGGCTTTTATTTATTTTTTAAAAATCCAGTTAAAACGTTATTATAATTCACATACATATAGCCTTTATCTGACGCTGATTCTACAATGTCAGGTGTTAACTGGAGGACATACAGCGTTGCATACAGATAAGAATATACTGGCATGGTTTTCTCATTATGGGAATGAAATTTGACTTGAAATAAGGTTTCTGTTCCATACCCCTATAATTTTTAGACATGGTGGCATTATATTATTTTAATGAGGATATGACAGTTAATTTCAAGCGATGGGCTGTAATGTCTACCGTCGTTATAGTTAAAGGGGAGGGGTGTTAATCTTGCAGTTACTTATATTGCCAACACAATAAGTTGACAGCATTGATCAAATACGTTCATACCAGTTCAAAAGGATGTTTAGGATGACTGAGAGTGAACAATTTTTACTGGATTATACGTGAGTTACTAATCACATATTCATATTATGTTACATCTAGTTTTTATTTTATATTATTTTGTTTTACCCAGTAACAAATACACCAGGAAGTATCACGTGTTGCTAGAGCATTGTTTTTCCTTTAGGCTATACTAATTTTGCACTAACTTGGCTAAAACTGCCACCTCTCAAACTTGAATGTTGAGCTGTAGTAATCGATGAACACCGGAATAATTATGCTAATCACGAAGGTGCATAATGGGAAAGGTGAAGAGCAGGGTTCGGCAACCTTTAATGAACTTGGCGCCGGAACTGCTCTGTTACTCAGCTTCCAGGCTAGATGATTTGAACTTGTTAAAGACTACACCTCCTCCTTCAATGCTAATAATAACTAGAACACTGTAACTAGTCTCCATCTATTGTTTCGGATGAAGGTCCTTGACTAACAGTTACGAAGACATGAAGAGGACACCTCAGCAGTGTTCATAAGTAATGGTACGGTACATTCTGTAGTAATTTAGTTGAAATTGGTCCAAATTTACCCTTCAGATTCCTTGTGCAGGTCGGATTGAAATCTCTAGTACACACCACCAACTTATCTCGTTCACTCATAATACTGATATTACTCTTTCTGCCATGCCCTTCCACTGCTCGTAAATGATTTGGATGTTTTTTCTATCAGCCATGGCCCATGCCAGGACATATTATCTGGGCCTTTCAGATTCCTTCCGCAGCCTATGGTTCTCCAGGAATCGTCACGAAACTGATGCACGATTATTAATAATACCAGCAACAACATTATTCAAAACCTATGTAGTAGGTGGAGACTAATAATAACTAGAACACTATCTGCTCTGCGGACAGTCAGTAGTCTCCATCTACTGTTTCATACAATGACCTTGACCCCATTAGGAAGATTTGGATTTTTTTTTCTGTCAGCAGTGGCCCATACCAGGACACAACCTGGGCCTTATAGATTCCATGCACAGGTTGCTATACTTCAGTAGACTCGACCAACTTATCTCCTTCACAATAATAATACATATATGACTCTTTCTGACATGCCCCTCCACTGCATGTAAAGGATTTGGAATTCTTTTCTTTCAGCACTGACCCATGCCAGGACATATAACCTGGGCCTTTCAGATTCCTTGGACAGTCTCTGGTTCTCTTGAAATCGTCGCGAGAGACTGAGGCGGAATAATAATAATACCACCTAAACGAATATTTTGCACATATGTAACAGGTGGAGAGTAATAATAATAATAATAATAATAATAATAATAATACAAAATATAAAAAACAGACGTTAATAACATTTATTCAAAGTACTGCATATTTCCCCAAAATTAAGCAGATACAATATTTATAAAATTAATGCTTTAGAAACGAAAAAAAAATAATTGAAGCAAATACCATCATGTATAATGGAATTATTAAAAATATTTCCTAAAAATTATGCTCAATACAGTTTTTATAATATTAATGCATTAGAGACAAAAGGATTAACTTTCATTAAAACAACTATCATCATGTGTAACAAATATTTTTTCACAGTAGGCAACTAACTAACTGCTTTGATATTTCAGTGTAGTCATACTGCCAACCTACAAGCAATGAAAGTCAGTGTGATACTTTCTGTTGTTTTTCACGCGAAAGTTCTTCAGTATTAGGCTTCAGGCTGGAGGAGGCGAGATGGAGTATTCCATTCAAGTGTGAATTACTGAGTTGTGTGCACAACTTGTTCTTTGAGAATTTCATTTCCGAAAAGAGCTGCTCATATATGTAAGTACTTCCAAAGATACTTGCCAGCTTTTTGGCATGCTGTGTTTTGATACATTCCAGCTTCCCGTACATAATTTTGGTAAAACTCCAATAAGGAGACTTTCTGCATGGAATGTTGATTTAATCAGTTTGCTGCCCTGAAGTTCAATGAGTTCTATTTGAACCCTTTCAGGAACTTGGTCTACCGCCACATAAGAAGGAGTAGCAAAAGGCTTGAAATAATCTTTGTGTGACCGAGTGTCTGCAAAACGTGAGGAAAAAAGAGTTCTGAGTTCATGGATAACCGCCACATACTTGAAAATGTTATTGGGCTGATTTTTCTCCAAAGTTGTGAAATGATCAAAATATGATTTTTTTATGCTGTGTCTTGAAAAGTTGAAGCGTCATCTCAAATGCCACAATATGTTCACACACACACACACACACACACACACACACACACACACACACACATATATATATATATATATATATATATATATATATATATATATATATATATATATATATATATATATATATATATATATATATATATATATATTTTTATATACAGATTATATATATATATATATATATATATATATATATATATATATATATATATATATATTTTATATACATATATATACATATATACTTACCCACACACACACATCTATCAATCTATCTATCTCTCTATCTATACCTCTATATACATACATCTATCTATCTATCAATCTATCTATCTATACATATATACATACATCTATCTATATATATATATATATATATATATATATATATATATATATATATATATATATATATATGCATACCGTATGCATCTGTTTGTCTGTAACTCACTTTTTAAGTCACTACCTGTTTGTAATACTAAATCATATATTGTCGCTGTGTGCATCGCATTCTGTATCTGTCTGTCACACACACACACACACACACACACACACACACACACACTAAAACAGAGACAGACAGACTGACAGACAGACAGAGACAGAGAGGAAGAGTGTGCATATGCACCGGTGCGTGCGCAGGTGTGTGCTCCTCCGCGCGGGCGTGTGCTTGCGTGTATGTGCGTGCGTGTACGTTCATGCCTGTGCTCGTGTGCATGCCCGCGTGTCTATGTGTGTGTGTGTGTGTGTGTGTGTGTGTGTGTGTGTGTGTGTGTGTGTGTGTGTGTGTGTGTGTGTGTGTGTTTGTGTGTGTGTGTGTGTGTGTGTGTGTGTGTGTGTGTGTGTGTGTGTGTGTGTGTGTGTGTGTGTGTGTGTGTGTGTGTTTTCAAAGCAGTGTGGCCAATGCACGAGACCTGGGATGGCCGTTGTTAATGTTTTTGTTTTACCGTTATAGTTATAATACATTAATTTCCTGCTGCAGCGTGTTGATAGTTGTTTTATATACTTTTTATATATCCTAATATTTTATGTTTGTGTAACAGTATTAGGATCAAGAGTGTTAAGTATGGAGTCAGCGCTGCAACTGCCAGTTAAGAATGACGGATTGGGGGGGTAGAGGTATGAAGTTGGGTTGGGAACTGGGGTACAGTCGGATGAAGCTCGTTTCATCTTCCCCTCCCCTTGTCCTTGTGAATACACGGGCGGGAAGGGGACATCCCTGAGCAGAAATTTGTGAGTGTACATTCACTACTTGAATGCGTCTTTGTAGTTAAAATCTCAGTTCATTTAGGTAGGAAGTAAGATCCACTAAAAATACAAGACTTGGGATCCACGTGGGATCATGAAACTGTGGCATACTTAGTTTTCCTCTTCCAAAAATTCAGTGATCTCTTCCAGATGATCATTGATCCTCTCCAATATTGCATCTCAGCTAAATCAGAGAACATCATTGACGTACATTGAGTCAGAATACTGAGCCTTTACTTCCAATAATAGCTGTTGAATTGTCGATTATATAAACCTCGAGATAATATCAAATTAACAGCTTTCACTACCATTTGCATTACCTCTACCATTTCTGAAGCATTAGCACATAGTACTTATATATCTATTTATTGCCAGACGTCCTAATCCCTTAAGTAGTTGCCGCAAATAAATCGCCTCCATGTCGCCCTGTCTCCCGCAATTTCAATGCCCTCCCTCCTGATCACACCCCTGTCTCTCATATTCCTCTCTACTCCATCTCACCAGCTCACATCCCTTTTGCATATTCCTCTCTACTCCATCCCTCCAGCTCACACTCCTCTCTCTCATATGCCTCTGTACTTCATCCCTCCATCTCATCTTCGGCCTCCCCCTCCCTCTCCTTCCTTTCACCTCACCCACATACACTCTCCTCGTTAGTCTTTCGCACTCTATACTCTCCATATGGCAAACCACCTCAATGTATTTCTCCTAACACTATCACATCCACATCCATGCCAAACCGCCTCTTTGCTTCCTCATTCGTCAGTCTATCTCTCCAGGTAACTCCACATGTTCCCCTCAAATAACTCATTTCCACTGCTCTCTCTCTTGTTCTTCCAACAAGGTCTAAGTTTCATTTTCATACGTTAGAGTTGGTATCACAAAACTATCATGCAGTGACTTTTTTAGTTCCTTGCTCACTTCCCTATTGTTTATCACTGCTTTCAATGAGCGAGCAACATTTCTTCCTTGTTGTACCCTTTCAAGCACTTCATCCTCCAAGCTCCCATCCTTACTTATAACACTAACTAGTAGCACATGTCCAGCAGGTCAGTACTCCCAAGGTGGATGGAAAGCTTATGGCTCCCCTTTAATCAGTCTTTGGGACTAGTTCCTGACCAACCCCCTTTGCTGAACTTCAGTGTTTCAGGAACACAAAAACTAGGCCAGCATACCCTGTAGTACAAGTTTCTCTAAGTGTTAACACCAAACTAAATGTACATCACACACTACACTTCCTATTCAAAATTCATCCAAAATTTCTTCATTTAACCTAGCCTCGGAGCTCCCACAGGGAAGGGGCATAAATGCCCCCACCATCCGCCCCTCTCTCGGTGACGACCTACCGAGATGCCTTGAACCACCGTCTTGCTCACTTCTTCATTTCTGCAACATTCGCTGCCTTTCCTCTAACTTTCTTTCTGTCGACCACCACCTCTCGTTCTCTAAACATCACCTTCTCTTCCTAAATGAGACTCAGCTGTCTGAGGCAAATGATATCAGACCCTCCTCTGTGTCCTCCTACTTTTTCTATACTCATTTCAAAGCCAAAGGTGGCTGTTGCATGTATGTATACAATGACGTATCTTGCTCTCATGTTCCTGAAATTGATTCTTCTGAATTCTTTACACTCTGGCATCAGCTTTTCTATGGTTCTCTGGCTAAACATATCTGTGTAGTTTACTTATCCCTTAATTCTACTGACTATGAAAAATTCTTCGACCATCTTACTTCTACAATACAGCATATCTTATCATTTTCTCCTTTCTCTGAAATCTCCATTCTAGGAGATTTCAATTTTCACCACCACCTTTGGCTCTCCTCTCCTTTCACTGGTCCACCTGGTGAACAAACCTACATCTTTTCTATCCTCAATGATCTAGAGCAGCTTGTACAGTACCTTATCTGTATCCCTGACCGGCTTGGAGAGAGTTCCAACATACCTGACCTCTTCCTTAGAAGTACTCCTTCTGCTTTCGCTGTAAATCTTACCTCTCTGTTGGGTTCCAAACACAATCTTATCACCTTATCCTGTCTTACTGCTCCAGTATCGCCTGTGGACGCTCAAAAGAAACTTTTGTTGTCGCACTTTCGAGCTGCTAATTATGTCCTCAGGCAGTACTTCTTTGATTTTCCATGGAATGGTTATTGCTTCCATAGCCGCGAGCCATCTGAGTATGCCACGCGTACAGAAGTACATTCCTTTTCCATATCCTTTGACTAATGAAAAAATAACTTGCTTTAATCACGCTCTCCTCAACAAGGACAAGGCCTACAAAAGGTACCAGAGCCAAGTCTCCCACGACTCTCATCTTTTTTATGTTTTTGCCTGGAATCGTGCAAAGTCTGTTCTTCGCTGTGCTAAAATAATTTCATCTGTACTAAGTGCTCTGAACTCTCCAACTCGATTTCTTCCCGCTCCTTCTGGCACCATGTAAAAAGACTTTATCTCATCACCCTTCCCGCTTCCACTCTGATGGCTCTGTGGCTATTTCATCTACTGTTAAAGCAGAGCTCATCACTCAAACTTTCTCCTCTAATTCCACCTTAGACAATTCCTGTGCTGTCCCTCCATCTCTTCCCCCTTCTAACTTCCTCATGGCTAAAATTAAAATTTATTCAATTGATGTGTTTTCTGCCATCGCTGGCCTCAGTACCAATAAGGCATATGGGTCTGATGGCGTCCCTCCTGTTGTCCTTATGAATTGTGCTTCTGTGCTGACACCCAGCTTAGGTAAACTCTATCGTCTTTGTCTATCAGCTTATACCTTTTCATCTTGATGGAAGTTTGCTCAAATTCAGCCTGTCCCAAATAAGGGTGACCATTTCCAGCGTTCTATCACACAATTGCTTTAACATCCTGCATTTCAATAGCTTTCGAATCTATTCTCAACAAAAAAAATTTAAAGAATCTTTCCTTTAATAACCTTCTTTCTGATCGTCAGTATGGGTTCCGCTAGGTACACTCCAGTGGCGATCTTCTCTCCTACCTCTCAGACTCTTGGTCATCCTCCTTTCGGGACATTGGCGAAAACTTTGCCATTGCACTTGACATCTCAAGGGCTTTCTATTGAGTCTCGCATAACTACATAATTTCCAAACTACCCCCCCTACGGTTTCTGTCCTTTTCTCTGTGCATTCCTCTCTTGCTTCCTTTCTAGTCGTTCTATAACTGTTGTTGTACATGGCCACCATTCTTCTCCTAGAGCTATTAACAGTGGTGCTCTTCAGGCTCTGTCCTATCACTGACTCTTCCTTTTATTCATCACTGACCTAAAGCCGTGTTTTTGCGGGCTGCTTTGGAGCAGTTTAAGCCAGTCTGGACTCATAAATGGTCGTGAGAACAAGCTAATGTCGGTCCGATCCTATTCGAGCCTCCTATTGGGTGCATGAGTGATTGGGAGTGGTCTAGAAGAATATCACTTCTGTAGGAAATTAAAGATTCCTGCCGAATTCCCAAACAGTTTGGGCTGAAACGTGCTTTAAAGGTTCACAGAATACATTTGAAGAGGACTGAGTCCGTATTTTTTCCACGAATTTTGAGCTATCCTTCTGCTTCCCCAGAAATTTTATTTCGGCCAGTAATGCTTTAATAATCTTACAACTACCGCAAATTGACTTAGGACCTCCCCCGCAATGTATTTTAAAAAATACAGAAATCATTGTATATCACAATGTGTGTTCAAGAAATGTCATTCATTAATATGAAATCATGTTTTCCTTGTTATTCAGGACCAGTTGGATGCCTTTTTGCATGGAATCATTTAGATCTCTAAAGTAATCTGAGGACATTTCTTTGCACCAAACATTTGTCAGTTTAGTCTTGAGGTTGTTCTGACTGGGTATCTTTGCCATGATTTTCTTCATCTTTGCCCAGCAGTTTTCTGTGGGATTTAGATTCGGACTGTTGTCAGGCCAGTCGAGGACCTCAATCCGATTATCCTGAAGCCATTTTGTCATCTTTCTTGACTTGTGACGTGGAGGTGAATCGTGCATGAAAAAGTTGCACCCATGAATAGCAAAAAGTTTAATAAATGAATTTCAGAACTTGAATGTACCGGCCACCACTCATCATCAAGTTCTTAGGAAGAAAGTAGAGGCCTCCCCTTCCTATTTTACCTATGAAACACCCCCATACCAATACTGATTGTGGGTACTTAACAGTCGGCACCGTGTAAACAGAGTCATATCGACTACGGGAGGCAGGGTGATGAACCTTGACAGAACACACCTGGAACACTTGAAATTTGCTTTCATCGGAAAACATAACTTTTCTCCACTCATTCGATGTCCAGTGTGCATACTTCTTGGCAAACTGAATGCGCTGCTTCTTCGTGTTATCAGTGAGAAGCGGTTTCTTGGCTGCAGTGTGGTTTGGCAAACCCAGCTCTTTCTGCAAGCGATGATGGATAGTTCAAATTGAGACGTCTTGTAACAGCTGGGGATGCATTCTCTTCAATTCTGCTGCTGTCAGTCGAGGATTCTTGATTACTTCCCTCTTCCGAAGCATATCTGTACCTCTGGAAGTCGTCCTCTTCTTTACGCTGCCATGCTTGTGCTCTGGTGGCAAGCCGCGCGCTGCAGCAAGAATCTTCATGATGGTCGAATTTGCGCATTCAGTACGTTAAGAAATCGTGTTGATAAGGACATTATCCTGCCTCCATGCAATGATACGGACCCTATCATCCCTTGAGCATTACTTTCCAGACATGACAACTCGACTCAAGGAAAATATCAGGGCAAACAGAAATGCATACAATAAAAAGAGGGAGGTGCAAGCTCGGAGCGATGGGAACATATATTCCCATTCTTGCTTCTAGGCAAACACTGACATGCTGAGTGTTTCACCACCTCCTGCAAACACCAGAGGAGTTGCCAGTTATTTCTTGCCCCCCAGATTCACTTGGTAGAGGTCGAAACACAAAGCAAAAACAGACAACTCTCCCATAGCAATTCTGTGTGTGTTGGTCCAAAGTCAATTTACGATGGGTGTATTTCGTGCGATCTAAAGTAATACAAAGCCTCTACTTCATGGTGAGATTTATTTGGTTCCCATCTTGATCACGGGCTTCTACTAGCGTTAAAAATCTAATTTAAAACAAACCTTATTCCCAAGTCTGCAATAGTTGACCGTCGATGTTTACACCTTGCCACGGACGCTCCTGGCCCCCTTCTTGGCTGTTGGTGATGCACATACGTTTGTGCACAGACCGGTCTAGCCTAGGCTAGCTTCTTGGGCAGGACTGCTTTCGACCAGTCTGTACCAGTCTAATTGTCTCGCCAGAACAGCAATACGACCGATATAAACTGGTCGATACCGGTCTAAAAGCCTCACGAAAACATGGCATAACAATACGTCTATCCCTATCCACTCATACGCTGATTACTCCACCCTTCCCCTTTCCATTTTTTTTTATGCGAGGAAGAAGAAACCAAAGGCTGAGCCCGCATGAAAGTTCCTTCCAAGAAAAAAACAAAAACAATACAAAAGAGAGCCAAATTGAAGATCCATTCATTTCTAGATGCATGGACACACTGCATTTGAAAGACTGGAGATCATAGTTAGTAGGAAATACAGACAGAGGGAGACAGTTCCAGAGTTGACCTGTTGCATAAATGAAGGACTGGGAGTAGCGGTTAACTCTTGCATTAGAAAGTTGGATGGTAAAGGGATGAGAGTTTGTTACTAGACAGGTGCCTGGGCCCCCACACACCCACTCCACCTACCTCTGCCCTATTGGCTCCTTGTGTGACTGTCAGCTCCCACCCAGATCAAGCAAGCCAAACACCACGCCACTGCATTATTGACTTTCAAACTATTACCCTCGACCTGTTTTATGCAATGGATTGTATACTGTATATGATATTAGTTATTTATGTAAGATTATTAGCCAAAGAATATTAATTTCTTTTTATAATTTACCCGTTCTTTTCATTTTTTTTCGATGGGAAACTTTGATGATTGTACGGTACCTGCAACTTTCTATTTTTTTTAAAATTCTTTCTGCTGTTCGACTATTTACACACATCAGAAGGTTATATTACTGTTTTATATAACACATTCGTGTATTTTATTGTATTATTTACATGGAGAACCTAATAATTTTACACAAGCAATTTATTTTTCGTTATTTCATATATTTATATTATCACGATGTTTTTTCCTTCATTTATATATTTCAGTATATGTATAATTGTCCTGTTGAATAATTTACTTTTGTGATGAACTGATACATTTTTATCTTGCATGCAAAAGTAATTTTTTTCCCCCTTTTATATGCACACTCATACAGCTTACTTCACGCCTGAATACGTCTCATATTGATATGGGTGATATTTGTAAGGTTATTTGACGAAAGATAGGTATATGCCAAAATTTTCCTATTTTCGTTCAGATGCAATGGGTAACTATTATAATAGTTGACATTCGCCTGTGCGGTAACCATAACCCTCTCTCTGCGCAAATGTCCACTAGAGCAGTGCCATTCTCATCCATTTCTGCAGGCACACCCCACTCACCAACTACTACATCCACCTTCACATTCCCTACTTTATCATTAATATCTCCAGCCAAAAACACTCTTTCTTTCCTTTCAAACTTTTCAATGCATGCTCCCACAATTGCCCAAACTCTTTTTTCACTCTGCTAGCACGATCTTGCATTGGCACATAGACACACAATCGTCTAAATTTGTAATCCTACTTTCAACCTTACCTACTGTACACAATCTTTGAGCAACTGATCCATACTCACATATTCTCCTTCCATCTCTTGCAAACAACAAAACATACTCCCTCTTTTGCCCTCTCATTCTTACCTCCTCCCACTAATATACCCCATCCATACTCCCACTCTCTCACACTCTCATTTCACCATTTAGTCTTAGTTAATCCACATATGTCCACTTTTGCACCTTCAAGCATCTGGATAATGTCTCTCTCTTTCACGTCATCATTCGCAACCCTTACATTCCATGTTCCAATCCATACCATGTTCTTTGGTCCTTGGTCATCACCTGTTTGTCAGTTCTGGTCCAGTGCTTCTTGTCTGTATTTAATGTTAGTTGCTTTCAAGGGAGGGGCACTAACACTGCATCAACTCACTTTTGAAATGTTGGGAACACATGTTGGTTGGTTATAAGTTTTTTTTTTTTTTTTAATGCTAGGAAGAAGGAACCAAAGGCCACGAGCCCACAGTTACAGTTCCCTCCAAGAGAAAAACGAAACACAATAGAGAGCCAAATTCAAGATCCGATCATTTTGAGATGCCTGGACACACTGCGTTTGAAAGACTGGAGATCATAGGCAGCAGGAAATACAGACAGAGGGAGACAGTTCCAGAGCTGACCTGTTGCATAAATGAAAGACTGGGAGTAACGGTTAACTCTTGCATTAGAGAGTTGGACAGAAAAGGGATGAGAGTTTGCTGCCAGACGGGTGCTACGCGCCCATCGTAGAGGTGGAGGAATGCAAGCAGACAGTTCAGAGGAGCAGTGACCATTAAAGTAGCGATAGAAAAGAGATAAAGATGCAACAGTGCGGCGAAGAGACAGAGGTTGAAGGGAGTCAGTAAGAGGAGGAGAGTTAATGAGACGAAAAGCCCTTGACTCCACCCTATTGAGAAGAGCTGTATGTGGGGAGCCTCCCCACACATGAGACTTGTACTCCACACAAGGGCGGATAAAACCCCTGTATAGAGTCAACAATTGTGCAGGGGTAAAGAAAGAGCAGAGTCGGCTTAGCACACCCAATCTTTTGGAAGCAGATTTTACAAGAGATGTAATATGATCTTTCCAAGATAAGTCCCGAGTAACTGAAACCCCAACATTTTCAAGGATGATGCAGGATTAAGCTGAATATTATTAAACATTAGTGGGTATACCTTTGGAAGATTTTGTCGGGTTGATAGGTGTAAGAACTGAGTCTTTGATGCATTAATAACAACCATATTATTTTTACCCCAGTCAGAGATACGAGCCAAGTCAGACATTAGGTGTGCCATAGCCTCATCCCTTGTTTGTTGAAGTAACTGTTGAGATGGGCGTTGCGGGAACCGAATGGAAAGGTGAAGGGTGGAGTCATCAGCGTATGAGTGGATAGGGTTAGATGTACAGCTTAGAAGATCATTGATGAATAAAAGGAAGAGAGTTGGTGATAGGACAGAGCCCTGAGGAACACCACTGTTGATAGATCTAGGAGAAGAACGATGGCCGTCTACAACAGCGGCTATAGAACGACCAGAAAGGAAGCTAGCGATGAAGGCACAGATAGAAGGATAGAAACCGTAGGAGGGCAGTTTGGAAATTAAAGATTTATGCCAGACTCGATCAAAAGCCTTTGAGATGTCAAGTGCAATGGCAAAGCTTTCGCCAAAGTCCCGAAAGGAGGATGACCACCCAGTGCATTAAATGACTTTCTGCTTTACAAGAAATCATTTCCTTTACCACTTAATGTAGAGCTACCCTGAAATAGAGCACTGCTACATTAAGTGGGTGGATGTTGGGCACCCCACCAACCACACAGTGCCTCCTGATGAATAATACAATGCTGCTTGACAATTTTGTTTTGATATCCAGCTTCTTTCATGTACTTCTCAGGAAGTGTGACAAAACCTTTCTTTTCACCTACCATGGCTTGTGCACCATCTGTAGTTACTGCAACTAGTTTTGAGAGATCTGAATTCATGTGTTTTAAAATGATCAGCATGGCTTCGAGAATGACTGCTCCAGTAGTCGGACTCTTGAGGGGTACTAGCTTTTATATAATTCACGGAAAAAAAAAAAGATAACAGAAAGCAAAATTCAAGACCCATTCAGTTTGAGATGCCTAGAGACACTGTTTGAAAGACTAGAAATCATTGGTAGTAAGAAATACAGACAAAGGAAGACAGTTCCAGAGGTGACCTGTTGCATACATGAAGGACTGGGAGTAATGGTCAACTATTGCATTAGAAAGCTGGGCAGAAAAGGGATGATAGGTTGTCTTTAGACGGGTGCTACATGCATGCCGTTGTGATGGAGAGATGCAAGCAGACAGTTCAGAGGAGCAGTGACCATTGAATCACTGATAGAGGAGACAAAGATATAACAGTGCAACGAATTACACAGAGGTTAAAGAGAGCCAGTAAGAGGAGGAGAGCTATTGAGACAAAAAAGCCTTTGACTCCATCTTGTTGAGAAGAGCTCTATGTGGGGAGCCTCCTCACAAGTGAGAATTGTGCTCTACACAGAAGCCAATAAAACCCTTTTATAGTGTCAAGAACTGTGCAGGGGTAAAGAAGACACAGAGTCGGCTTAACACATCTAATCTCTTGAATGCAGATTTACACGAGAGGTAATATGATATTTCCAAGATATATTCCGAGAAAATGAAACCCCAAGCATGTTTAACCCTTCAATGGCCGTGGGTTCAGAAATTTGCGGGTGCCCCTGGCTGGTAACAGGACCATTTTTTCAGAGTTTTAAAATCAATTTCTCTTTCTAAAAGATGTGAAGAGAATTATCTGACACATCGGGCAATGTGTTTTTTAGCTTCTTAACCCCATCTTGTTATTTGCTATGATTCACAGATGATATAAATTTCACAGTGCATATGCCCTTAACCCCCACCGCGCTCATCGCCTCAAATGAGATGCTATGCAAGCCACCACTGGCCATGCTGATCATCTTATTTGAGGCAATGGGTCTGTGCACCATAATTTCAAGCATGAGGAAGAGTCAGTTGTTTCCATGGGAACAATGACTCTCCTTATATGTCATCAGAGCAGTTGCCTATCTCTACCAACCCTCAGTTGGCCAATACCACATATTTAGTAATTCGGATATGCAGGCCACCCCTGGCCACACTGATTACCTTATATTAGGTGATGGGTCTCCATGCCATAATTAAAGGGACGAGGAAACATCAGTGGTTTCCATGGGAACTTTCAGTCTCCCTCTGCACCATCAGAGCTGTTGCAAAGCCCTCCCACACCACAGTTGTCAAACACCGCATGTTTAGTAAATCTGTTCTCGTTTGTTGCCCAGCAATGGCAGACTCAAACCTGTCTACCTCTCACTAATCACCACCCTCACGCCCACTGAGGAGCTGTAAATTACAAATAGACGAGGGCGATGAGGAGTTCGAGCTCAGAAACACTTGATGTGATGAAAAAAAAAATCAACTTTATTTTTTAAAAGGCCTGTAAACATTGACTCAGGGAAGGTGATCAGATTGATAAGAATTAGTGCAGTGGGGGTTCACAGTTAAACATATGGGCAGAAGCATCCGAGAAAAAGTAACCACCTGAGTACTTGGGATGGTAGAGTAGGGTTGGGTAAACCTACCAGAGACTTCATTCCCCTCCCACAATTGTTCTCAGTTATCTATAACTTGCGCTATTTTGACATTTCAGGTACGTTTATCATAAAGCATTGCTTGTTGCTGGCAGCCATTTAGGGATTAACCCTTGGCACCTGGGTGTCATGTATAGAAGACCGTCTGGAGACATCTGGGTGGCATGAATACGTGATCTATTGTTAAACAGCATTATCTGAAAATCTGCGAGTAATTACCACCACAGGCAAACACTGGCAACCCTCCTGCATGCATCCCAGACATGCTTCTGTTACCTGCATACCTCCATCATGGCTAGACCTTCGCAAAAACTTTTCCTTGTGTCCGCTGAGACGTCAGCCAGCCTGCCTCTAGGTCAATGCCATAGCGACCGCACTCCCCTGCTCACACCACTGCACGCTCACACTGCACTTCTCAAAGCCTACATGGGAATGGTGTTTGTGATTGATTGCAGTATTCTGAAAGTGTTTTATTGTGGAGAGCTAGTATAAGCCATACTTGTGCCATGCATATGGACATGGCCACAAAAAACACGAAAAGTTACCCCAATTCCAAAGGCTCTCTCTGACTCTACAAACTACCTGGACAATCTGAGGCCATCAGCTTGATATCAAAGGATTGGTGAGTATTATGACACTTAGTTTTTTACTTTTGGCTAAGTATTAGCTGAATTATTATGGTAAAAAAAAAACACTAATTTGTCCAGATGTGCTCAGCTGGGGGAAGGGTCGGCAGAAATAAACGCCGGACACCATAGATTAAAGAAGATACATGATTTACCTCAATCAGAGATACGAGCAAAGACAGACATTAACCCCTACACGCCGGGGGGTTTCCGATGTTACATGCTTCTTCCTACGGGGGATATCCGTGACAGAAATACCCTTACTTTAAACCTTAATATCTACCAAACTATAACAACTAGAGAAAAAAATAAAGATACTTAAGAATCAACTCTTCCTCTTTCAAATGAAAGGTGGTCCCGTCGATGAGTAAGGTTAAGTTAAAGGTCAAAGAGTAGTGAGAAGATGCCTGTGGCTATACACGACAACCGGCATTGCTCCACGCCCAAAATCGTGACTTATACACGTCAGCCGGCGGTTAGGTGTTAATTGTGCAATAGTCTCACCCCTTGTTTGTTGAAGTAATTATCTAGATGAATGCTGCAGGTAGTAAATGGAAAGGTGAAGATTGGAGTCATCAGCATATAAGTGGAGAGGGTTAGATCTATCTATCTATCTATTGCCAGACGCCTCAATCCCGTATGGGGTGGCCACAAACAAATCGCCTCCAAGTCGCCCTGTCCCCCGCCATTTCACTGCCATGCTCCCAACTCACACCCCCCTCTCTCATATACCTCTCCACCCCATCCCTCCATCTCATCCTCGGCCTCCCCCTCCTTCTTCCCCCCTCCACCTCACTCACATACACTCTCTTCGTCAGTCTTTCACCCTCCATCCTCTCCACATGGCCAAACCACCTCAGTGTGTTCCTCATAACGCTTCATATCACATCCACATCAACACCACAACGCTTCTTTATATCCTCATTCGTCAGCCTGTCTTTCCATGTGACTCCACATGCTCCTCTTAAATAACTCATTTCCACTGCTCTCACTCTTGACTTGTGTCCTTCCAACAACGTCCAAGCTTCACTTCCGTACGTTAGAGTTGGTATCACAATACTGTCATGTAGTAACTTTTTCACTTCCATGCTCACTTCCCTGTTTCTTATCACTGCTTTCAAAGAACCAGCAACCTTTCTTCCCTGCTGTACCCTTTCAAGCACTTCACCCTCCAAACCTCCATCCTTAATCATTACACTACCCAAGTACTTAAACGTACTCACATTTTCCAATTCCTCACCATCCAGCCTCACTGTACATTCACTGACTTCACCTCTCTCAAAGACCATCACTTTACTCTTCCCTACATTCACCTTTAGATTCCGTTTCTTACAAACTCTCTCAAACTCATCCACAAAGCCTTGCAGCTCCCCTTCGTCTTCACTCAACAACACAGTAGCATCTGCAAACAACAGTACAGGGAGTTTCCAGACACTATCCTCTCTCACCAGGGCCACTCCAACATCCACTACCCTACCTTGTACCTCTTTTATTACCCCATCCATGTACAGATTGAACAACCATGGAGACATGACACATCCCTGTTTCAAACCAACTTTCAAAGAGAAAAATTCACTTAGTTCACCATCCAAATGCACTGCAGCCTTCGCACCATCGCACATACTCTTTACAGCATTCAACAACTTCCCATCTACTCCATATATTCTTAACACTTTCCACAATCCTTGTCTATCCACCCTGTCATATGCTTTCTCCAAATCCATGAAAGCTGCATACAACTTCTTTCCCTTCTCTTGAAACTTTTCCACTAAAGATCTAAGAATGAATATCTGATCTACACAACCTCTTCCCTTCCTAAAGCCTCCCTGTTCTTCTCCAACTAATTTCTCTGTTCTTTCTCTAACTCTGTCAATAAGTATCCTACCATACACTTTTCCTATTATGCTAAGAAGACAAATGCCCCTATGATTACCACACACTTCTTTTTCCCCTTTTCCTTTGTACAAGGGAATAATTATATCTGACTTCCTATCCTCCGGGACTCTACCTTCCTCCCAAGCCAATCTGCACATCTTCCACATCCATTCTACTACTATCTCTCTCCCATGCTTCAGCATTTCACCACACACTCCATCAATTCCTGGGGCTTTCCTCGATTTAACTTTCTTCATTGCTTCCACAACTTCTATCCTACTGATTTCTTCCTGTCTTCTCACCTCCCTCCTTCTCCCAGCCATTCCCCAGCCACTTATACTCGCATTACTTCCATCCTCTACGTTCAACAATTCCTTAAAGTGTTCTCTCCATCTGCTCACTTTTTCTCCCTTCTCCACTAGTAATCTACCATTTTTATCTTTCACTCCCCTGCTAACTTCACTTCCACCCTGTCTTACTCTTTTCACCTCTCTCCAGAACATTTTCTTACAGTCCCTCCACTTTACACTCAAATTCCTTCCAAATTCCTTGTCCACTCTCTTCTTACTCTCTCTTACTAATCTTTTCACCTCTTTCTTTCTACATATAACTCTCTCTTCCGCTTCTCAACTTCTTCCACGCCCCTGTTTCTCATCCATTCATTGTATGCTTTCTTCTTTTGTGCCACGGCCTGTTTCATCTCTTCAGTCCACCACGCTGTTCCTTGCACCCCCCTCCGTCTTCTCTTCCTTCCACACACCACATCACATGCTGCACATATTTCTTCTGTAAATATGCTACACACACCTTCCACGTCTCCCATCTGCTCCACTTCATATTTCCCCAATCGTTCCTCCACTTCTCTCTTATACTCTGCCTTTTTCTCATCCTCTTGTAACCTTTCCACTCTCCTTGCAACTACTCCTTCCTCTCGTCTTTCCCTTCTTCTATTCCTCCATCTTACTTGAATTCTAATTCTGGCCACCACCAAGTAGTGGTCAGAAAGTCCACTCCCCGAACCTCTATACACTCTTGCATCCTTTACACATCTTCGCATCCTTTCATCCACACACACATAATCAATCATTGCCTTCCTTTCATTCAGTTCACCACCCACCCTTCTCATCACTCGCCATGTATACCTGTGGATCATTTTATGCCTGAAGAGGGTATTGGCTATCACCAACACCCTCCCAGCACAAATGTCCACTAATGCACTCCCATTCTCATCTGTCTCAGCAGGCACACCCCACTCACCAACTATTCCATCCACCTTCACATTCCCAACTTTACCATTCATATCACCAATCAAAAACACTCTCTCATTCCTTCCAGACTTTTCCATGCACATTTCTACATTTGTCCAGAACTCTTCTCTCACTCTTCTAGCAGGATCTTGCGTTGATGTATACACACACACAATCGCCCACATTTGTATTCCAACTTTCAACTTTACCCACACAATCCTTGACCCAACTGATCCATACTGTCTTATGCTCCTCTTCCATCTTTTACTCACAGCTATACATACTCCTTCCTTTGCCTCTCATTCTCACCTACTCCTGCACATATACTCCATCCATACTCCCATTCTCTCACACTTTCTCCTCGCCATTTTGTTTCAGTTATTCCACATACATCCACTTTCGCACCCTCAAGCACCTGGACGATCTTTCTCTCTTTCACCTCATCATTGGCTCCCCTTACATTCTAAGTTCCAACTACCATGTCCTTTGTCCGGTCCTTGGTCGTCATCGTTTGGTCAGTCCTTGTCCGAGGCTTATGTTTGTTTTTTTAGTTAGTTATTTTCCGGGGAGGGGCACAAACCCTCCGCCAACCCTTTTAGTCGCCTTTTACGACAAGCATGGATACTGGGGGAGTATTCTTGAAAACCCCCCTACCCCCAGGGGGTTAGATGTAAAGCTTAAATGGTCACTGATTAATAAAAGACAATTGGTGATAGGACAGAGCTCTGAGGAACACCACTATTGATAGCTCTAGAAGAATACTGTCAGTTTACAACAGCAGCTATAGAACGACCTGAAAGGAAACTAGAGATGACATCACAGACAGAAGGAAGGAAACTGGTATAAGGCAGAGATATATGTCAGACTTGATCAAAACCTTTGAGATGTCAAGTCCAAAGCGTTCATCAAAGTCCCGAAAGGAAGAAGACCAGGAGTCTGAAAGGTAGGCGAGAAGATGACCAATGGAGTGTTCCTGGAAGAACCCATACTGATGATCAAATAGAATGTTGTGATAGAAAAGAGGCAATATATATATATATATATATATATATATATATATATATATATATATATATATATATATATAACCAATATGCCGGGAATCGAACCTAGGACTCTTAGGTGAGAGCCAGGCAGCATACCACTACACTACGACCAGGTAAAAGTTAACTCACGTTGTCACAATCTTGTAACCAACGTCCCTCCGCCCCCCACTGTGCCAGAGGGTTAACTCACCCTCTTCAGGCCCACAGTTGGGGACGGAGGGACGTTGGTTACAAGATTGTGACAACGTGAGTTAACTTTTACCTGGTCGTGGTGTAGTGGTATGCTGCCTGGCTCTCACCTGAGAGTCCTGGGTTCGATTCCCGGCATATTGGTAATTTCTCTGAGGACTGGTTAATGTGAGAAGGTTGTGATCAAAGGAGCCAAACAGAGAGAAAAGATTAACTACATAAACAGAATGATCAGTTGTATGGAGAAGGTCAAGTATGTTGGAACTCTGTCCAAGGTCATCAGCGATAAGGGTAGGGTGCTGCACAAGCTGCTCTAGGTCATTAAGGAAAGAAAAGATGTAGGCTAAGCTTGTTCACCACGTGGATCAGTGAAAGGACAGAAAAGCCAAATGCGATGGTGAACATTGAAATCTCCCAGAACGGAGATTTCAGAGAAAGGAGAACCTGATAGGATGTATTCCATCTTAAAAGTAAGATTGTCGAAGATTTTTCAAAGCCAGTAGATTTAAGGGATAAGTATACAGCACAGATATAATATTATTTAGTCACAGAATTTCAGGAAAGTCAGAGCCAGAGAAAAGAAAATTCAGAAGATTCATGTTCAGGAATGCAAGAGCAAGATATGATGTTGTGTGCAAATATGCAACAGAAATCTTTGGCTTTGAAATGAGTATAAATAAAGTAGGGGGCTACCAACAAGGATTTGCCATCAGTCTCCTCAGACAGTTGAGTCTCTGTGAGGAAGAGAAGGTGACGTTCAGAGGAGAGATGATGTTCAACAGAGAGAAAGTTTGATGAAAGGCCACGAATGTTGCAGAAATAAGGAGAAAATGAGTCAGACAGTGGTTCCAGGCATCTTGCTTGGTTGTCACCAAAATGTCAATATCTGAGTTGATACCTGGAAGAAATCTTGCAAGTTATGGATTGTCCTCTGGGCCAGTACTTTCATCGAGTGTAACTGAAAAATACTGGGATACATCACAGCAGTCACTTAGTGCTTGTTTTTAAACAGCAGACATATCTTCGATTCGTCATGATACAGTTATTGCAGATAGATTATTAGAAAATAAGTTCGTTTTTCTCAGGGCAAACAATGTCTACCACGGTCATCAGACACTTCCTGACAAACTCTTCCTCAGTGGTTGGTTTCATATATTCAGCTATTAGTGATCTGCTGCATAACCGGCACATGTACTTCTCCCTGATTCTGCAACTTCTTTAGTAAATGCTGAGGACTGTGTGTCCGAACTTGCTTTCATCTTAGAAGTTTTGTGTTTTCTTTTCTGTCATGTTAATTCACTGTTTCTTGTGTTTTGACTCATATTGGCACTTCAAATTAAACTCCTTGTCAACAGCTACTGATTCATGACAAATCAAGCATACTGGTGTGCGAT
This sequence comes from Coenobita brevimanus, assembly GCF_032717465.1. Classification (NCBI taxonomy): domain Eukaryota; kingdom Metazoa; phylum Arthropoda; class Malacostraca; order Decapoda; family Coenobitidae; genus Coenobita; species Coenobita brevimanus. Next base: position 36,460,043 of record NC_136983.1, on the reverse strand, counting down.
TTGCTTGGGAAAGAAATACTTCTCTGTCCATCTTTTCTGGAACACTTGACATTCAAAATCCAACCTCCTAAGTTTTGTTGCCATGTTGTGACAGACAACATAAGAAGCAGAAATTAGGCATAATGACAAAACACATATTTATGCAATACCAAGGAAAATAGTACAACATAGCAAACAACAGACATGCAGAGGAACAAGAACATAGGAAACAAAACAACGGAGCAAAAGTTGAAGCTAGTTGCCTACCCAAGCCTGCTGATGGACAAAACTCACCTATCTGATGGGTGGGCACCAAAATTCTTTTGTAGGGGGGTTGGCAACATTTTAAAATTGTTTTTTGGCAAGATTATCGCACACCAACTTAAGGAAAGGCATTCCTTTTAAATAATAATAGTTATTAAATACACTGCATGCATGTTATAATTTATCACACAAGCCAAATTATCGCACTGGACAACAATTTTTGCACATTGGCAATGCTGGATCACTGAGAGCTGGGTGCAGCAGCTCATAATCCCTAATCTGAACTCAAGTCTGTTTGAATTATACACTTTTTCGAAGAAACTAACTCTAGGTAGTGTTTGCCATAGTGATGACGGCCAGTAAGACTTACTGGATTTTCACTTACTGGTATGTGAGAAACAGGAATATTTTTGTGAATTTATCGAGCATACTGGCAGGCCGGTCAGATTAGGGTTATGGGCCGGGTCAGGTCCGCGGGCCGTAGGTTACCGACCCCTGGTTTACATACATGGCAAGGTTGATATTCATTTACTCTATTCTGCCAGTCCTGTAATATCGACTCGTCACCTAGCCACGACTCCCAACGCTCCATGTGGAATAATGAAAATGTGAATGATAGACAAATAGATAAAAAGGTGAATGAAAAAATGAGGAAAAGAGGCCATGATGTGGAAAGGATAAAGAGTCATCATCAGGGTGCATCATTTCCCCTCATGAACAAAATTTGGGTTGTACAGTACTTAGTTTCAAAATGTTGTAATGATTGAAAAATGTCAACATGAGTGCAGAAAAAAATGAAAGGGGTCCACAGTGAATATACTGAGATCTTTAATTTTGATATTTTTTACTTGTTTTCCACAACTGTCGCCTGTTAATTTTGACATGTTTATATAATATCTTGTTACTTCTGTGTAATTGTTTTTTTCATGAGAACTCCTAATAGAAAGAATATTGTTGCATTGGTAAAGAAAATGTTTGTTGCTGAAACACTCTCCTGGCTAAGTCATTCTGGTAGTCTTGGGGAAGCAGTGAAAACAAAAGTGCTTTCTACTTCTGCACTAGACCATTATAAGTGTACTCTACAGTCAATATCATGGAAGATAATGTGCAACCTTCTACCTCAACAACACCAGACCCACCAGTAACACGTAATCACTCAACTGTTTTGGGGCTACGAGCAGGTGTTACTAAAATGGACTCTGAATTACTGAATCAGGGCTTCCAACATGTCTATGATGCCTCATGTTAAACAAGAAGAAACCCCAGAACTGCAATCTCGTTGGGAGATACCAAAGTTGGTTCTGCAAAAAGTATCTGTTTTCTGTAACAAAGGACATATCCCCACGAACACAGAATGAAAAGCAACAGAGAAAATTACAAAACTTTTTGATGAGAATGCAAAACTATGAGCTTTCCCATAAAACTGACATTCCAATCTAACAGCACTCAAAAAGGTCCAAGAAATGGTACGAAATCTTGCAAAGACTTTTTCAATATGGTCAGTCAATGCAGAAATAATAATTAAAGATTCAGAAGATCTATAATTTGTGCAGCTTATGAAAACTGATCGTAAAGCCTCATATAGAGGCCAAGACGAAATATTTGCTGGCAAAGTTTAAACCCAATAATTGCATATTGAAGTTGAACATATAAGACAAGAGAAGTTAGGGAAAGATGCAAAGATGGCATCTCAAACAATTAACACCAATGAGTGTATTACTGACAGTGAAAGTGAATCAAATGAAGATGCTGAACATTTTCTGGCGGTTTTGCACTAGAACCAGTATACTGTATACCCCACGGCATATTGAAATGACGTAGACTTGTGTCAATAGCAGAATCCATATAATCCCTACAGAATAAGGTACTTTTACAGAGGCCATCATTCAGGAAGCAAGTGGTGATGCTGAGGTGTCTTTGTCATATGCCAAAGCAGACAGAGCTCGGCGTGAAGTTGGGAAGGCTATAACAATATCAGTTCCAGAAAAGTGGGTTCCTCAAGGCATACTTGAGGGAGGCGGTGGCTCAATCGGTAGAGAGGTGGCCTGCAGGCCTACTGGACCCAGGTTCAAAACCCCGCTGGAGCAGGGAACAGTTAAAGGATTTGAATTTCATATAATCAGACTTTACAATCTACCAGAAGACCCGCCGACATGTCGTAATACCAATACACCAGTCCTGTATGAGACAGCTCTAGCATGTATTTAATCTGGACGGTGGGTGTTAGTGCCGAAGTGGTGACATGTAGAGAGGTGTATGGTATGTAGGAGGACTACTGGGCCTTGAGAGCAGGCTGTGAAACCTATGCCCAGAGTCAGACTCATAAAAATAAAAAAATACGCTGGGACTCGAAGCTCTTACCATACCTCACTAACCCATAGACCTCTGAAGAACGACTTGCCGTTTCTGTTGGAAATGTCAATGAGGTGATACTGTTTGGTGGTCCAGCATACAAACCCACCCATGTTTGCAGAACAAGAAGTTATTTATATGTGATCTTTCAACTGACCTTTTGAATAACTGGAACTGTGCAGATACTGTAGTAAACATTTTGACACCACCGCAACAAACACTCCCCGTATATCAGCAGCATGCATTTCAGTACAAGAAAATCTTGGTCGTGTTCTGTTTGCTCGGCTTGTTGCCACCATATTGGTGAGGTAGTGATTTCACATGTCTTAACAGATCTTTAACTGAGGCTTCTAAATCCCTAGAAATCTCCTTTTTTTTCTAGATTCAAGAAGTTGTTTTGTAGATTCAAGAACTCTGATCTCTTCTCACATGATGAATCACTTTCAAGGCTAGATCTGACACTATGCAGCGTAGAAGTGTGTGACATCATTAATGATATCCGTCCTTCTGCAACAGACATTGCCAAAACCGAACTCTAACTAAAATGAGATGATTATTTAGAATTTGTGGAACTGTGTGAGTTGTATCCAGGAAATAATTCATCAGAGCACACGATGTACACAGTCTCTGAGATATCCAGGGGCCATCCAACAACCCAGATGGATGTAAAAAATTTTATATTCCATAAAAGTTTGCTTGTTTGGAAAACAAGTCTTCCTTCAGAAAATGTAACAGCAAAGCATCAGGTGGCAACGGTTAGAGAGTTCATCAACTTTGTCACTCTTGTGTATTTTTCATGGTAGACATCTTGCAGTATGGCTGTTGATACCCTTTGTAATTATATAAAATTATACAATTTATTGTCCAATTAACATGCAGGAATCTCAGAGAGTGTAACTAAAGCATTTGACAGACACTTGTATTACCTTACCAAAGAGATGGTGCCTCTGTTATTGTTAAGCATTAGAGTTTCTGAGAATGAGTAAGACAACATTACCAAAACTTGTGTCTGTCAAACCACAAAATGGTATTATTGCACCTAAGGAATACTTTTGAACTAGCTTTGGAAAATCTTAGTCCCAGATCATGTGTGTGAAAAAAAAAAAAAAATCTAGACGGTCTCAGAGAAAGAATTAAACGTCATTTATATAATGCGTCACCGGTATGTTATTATCTGGACATTTTTTAAAGACATTTCTCAGCTGGGAATGTCAGATCAAGCCTTTAAGAACTATTCACTTTTGTATTTTTCCCCAGAGCTGACAAAAACTGTATATATATATATATATATATATATATATATATATATATATATATATATATATATATATATATATATATATATATATATATATATACAAAAATCATTAAAGACCAAGGCATAGCCATTGTTCACTATTTTTCTGTTGATCTTTTCGAGTTTTCTTACACATTGTTTTACACTATGATTCAGGTTGTAGATAATATGTCCAAAATCCATGTCGTAACTATATTTTATTGTTTATTTTCATTTTCCTAGGACGTTTCGTGTATCCTTACACATCATCAGCGACTGTAACATAGATACAATACACTATAAAACATGATATATACAACATAAACCTATACAATATATATACTGAAATGTACAACAACGACTAATAAAAGTGTAGAGTCACAAGAGTATGGATAAAAGAGACAAACCCTTTAGGTGAAGTCAAGTATGAGCTACAGTTAAAAGTGTATGGATAAAAGAGACAAACCTTATAGGTGTAGTCAGCTATGAGCTACGTGGTTGACTGCGAAGGTTGTATGGGTGAGTGGGTGCTTGTGGCTGTGTAGTGTTGCCAGTTGTGTTATTGTGTGTGTAATGTTCATTTGTAATTGTCGCTGCTTGTGGTCGGGCCTTTGTGTATTTAAACAGTTTGAGGGTACGATCTAGTCCGGTAGTTTGGTTGTTTATGGCTGGCGTGTTTTCACGTATGAGAAGTGCTTCTGCCAGTTGTAGTCTAATGTGGTCATGACATTTTTTTATTATATTAGTATTTTCTATTAGAACTTGTCTGTTTAATGATGTGTGATGTTGAGTCATATGATCTTTTATAGAACCGGATTGTAGGTGCATGGTTAAACGTCTGCTTAGTGTGGTTGTGGTCATACCAATATATTTCATGTGACGAAGTTTACAACCTTCGTGTGGGCAAGTGAATTCATAAACTACATTGGTATGTTGAAATTTGTTGGTTTTATTGAGCTGTGTTGTTTTTCATAATCATGTTGCTAACTTTCCTGTTTTTATAGTAAATAATTAAACTGAGCTTGTCTGAGGGGATAACACATGATGTGTTACGTGTCACAATCTCTCTAAGTACACGTTCATCCGCTTTATAAGCAGGGGACATCTGATTACCATAATACACATTGTGGGTAACAGTATGGGGAAGCGGTTGGACATTTGTGGTTGAGACTTGTTTTGAAATAAATTGACATATTTCTCTGTCAACTATTTGATTGGAATAACCATTGTTAATTAAGATCTGCTTTAATTTAGTTACTTCTGAGTGGAAGAGTTCCCACGATGAGCAGTTCTATGAGCACGACGTAAGTATGACCTGATAACTGACAATTGGTACCGCTGCGGACACTCACTCACCGCATTAAGGCATCTACCCAAGTCCGTAGCTTTACGATATACGGAGGTTTTATAGTTACCATTCTCCTCTTCTATTAATACATCAAGAAAAGGGATTTTGTTGTTTGCACTTATCTCATAAGTAAATTTTAATATTGAGTTATGTTCCATGGCAGTTCTTAGTTGTTTAAGGTGGTTTTCGTCTCTAACGACCACATAGATATCATCAACATAGCGACAATACGTGGTTGGACGCAGGTTGGTATCTTCTAACACTTTGTTTTCTAAGTGACACATGTAAAAGGCAGCAAATGTTGGGCCCAGGGGTGAACCCATGCTGACTCCGTTAACCTGCTGATACAGCTTACCGTCTGGGCTGCGAAAGGGAGCTTCGGTGGTGCATGCTCTCAGTAATGTTTCCAAGTTGTGGGTTGAGATCTTAGGTGGGCACAGGGTTGGGTGGTGATACACATTTTCTAAAATTATCTGTATAGTTTGGTCTACTGGTACGTTAGTGAAGAGGCTTTCAACATCTAACGAAGCCAAGAGCCCGCTGGGTCGAGTGAAGCGAATAATGTCTATGAACTGGTCTGTGGACTTCAGGGAAAACTTCGCTGGAATGTATGGTGTAATGATTTGATTTACTTGTCTCGCTGTTGTATACGTTGGTGTGGTTACCTGGGAGATGATGGGACGGAGTGGGTTGTTGGTTTTATGGGTTTTTACATTACCGTAGATGTACCCTGGAGCATACTGTCCAACTATGGGGGTGAGGTGTGGTGAGTCTCGGCATGCGTTGTTTGCAGTAATAACTCGATTGATTTTCTTCTTGAGAGTTTCTGTTGTATCACGGGAAAAAAACTCTCAAGAAGAAAATCAATCGAGTTATTACTGCAAACAACGCATGCCGAGACTCACCACACCTCACCCCCATAGTTGGACAGTATGCTCCAGGGTACATCTACGGTAATGTAAAAACCCATAAAACCAACAACCCACTCCGTCCCATCATCTCCCAGGTAACCACACCAACGTATACAACAGCGAGACAAGTAAATCAAATCATTACACCATACATTCCAGCGAAGTTTTCCCTGAAGTCCACAGACCAGTTCATAGACATTATTCGCTCTACTCGACCCAGCGGACTCTTGGCTTCGTTAGATGTTGAAAGCCTCTTCACTAACGTACCAGTAGACCAAACTATACAGATAATTTTAGAAAATGTGTATCACCACCCAACCCTGTGCCCACCTAAGATCTCAACCCACAACTTGGAAACATTACTGAGAGCATGCACCACCGAAGCTCCCTTTCGCAGCCCAGACGGTAAGCTGTATCAGCAGGTTAACGGAGTCAGCATGGGTTCACCCTGGGCCCAACATTTGCTGCCTTTTACATGTGTCACTTAGAAAACAAAGTGTTAGAAGATACCAACCTGCGTCCAACCACGTATTGTCGCTATGTTGATGATATCTATGTGGTCGTTAGAGACGAAAACCACCTTAAACAACTAAGAACTGCCATGGAACATAACTCAATATTAAAATTTACTTATGAGATAAGTGCAAACAACAAAATCCCTTTTCTTGATGTATTAATAGAAGAGGAGAATGGTAACTATAAAACCTCCGTATATCGTAAAGCTACGGACTTGGGTAGATGCCTTAATGCGGTGAGTGAGTGTCCGCAGCGGTACCAATTGTCAGTTATCAGGTCATACTTACGTCGTGCTCATAGGAACTGCTCATCGTGGGAACTCTTCCACTCAGAAGTAACTAAATTAAAGCAGATCTTAATTAACAATGGTTATTCCAATCAAATAGTTGACAGAGAAATATGTCAATTTATTTCAAAACAAGTCTCAACCACAAATGTCCAACCGCTTCCCCATACTATTACCCACAATGTGTATTATGGTAATCAGATGTCCCCTGCTTATAAAGCGGATGAACGTGTACTTAGAGAGATTGTGACACGTAACACATCATGTGTTATCCCCTCAGACAAGCTCAGTTTAATTATTTACTATAAAAACAGGAAAGTTAGCAACATGATTATGAAAAACAACACAGCTCAACAAACCAACAAACTTCAACATACCAATGTAGTTTATGAATTCACTTGCCCACACGAAGGTTGTAAACTTCGTCACATGAAATATATTGGTATGACCACAACCACACTAAGCAGACGTTTAACCATGCACCTACAATCCGGTTCTATAAAAGATCATGTGACTCAACATCACACATCATTAAACAGACAAGTTCTAATAGAAAATACTAATATAATAAAAAAATGTCATGACCACATTAGACTACAACTGGCAGAAGCACTTCTCATACGTGAAAACACGCCAGCCATAAACAACCAAACTACCGGACTAGATCGTACCCTCAAACTGTTTAAATACACAAAGGCCCGACCACAAGCAGCGACAATTACAAATGAACATTACACACACACAACACAACTGGCAACACTACACAGCCACAAGCACCCACTCACCCATACAACCTTCGCAGTCAACCACGTAGCTCATAGCTGACTACACCTATAAGGTTTGTCTCTTTATCCATACACTTTTAACTGTAGCTCATACTTGACTTCACCTAAAGGGTTTGTCTCTTTTATCCATACTCTTGTGACTCTACACTTTTATTAGTCGTTGTTGTACATTTCAGTATATATATTGTATAGGTTTATGTTGTATATGTCATGTTTTATAGTGTATTGTATCTATGTTACAGTCGCTGATGATGTGTAAGGATACACGAAACGTCCTAGGAAAATGAAAATAAATAATAAAATATAGTTACGACATGGATTTTGGACATATTATCTACAACCTGAATCATAGTGTAAAACAATGTGTAAGAAAACTCGAAAAGATCAACAGAAAAATAGTGAACAATGGCTATGCCTTGGTCTTTAATGATTTTTGTATAAAAGAAAACATTCTGCCTAAATATACTAATATATATATATATATATATATATATATATATATATATATATATATATATATATATATATATATATATATATATATAAGGACAGAAAGGTTACAGTAATATAGATCGATTAAACATTCTCTCTCTCTCTGTCTCTGTCTCTCTCTTTCTCTCTCTCTCTCTCTCTCTCTCAGGCAGGCTCACATCGACAGCCAAACTTACCTCAAGTTCGTCATTGCCCAGAGCTTCATCACTGCGGACGGATCTCGGTCAATATACATAGGCAGAGAGAGGATCCTGCCTATTGCTAGCGCCTGGCCACTACCCCATGATGCTCCCTATAAGCATCTTTTTGACAAGTACATCCTGGCCATAAAGGAGGTGAGATGAAGTTACACCATTTTCACCCATCCATCCAACCATTACCTATTTATATATACATACCTCCACCATCCACCTATTCGTCCATCATTGATACATTCATCCTTATATCATCATCATGAACAACAGCAACGTCAAATATCAACAATATCATTATCTGTACAACACTAATTAACTGATCATCATCATCATCTTCATCATTAAGAACAACATCCATCATTAACAATATCATCATTCATTATGCAATACATTAAGTAATTAATGGATTATCATAATCATCATCCCCCCTTGGGGTAGGGGGGGTTTTCAAGAATACTCCCCAAGTAGCCCTGCTTGTCGTACAAGGCGACTAAAAGGGTTGGCGGAGGGTTAGTGCCCCTCCCCGGAAAACAACTAACTAAAAAGACAAACAAGAAGCCTCGGACAAGGACTGACCAAAAGATGACCCAGGACCGGACAAAGGACATGGTAATTGGAACATGGAATGTAAGAGGTAAGAATGATGAGGTGAAAGAGAGAGAGATTGTCCAGGCACTTGAGGGTGCGAAAGTTGATGTACCGGTATGTTTTTTTTTTCTTTTTTTTTTGTGTCCGACTTCTGGGCATAGGCTTCACAGCCTGCTCTCAAGGCCCAGTAGTCATCCTACATACCATACACCTCTCTACATGTGGAGTAACTGAAACTAAATGGAGAGGTGAGTGTGAGAGAATGGGTGTATGGATGGGGTATATGTGCAGGAGTAGATGAGAATGAGAGGGCAAAAGAATGAGTGTGTATAGTTGTGAGTAAAAGATGGAAGAAGAACATAAGAGAGTATGGTTCAGTTGGGTCAAGGATTGTGTGGGTAAGATTGAAAGTTGGAATACAAATGTAGGCGATTGTGTGCGTGTATGCACCAACGCAAGATCGTATAAGCGGAGTGAGAGAAGAGTTCTGGACAAATGAGGAAATGTGCATGGAAAAGTTTGGAAGGAATGAGACAGTGTTTTTGATCGATGATATGAATGGTAAAGTAGGGAATGTGAAGGTGGATGGAATAATTGGTGAGTGGGGAGTGCCTGCTGAGATACATGAGAATGGTACTGGGTTAGTGGACATTTGTGCTGGGAGGGGGCTGGTGATAGCCAATACCCTCTTCAGGCATAAAATGATCCATAGGTATACATGGCGAGTGATGAGAAGGGTGGGTGGTGAACTGAATGAATGGAAGGCAATGATTGATTATGTGTGTGTGGATGAAAGGATGCAAAGATGTGTAATGGATACAAGAGCCTATATAGACTGGGGGAATGGATTTTCTGACCACTACTTGTTAGTGGCCAGAATGAAGACCCAAATAAGATGAAGTCATAGAAGAAGGGAAGGACAGGAAGAGGGAGTAGTTGCAAGGAGAGTGGAAAGGTTACAAGAAGATGAGAAAAAGGCAGAATATAAGAGAGAAGTGGAGGAACGATTGGGTAAATATGAATTGGAGCAGATGGGGGACGTGGAAGGTGTGTGCAGGATATTCACAGGAGAAATGTGTGCAGCAAGTGATGTGGTGTGTGGGATGAAGAGAAGACGGAGGGGGGTGCAAGGAACAGCGTGGTGGAATGAAGAGGTGAGACAAGCTGTAGCACAAAAGAAGAAAGCATACAATGAACGGATGAGAAATAGGGGCGTGGAAGAAGTTGAGAGGTGGAAGAGAGAGTTATATGTAGAAAGAAAGAGAGAGTTAAAAAGATTAGTAAGAGAGAGTAAGAAGAGAGTGCATGAGGAATTTGGAAGAATTTTGAGTGTAAAATGGAGGGACTGTAAGAAAATGTTCTGGAAAGAGGTGAAGAGAGTAAGACAGGGTGGAAGTGAAGTTAGAAGGGGAGTGAAAGATAAAAATGGTAGATTACTAGTGGAGAGGGGAGAAAAAGTGAGCAGATGGAGAGAACACTTTAAGGAATTGTTGAATGTAGAGGATGGAAGTGATGTGTGTATAAGTGGCTGGGGAATGGCTGGGAGAAAGAGGGAGGTGAGAAGACAGGAAGAAATCAGTAGGATAGAAGTTGTGGAAGCAATGAAGAAAGTTAAATTGGGGAAAGCCCCAGGAATTGATGGAGTGTGTGGTGAAATGCTGAAGCATAGGAGAAAGATAGTAGTAGAATGGATGTGGAAGATGTGCAGATTGGCCTGGGAGGAAGGTAGAGTTCCGGAGGATTGGAGGTCAGGTATAATTATTCTCTTGTACAAAGGATGAGGGGAAAAAGAAGTGTGTGGTAATCATAGAGGCATTTGTCTTCTTAATACAATAAGAAAAGTGTATGGTAGGATACTTATTGCCAGAGTTGGGGAAATAACAGAGGAATTATTTGGAGAAGAACTGTGAGGCTTTAGGAAGGGAAGAGATTGTGTAGATCAGATATTCTTTCATAGATAGTTCGAGAAGAACTGTGAGGCTTTAGGAAGGGAAGAGATTGTGTAGATCAGATATTCATTCATAGATCTTTAGTGGAAAAGTTTCAAGAGAAGGGAAAGAAGTTGTATGCGGCTTTCATGGATTTGGAGAAAGCATATGACAGGGTGGATAGACAAGGATTGTGGAAAGTAATAAGAATATATGGAGTAGATGGGAAGTTGTTGAATGCTGTGAAGAGTATGTATGATGGTGCTAAGGCTGCAGTGCGTGTGGATGGTGGACTAAGTGAATTTTTCTCTTTGAAGGTTGGGTTGAAACAAGGATGTGTCATGTCTCCATGGTTGTTCAGTCTGTACATGGATGGGGTAATAAAAGTGGTACAAGGTAGGGTAGTGGATGTTGGAGTGGCCCTGGTGAGAGAGGGTAGTGTTTGGAAACTCCCTGTACTGTTGTTTGCAGATGATACTGTGTTGTTGAGTGAAGACGAAGGGGAGCTGCAAGGCTTTGTGGATGAGTTTGGGAGAGTGTGTAAGAAACGGAATCTAAAGGTAAATGTAGGGAAGAGTAAAGTTATGGTCTTTGAGAGGGGTGAAGTCAGTGAATGTACAGCGAGGTTGGATGGTGAAGAATTGGTAAATGTGAGCACGTTTAAGTACTTAGGTAGTGTGATGAGTAAGGATGGAGGTTTGGAGGGTGAAGTGCTTGAAAGGGTACAACAGGGAAGAAAGGTTGGTGGTTCCTTGAAAGCAGTGATAAGAAACAGGGAAGTGAGCATGAAAGTGAAAAAGTTACTACATGACAGTATTGTGATACCAACTCTAACGTATGGAAGTGAAGCTTGGACGTTGTTGGAAGGACACAAGTCAAGAGTGAGAGCAGTGGTAATGAGTTATTTAAGAGGAGCCTGTGGAGTCACATGGAGAGACGGGCTGACAAATGAGGATATAAAGGAGCGTTGTGGTGTGGATGTGGATGTGATAGGAAGCGTTATGAGGAATACACTGAGGTGGTTTGGCCATGTGAAGAGGATGGAGGGTGAAAAACTGACGAAGAGAGTGTATGCGAGTGAGGTGGAGGGGGGGAGAGGGAGGGGGAGGCTGAGGAATAGATGGAGGGATGGGGTGGAGAGGTATATGAGATAGGGGGGGGGTGAGCTGGGAACAGGGCAGTGAAATGGCGAGGGACAGGGCGACGTGGAGGCGATTTGTTTGTGGCCACCCCGAACGGGATTGAGGCGTCTGACAATAGATAGATACATAGATAGAGATCATCATCATCATTATCATCACAACAACGTCAAACATTCAACAATATCATCAGCTGTTATACTTTACATTACTAATTAATTCATCATCATCATCATCATCTTCATCATCATCTGTTAAATATCAATATACTGTGTATATTTCTTACATGTGTTCGTTTCTTGGTATAGCCAGGGATCCCCAAACTCTTCAGTTCATCGACTCCTTCCTCCAGTTTCAGATTTTTCTTTGACCCAAGCATTAGAGAGGTTGCCTGCAGGTCTAAAGGACCCAGGTTCGAATCCCGGCTGGGGCAGGGAACAGTTTAAGGATTTGAATTTCATTAAATCAGGCTTTACTGATCTACCAGAAGACCCGCCGACATGTCGTAAAAATACCCCCGCTAATACCAATACACCAGTCCTGTATGAGACAGCCCTACCATGTATTCAATATGGACGGTGGGTGTTAGCGCCGAAGTGGTGACATGTAGATGTGTATGGTATGTAGGAGGACTGCTGGGCCTTGATAGCAGGCTGTGAAGCCTATGCCCAGAGTCGGACACATAAAAAAAATATATATATATTATTATATGAAAGCAATTCAATAAATACTATTTAACTTTTAATAACTAATAGTGCTACGAATGATGATGATAATAATAACAATAATAATAATAATAATAATAATAATAATAATAATAATGTGACCATTAAAAATTGGTGATAATTATAAGTAAAAAATAATATATTTAACCTACCTATTTTTAAGGAAATGGTTGATATCATTAATGGGAAAGATGCGTCCGATAAGCGTTAACAATGACACTGATATATTGGTGATCTTTAGTCGCAAGTCAACACGCTCTTTCAGGTTCAATCTGCTCCTGTTCATTGTTAGAAGTGCAGTTGCATGACGGAAACCAACTCCAACCATGGAAGTACTTGGGAACGCAAGTGAAAATGGCTCAACCACCGCGCAGAGCCGAGGGTATTCAGCAACTGTATTTATATTGCTCCAGTAGTCACTGAGGCTTTTACTTCTGAACAGTGCTTTTGCTTCGAGGTCCGTAGTCATTTCTGTAAGTTTTTCCTGTGACCGAGAGTCAATGTCAGCATATTCTATTTCCAAATCAAAAGTTGTAAGAGTCCAGTCTGGCACAGGACGGCATTTCAACCCGAGGTACCTGTGTTTGATGACAAACGCACGTGTGTAGCTAGAATTCCCTTGATCCATCATTTACTGCTGTTGATTTTTTCATTACTTTTTTCATGACAGCAGTCAGGGAATTCATTGTGAGAGAAATAAATGCATTCAAGGAATTCTGCTGCAATTGGGGTGAAACTTCATACATAAGAGAGAGTGCAAAAATGAAAGAATGGACAGTGACGAATTTTAGTAAGATGTATGTTTGGCTAGGATTGACCTTCTTGATGCCTCACATCAAAAAGCATAATATTCATGATTAATGGCTCATAGATGACATTTCAGCAACCCCAATGTTCTTTAAGTATATGCCACGGGAGAGGCTCCTCGACATCCTCAGGTACAGTCGTGGCCATAAATAATCACCTATCCTCCTGTACCCCGTGCCTCTTACTGGCTCCTTTATGCGCGGCAAGTCACACTGGAGTAAGAGAGGCTGAGAGCGAAGGGCCAGAGGGAGAAGGGAAGGTGGGTGGGGGGACGAGTGATGGTGCCGAGGTGGAGTGAGGGAGAGGATGGAGGGTAGGTAGGGGAGGGAGAATGAAATGAGAAGTTGTGGCCACATAATTTGTTATTTTTTTACATTCAGGGCATGATATAAAGGAGTTACTATTAGGTAAATAAAGCTGCATTACACCTTGTATAGCGGAGTCAGATAACAAGCTTTAAATAGGTGGTGATATCAAGGACTGGCTCATGAGAAATATACTGACGTGGCAGATCAAACATCAGTGCGGAGCCAGATATTTGTGTTTATCCGTGTATTTTGACTTCAGAAGCAGAATGGAATCTGGGTGGCTTTGACTTCCGTAATGTATGTGTAAGAAACGTCCTCTACCCTTACATGTAATTAATTTTTGGAACTAAGTATTACATGCATCCTTTGATATGGCTGTGTCCACAGTAGATATGATCACCTTTACAGTATACATCGTCTATACAGTCACCATCATGTCAGTTCAATAATTAATTAATGACATCTGTATATGAAAAGGCAATTTGAAATAACTGTGCAGAAAAGGGAAGTATTTTTGATGTCTGTGCTCATGGGTGGATATGATAACGGTATCTCTTATAATCTGTTAGAGGGAAAATGAAACAAAATCCTACCCAAACTCCCCAAATAAAGCTATGTCAATGTTTACGAACACTGGTCAAGCCAAAGCAACCAGGAATGCCTTAGTAAGTAGTCCAGTGGCCTCATGCCTTTAAAATCCTCATGCAGGCTTCGTGACACCGAGGAAACAAGGTTGTTGATGATTTGCTGATTTCGTCTTAACAGCTCCCACTCCTCCTTAGTGTGCTGGAGGAGGCGGGCCCGTGTCCTGTCGTTCTCTGGCTTCCACACATTGGCAAGCTGGGTCCACACAGTCTCGATGGCTCTGCACTAATATTTGATCTGTCACGTCAGTATATTTCTCTCACGAGCCAATCCTTGATATCACCACCTATCTAAAGCTTGTTATCTGACACCACTATACAAGGTGTAATGCAGCTTTATCTACCGAAGTGTAACTCCATTATATGATGCCCTGAATGGAAGAAAAGATATTATGTGGCCACAGCTTTGCATTTTATTCTCCCTCCCCTACATACCCTCCCTCCCCTCCCTCACTCCACCCAAGCACCATCGCTCGTTCCCCCACCCACCTTTCCTTCTCTCTCTAGCCCCTCCCTCTCAGCCCCTCTTACTCCCGTGTGACTTGCCACGCATAAAGGAGCCACCCTGATGTATGAGGTATAGAAGGATAGGTGATTATTTATGGCCACGACTGTACCTGCATTTCTCCGCGAATATGGACCGTCATCCGAACGATAGGACGATAGGCTGTGGAAATTTTGCTCGATTCTGAAAATGATGAAGGAGAAATTTCGATACTATTTCAGGCCATTCCAGAAGGTTGTTATCTACGAGTAATTCTGTTCAGGGGACGTCTTGCCTTCATACAGTACATTCTCTCAAAGAGACATCGTATTGGAATTAAGTTTTTTGTTTTGTGTGATTGCAAGACTGGGTACATGTTAGATTTTATTGTGTATACAACAGGTGATGCAGTGTTATCGAAGGACAATGTCCATGGCTTCTCTGGCTCAGTTTTGAAGAAACTGATGGACAGGTACTTCAGTGACAACCACATCCTGTTCACCGATAATTACTACATGGCACCAAGTCTTGCAAAGTACTTGCAAGAACACAAAATTGGATCGTATGGCACTGTCCGTGCAAAGAGGAAACATTGGCCATCCTTTCCCAGGGGCACCGTGAAGGGGGAGTGCAGGACCTTGAAGTCAGTTAAATTCCTTGCTATTCACTAGCATGATAAGAGAAAGGTAAATGTCCTCTCCATGGTCCATGAAGGTCAGTTGGTAGACACAGGCAAGGTCGATAAGCGAACGAGGCAGCCAGACTTCAAGCCTGATTCCATTATCGGCTATAATGTCAACATGCAACTCGTTGATAAATCTGAAATGCAGATCGGCACCATCAACTGTCCGAGTCGACGCTGTAAATGGTATAAGAAGGCACTCTTACATGTGTTTGACACATGTGGACTGAACGCCTTTATTCTGTACAAGGATGTTACACAGACCAGCACATCTCTCAGACAGTTTGAGAAGGATGTAATTTACGGCCTCCTGGAAAGATATGGCAAAATAATGCCTTCTGTGAAACGGAGGCATAGTGTACAAGTGTATGACAGGCTGCAGTGCAGGGACTACCTCACTTGGCATTACATGGAAGCACTGCCTCCGGCACCTGCAGGCAAAGAAGCCTTCTAGCCTTCTTTGTTTGTGCCAATTCATTGCGCCGACCACAGCAACGCCGTATGACGAGGTGTTGGTGTGCTGAAAGTGAAGTGACACTGTGCATTACCTGTTTCTTCGATTTTCGCTCAAAGGCAAGTGGTGGAAGTCTAGGTCGTATGCATAAGTCATTATTAGTTTTGTACATACCGGTATGTTGGTTTTTGTGTAATCAGAAAAAATTATTTTACTGCTCTGTGTAGATTTATATGATTAATGGAAGCAGAAGTTTGTTTCATGATAAAGTCGTTGCCTTATTATTTTTTTTTTTTTAGTGAAAGTTTCGTGTTTATACATAATTATTATGATGAAAAAGTACAATTCACAGGAAAAAAAGTCATAGTGGTATTTCCGATTATGGACAGTACGTGAATAACTACTTTGTTCACAATATTTCTTTTAGTTTTTTTGTGGTAGTAATTGTAGTAGTTGTGGTGGTAGTTGTAATAGTGGTGGTAGTTGTAATAGTAGTGGTAGTATGTGTAGTAGGTGTGGTAGTTATAGTAGTAGTTATAGCAGTGGTAGTTGTAGTATTAGTAGTAGCTGTATTGGTGGCAGCTGTAGTAGTAGTAGTAATAATAGTAGTAGTATTTGTAGTAGCTGTAATACCCAGATTTCTAGCCGCATAGCGGTACCAGAATCGATCAACAGTGCAAGCCAAACATACATCTCCGTGTGTGTGTGTGTGTGTGTGTGTGTGTGTGTGTGTGTGTCTTTAATTTAGTCGATTAATTTGTTCATTTTTCTTCCAGTGCCTTAAAATGATAAATATTTTTGTTTTATCGCAGCGAACTCTTTCAAGATGGTCTTTCATCTGCACAGGTTTCGTAGCATCATTACTGTAATTCTTTTCACATAACAGGCACGTAAGCATTGTTTCATTGGTAAATGAAGTGATTAATCCAAGTTTCAAAAACTCATGTGAATACTGTCGGCATTTCCCCCTTTTACCAATAGCTGCCATTATGTTTGTTTGTAAAGGCACAGAAATCACTTCATTGATACCACTCCTATCTCTATGGGCATTGAAAATGTACTGACTGTCCACAGTCCAGAGTCTGGGTTCGTATGTAATGGGAGTACAGGAGGTGAACAGGAATACTACACGTACATAATTATATCCTTCCTGGGATAGGGAAGATGAGAGAGACTAGGGGGAGGGTGGCAGGTACAAGGGGCGGGGAACAGATATACAGGAACTGGACAGGACAAGAGTTATGAACATCTCATGTGTACACTGAAGAAATTTAATACATTTAGCCAGTATTAGCAAAAATAATGCACATGTATAGAGAAAAATCAAAGTAAATCATCCATGTGAAAGAGATATAATGCTGTGGTCACGTCATGTAATTCTGGCTGATGATATGAAATTAATATATCATTGTGTTTCAGTAAAACAAATATAAAATAGATGAAAAACTTTAATTATACATAAATCATGTAGCAATAATTCGTAATTTATTGCATCATATTAAAGTTAATTTTAATTTCTTATACGCATTTCAGCTTTCGATTGACTGATTCCCAACTGAACTTCCATCATTCATGGACCCCCAGTTGACCCCTAGCCAAATACCGACCCCCTTTTGACCCTCCAGCCATAACTGACCCCTTGGATAGTTCCATCGACCCCAGGGATTCGATACTGACCATTTGGGGGACCCCTGAATAGACAAATCATGGCTATAAAAGACATCTTAAGAAATCTCAAAATACTTTCAGAATACGATGCTAAATGTGACACTTCTATTCTAGGCTGGCCTGTACGTGCAGTGGGAGAAGGAGACGCTGGCGGAGGTAGCCCACACCAGCAGGACAACACAGCAGAACCAACTACAGATACAGGAGCAGAACCAAGACAATGATGGGCCAGACATGGGTGCTGGCAGTGGTCGTAGAGTTAGTCTCACCATCACGCATCTTCAGGGTCCATTATCTCTCCTTCCGCTGGGACTTATCGTTGCTGGTCTGACCTTTGTGATGGAGAAGTTCATATTGCCATTGACTAGGTTCTCACTTGCTTGACACTTGTAGCCTGATCATTTTCTCCAAACCTTTTGTATTAACCTTTATAACCTGTTGATAAAGTGATTTCCTTCTATTTTTTTTTACCCCTTTTAGCTTGATGGTATTGATATTCTCCTAGCTTTTTTTATTAACCTTTGTGACCTGATGAAAGACTAATTTGTTCCCAGCCATTTTTATTAACATCTGTGGCCTGATGAGAGTCTGGTTTTTAATAACCTTTTCTAGTGTGCTGATAGAGTAATTTTCTCCTAGCTCTTTTTATTATTAACCTTTGTAGCTTGATCATAGATTGATTTCTATTAATCTTTATAGAGTCATTTTTCTAAATGCACGGAAGAAGGAACCAAAATTCAGAGGCCTGCAAATTACTCCCTCCAGGAAAAAACAATACAAGACAACACAGCAGCAAATTCAAGATCCATTCATTTCCAAATGCCTGGACATACAGCATTTGAAAGACTAGAGATTATAGGCAACAGGAAAATCAAACAGAGAGACACTTCCAATGCTGACCTGTTGCATGCATGAAGGACAAGGAGTAGCAGTTAACTCTTGCATTAGAGAACTGGACATTAAAGAGATGAGATTTTGTTGCTGGACGCGAGCTATGTGCCAGCTGTAGAGGAGGAGGGATGCAAGCAGGAAGTTTAGAGGAGCAGTGACCACTGAAGTAACAATAGAAATGAGACAAACATGCAACAATGCGGTGAAGAGGCAGAGGTTGAAGGGAGCAGGTAAGAGGAGGAGAGTTAATAAGACGAATAGCCTTTGACTCCACCCTGTTGAGACGAGCTGTGTGTGCGGAACCTCCCCTCACATGAGAATTGTACTCTACGTAGGGGCGAGTAAATCCCGTGTATAAAGTCAACAACTGTGCAGGGGTCAAGCAGGTGTGGAGTCGGCTTAGCACACTCAATCTCTTGGAAATAGATTTTAGAAGAGAGGTAATATGTCCTTTCCAAGATAAAGCCCGAGAGAATGAAACCCCAAGTATGTTAAAGGATGATGCAAGATTGAGCTGGATATTGTTAAAAATTAGAGGGTACTCCTGTGGAAGATTTTGTCAGCTTGATAGATGAAAGAACTGAGTTTTTGATGCATTAAAAACAACAAGGATATTTTTCCCCAGTTAGAGATCTGAGCGAAGTCAAACATTACGTGTGCCTTTGCCTCATCCTTTGTTTGTTGAACCAACTGCTGAGATGGACGCTAGGGGAAGTGAATGGAAAGGAGAAGAGTGGAGCCATCAGCATATGAGTGGATAGGGTTAGATGTACAGCTTAGGTCATTGATGAATAAAAGGAAGGGAGTTAGTGATAGTACAGACCCCTGAGGAACTCCACTATAATTAGATCTTGGAGAAGAACTGCTGTCATTTACAACAGCAACTATAGAATGCCCAGAAAGGAAGCTAAAGAGGAAGACAATGATAGAAGGATGGAAACCGTAAGAGGGAAGTTTCGAAATTAAAGATTTATATCATACTCGATCAAAAGCCTTTGAGATGCCAAGTGCAATGGGAAAGCATTCGCCAAAGTTTCAAAAGGAGGATGACCAGGAGTCTGAAGGGTAAGTGAAAAGATCACCTGTGGAATATCCCTGGCGGAACCCGTACTGACGATTAGAAAGAAGGTTGTAATAGGAATGATGCTTTAAAATTTTTTGTTAAGAATAGACCCAAAACTTTTGAAGTACAGGATTTCAAAGCATTTGGGCGATAGTTAGAGGGCTGGGAACGGTCACCCTACTTTGGGACAGGCTGAATGAAAGCAAACTCCAGCAATAAGGATAGGTGCAACTTGACAGACAAAGACGAAAGAGTTTACCTAGGTAGGGGTAAGCACAAAAGCACAGATCTTGAGTACAACAGTTGAGACCCCATCAGGCCCATATGCCTGTTTGTAATGAGGCCAGTGATTCCAGAAAATATGTCAGGTGAAGAAATTTCAAAGTCAGCCACGAGGAAGTTAGAGGGGGAGAGAGAGGAGGAACAGCACTGGAATCGTCTACTGTGGAATTGGAGGAGAAAGTGTGAGTGAAGAGTTATGCTTTTTCAGTAAAGAAATAGCTACAGAGCTATCACAGTGGAAAGGAGGAGCGAAGGCTGATGAGGTAAAGTTGTTGGGAAGGTTTTTGGCAAGGAACCAGAAGGACTGGGAAGAATTCGAGTTGGAGAGTCCAGAGCACTGAGTACGGATGAAATTATTATTAGCAGAGTGAGGAACAGACTTAGCATGACTCTGGACAGATATATAAAAAAAAGTGAGATTCAGAGGTGGGTTGGCTCTGATACCTTTTGTAGGCCTTCTCCTTGTTGTAAACAGCATTAGAAAAAGTGTGATTAAACCCATTTTTTTAATTAGACAAAGGAAATGAGAAAGGAGTGTATGCTTCCAACGCCCGAGAGAATAACTTCTGTTGTGGGCATGGCACACTCAAATGGCTCTCGGCCATGGAAGCAATAATCATTCAATGGAAAATTAAAGAAGTATTGCCTTAGGGCCTCCCAATCAGTAGCTTCATAGTGCCACAACCGACATTTATTTGGAGCGTTCACAGGCTGTACTGGAGCAATAGGACAGGTTAAGATGATAAGGTTGTGATCCAAGGAGCCCAATGGAGTGGTCAGATTTACAGTATAAGCAGAATGATTACTTGTAAGGAAGAGGTCAAGGGTGCTGGAATTCTTTCCAAGGCGGTCAGAGATATGGGTATTGTACTGTACAAGCTACTCTAAGTCATTAAGGATAGAAAAGATGTAGGCTTGTTCACCAGGCTGATCAGTGACTGATTCTCTCCTAACATTTTTCTATTAACCTTTATAGCCTGTTGATATCAATTCCTTTTTTTTTTGGGGGGGGGGGCACATCTCGCACCTCCCTTGTCTCGCCTACTGCTGGGCCTTATCTTAGGTGTCCTGACCTTTGTGATGAAGTTAATGGTAGTGTTGATAGTTTCCTCACATGATTAATTGTCTAAGACTAAGGACGTTCTATCTTTCGTGGTGGATACGAATGCTGGTGATATGGAAAGCTGGAACTCCTGTTTCACTAGCCCTCAGCCTGACCATCTCTCTTGGCTGACCTTTTCAGTGTGACACTAACATGAAGAGTAGGCCAGCATACTCTCTAAAACACTTTTCTCTATCTTACGCACTACTCTACACACGTTTTACATACCACACAACATACCACACTATGTAACAGGGGTTGATGCATGTGGCCAGAAAACTTTGCCCACGGCATCATGTGTCAGGCCTATTGAGGGGAAGCGTGACTTGGGCTCTGTCAGTGTAGTTTTGGGGACCAGGGTGGGATGGGACTCAGATAAAGTATAGGGAATTGCAGTTCCCAGGCTGCAGCATTAACCCAATAGAGAGGGGGCCCGAACTTAGGAATAGAGCCCCAGGAGGCTTCCCTATCAGTTGATGCATAATGGTGAGGCAGTTACAGTTCCAAGGTGCGCTTGAAGGATGTCCCTGTTGTTGTCCTGGCAGGGTGCCCTGATTCCACAGCCACGGCCACTAGTCACGGCTGGTGGGCCATGGGTCCCACGTCCCATGCCTGGACTTGGGACTGAGCAGATGGGTGGGGCCTGTGATCTGTCTCCTTCTTTCATTTATTTTATTTTACTGACATGACAAATAACAGTGAGAACAAGCCAGTAGGTAATGATGGCCAAGTATAAGCTGACTAAGCTTTGGTCCACCTGGGGTATGAATTATAGGTGTTGTTGCTACTGACCGTGAGTGAGTTTTACCACTAAAATCATTTCTACATGGAGGTACTCCAGTGCAACATTCCACCCAAGAATAATTTCCCTGGCTTAACAGTCTTCAGAGCCTTAGCATTTCACGCAAACAATGTCGTACTTTTAAAGCTTTTCATATTTTCTGCACTTTATGACTTTTGACTCCTGACCTCGTGGATATAGGTCATGCATGTGCGAAACAGACTTACAGTACTCATCAGTGTCTATAAGAATGCAGCAAAGTTTCATTCGATTCCATCCACCCACTGTGGAACTAGGGAAAATGAAGTTTGCGGAATGGCTCTCCAGAGGTACAGCTAGTAGGTGGTGCTGCCAGTGACTGGAATTGTGTTTCCACACTTAATGTCATTTTTGTATGGAGGTACTCCAGTGCAACATTCCACCCAAGAATCATGGCCCTGGTTTAATATTCTACGGAGCTTTAGCATTTCGCGTTAGCATAGTTGTGATTTTAGCTATTTTCACCATTTTTGCATTTGATGACCTTTGACTCCTGACCTGGCCAAATTTGACATAGGTGTTCAATATAAAATTGATAATACTAGTTAATGTGTATAAGATTCCACACTTTCATTCAGTTCCACTGACCTGCTAGGGAACTATGTGGACATTTTCGGAAACTGGTACTGGTTGCTTGGGATGCTGAGGCCAATCTTCGCAGGGTTGCCAGTCAAAAACTAGAGGAGAGAACGGAAAAATGGATCACACACTCCCGATACGGAATGACATCATGATTATGCCTAAGGAAATCAGAGCTTTCTACGCCCATTAATTATCCATCTACAAATTAAAACATGAAAAGTGCGAAAACATCGGTTTTTCGGTCCTTGCTAGGCAATGAGCCGTTGCCTAGCAATCAAAACCTTGCAGACACATCTAAGTCATAGGCTGGTCATTGTGTACAAGTTTGGTCAGAACTGGTTAATTCTGAAGGATAGAAGTGCCTGCCAAAATTAAAGAAGAAAGAAGGAAAGCAAACGTGACTAATTAGAAAGGCAGCATGGAGCTGGCCATAAAGTACAAGCCTGAGGAAACTAAATCACCCAAGGGAGTCAGAGTAGCATCTTGGAATGTGAGTAGTTCGAAGGGTAGAGAGAAGTAGCTAAGGCCATGAGTAGGATAGAGTGGGAGAAGTATCTGAAGCCAGGAGTAGGAGGTGGGTGGATGTTAGATGTGTACAGGAAGTTTGGGACAGCAGTGCATCAGCCAGAATGATTCCAAGGAGGGATTAAAGATATAAGCTATATTGGCAGGAAAGTGCAGATCGATACAGTAGTGGGGGTGTGCTGGTTAAGGAAAAATGGGTGGAAAATGTCATGAATGTAATGAGGATGAATGAAAAGATTATGGTATTAATAATTTTGTATCTTATATATCGGCGTATACTCCAAAGGCTATCTTGAATGCTGTAGAAAAAGATACAATCTTGGGTGACTTGATAAGTGCAGTAAGTGGTATGAGGGATGATGAGATTGTTGTTTTGGATGCGAACTTTAACGACCATGTGGGTGAAGCAGCTCAAGGAAATGAAGGGGTACATGGGGGATGCGCACATGTTATGAGGAATATTAAAGGGGAAAGGACACTCGAGTTTGGGAAGGCAATGAACATGACTCTGTGCAACACACATTTTAGAAAGAGAGAGAGAGAGTGGGTTGAATACATCCGAGTCTGAAGGAAACAGTAACAAGACTGACTATTTCCTGGTCAACAGGGCTGACAGAAGGTTGATAAGGGATGTTAAATTTATAGAAGCTAAGAGTGTTTCCAGCAAACATAAATTACTGATATGTGACATGGTGCTTAAAGAATGCTTAAGGAGCAGGTGGTGAAGCCGAAGACCTATGCACCTAGGAGTAAAATATGGAGGTTAAAATAACAAGAAGTGCACATCTTTGTTGAAAACACAAGAAATGCTAGTTAGTGATGATCAGGGTGGCTATAGGAGTGGCAGAGGATGTGTGGATCAAACATTTGCAGTGAGACAGATAGCGAAAAAGGCTTGTGAGAAGGACCGTTAGGTGTTTATGGCATTCATGGATCTGGAAAAAGCATACGACAAAGTGGACAGGGAAAGATTGTGGAAAGTTTTGCACATGTACGGTGTAGATGGTAAGCTGCTAGGTGCCGTCAAGAGTTTATATGATAGTAGTGAAGCATGTGTAAGGGTAAATGGGCATCTAAGTGAATGGTTCACAATCGGTGTGGGTGTGCGACAAGGTTGTGTGATATCCCCATGGTTGTTGATTATAAATATATATATATATATATATATATATATATATATATATATATATATATATATATATATATATATATATATATATATATATATATATATATATATATATATATATATGGATGGGGCGATGAGAGAAGTAAAAACACGAGTAATGGGGAGAGGGATGGCGTTGGTAATGAATGGTGATGGATGGAATATCTCAAATTTGTTGTATGATGATTATGCAGTACTGCTTGCAAGTACCAGACAAGAACTGGGTAGGCTAGTGCAGAGTTTTGCTGAGGTCTGTGAGTGCCGTGCTTTGAGATTAAAATGATAAAAAAGTAATGTGATGGTTATTGAGAGAGAAGGTGACTCTCAGTGTGACGTTACAGTGAATGGAGAGAAACTGGAACTGGTGAAAGAGTTCAAATCCCTGGGTACAGTGATAGATAAGAGAGGAAAATGTGCAAAAGAAGTTGAAAGTTGAGTGACACAACGAAGAAAAGTAGCTGGTGCAATGAAGTCCTTGATACGAAATAGAGGCTTGAGTGTTGCAGCTGCACGAGGCTTACAAGAAGGTGTTAGTTTAACCCCTTAAGTCCTATTCGCATCAATTGAGGCGATTTGAGTTTTATGCCAAAATGCCTAATCGCATCAATTGAACACGGCCAGTAAAAAAATGCGGAGCACTTGCTCCACCCCGATTATGATGTACAGTCGTGGCCATAAATAATCACCTATCCTCCTGTACCCCGTGCCTCAGACTGGCTCGTTTATGCGCGGCAAGTCACACTGGAGTAAGAGGGGCTGAGAGGGAGGGGCCAGAGAGAGAAGGGAAGGTGGGTGGGGGGCTGAACGATGGTGCTGGGGTGGAGCTAGGGAGGGGAGGAAGGGTAGGTAGGGGAGGGAGAATGAAATGCGAAGTTATGGCCACATAATTTGTCTATTTTCTTTCATTCAGGGCATCATATAAAGGAGTTACTGTTCGGTAGATAAAGCAGCATTACACCTTGTATAGTGGCGTCAGATAACAAGTTTTGGATAGGTGGTGATAGCAAGGACTGGCTCGTGAGAGAAATATACTGACGTGACAGGTCAGATATTACTGCAGAGACATCGAGATTGTGTGGACCCAGACTGTCAAAGCGAGGAAGCCAGAGAACGAGAGGACACGGGCCCACCTCCTCCAGCAAACTGAGGACGAGTGGGAGCTGTTCAGACGAAACCAGCAAACCATCAACAACATTGTTTCCCTGGTGCTGCGAAGTCTGCATGAGGTTTTTAAGGCATGAGGCCACTGGACTACTGACTAAGGCGTTTCTGGGTACTTTGGCTTGACCAGTGTCGGTAAACACTGACATTTTGGGAGTTTGGGTAGGATTTTGTTTCATTTTCCTTCTAACAGACTATGAGAAATACCGTTATCATATCAACCCATGAGCTCAGACATCAAATTTATTTACCTTTTATGCAGAATTATTTTAAATAGCCTTTTCATATTGAGACGTCATTAAATAATTATTGAACTGACATGATGGTGACTGTATAGAGGGAGTGTATACCGCGAGGCTGATCATATTTACTTGGACAGCCATTTCAAAGGTTGCATATAATATTTAGTTACAAAAATTAATTATATGTAAGGGTAGAGGACATTTCTTACACGAACATGACAGAAGTCAACGCCATCCAGATTCCATTCTGCGTATGAAGTCAAAATACACGGCTAAACACAAATATCTGGCTCCCCACTAATGTTTGATCTGTCACGTCAGTATACTGTATTTCTCTCACGAGCCAGTCCTTGCTATCACCACCTATCTAAAGCTTGTTATCTGACGCAGCTATACAAGGTGTAATGCAGCTTTATCAACCGAACGGTAACTCCTTTATATGATGCCCTGAATAAAAGAAAATAGACAAATTATGTGGCCACAACTTCGCATTTCATTCTCCCTCCCCTACCTACCCTTCCTCTCCTCCCTAGCTCCACCCCAGCACCATCGTTCAGCCCCCCACCCACCTTCCCTTCTCTCTCTGGCCCCTCCCTCTCAGCCCCTCTTACTCCAGTGTGACTTGCCGCGCATAAACGAGCCAGTCTGAGGCACAGGGTACAGGAGGATAGGTGATTATTTATGGCCAAGACTGTACATGGCTTCAGGCCAATGAGAATTCGCCCCTGATGTAGTGTGAGGGGGTATCGGACCAACCTAGGCGGTGGGGGGGTACCCCCCTCTCGGCCGCCTCCATGCCACCCTCTACTCCACTCCCTCACGCCCTCCTTGTCCCCCATCACTTTCCCACCCCTCCATGCAACTGCATCTCTCCTCCCACAACAACCTGCATCCCTTCCCACCCCTCTCTTGCCCCTCCTCCCTCCCTGCTAGCCTCGTCCCCCCCTCAACCCCATCCCATCTCTCCCTCCTTGTCCCTCACTACCCTTCCAACCCGCAACAGGCCCCCGAGTGTCAGGCCTGATGTACGTACCTGATACATATTATTTCTATTTCTTCCCAGATTTTTACACCTAACTCTGTTCATTTCTCACTTCGTACCTACCAGTTTCTGTACGTACGTAGTTGGAGAATGCTGTATGTTGTACTACATATGACGCATCTTATTATTTTTTTCTTTTTTCATTCTCCCTACCTGCCCAGATTCGCACCTCTGAGCAGTGTCCGTCTGTGTTAGTTTTCGAAAGACTATGAGGCCTTGTAGGGCTACTCCCCCACCTGTTTCATCTCCCCACACATACAAATACACCTGTTTTCATGGCTGGTGTGATAAATTCCAATGAAATGGAGAGATTCCACAAGAGAATTTGGTTGTTGCCGAAACTGTAATGATAAGTGTGATGAAGTGTAATGATAATGTGATAATTGTAATGGTGTGATAAATGTGTAACGAGAAGTTAGGACAGTAAAAAGAGAAATCGGAAACAAATTATTGTTTGTTTTTCTTTCTTATGCATGCATTTATAGCATTATTCACCTTTATTTTGATGTCCTTGATGGTTATAAACATTTATATGCATCTGTGTTAGTTTTGAAACGACTATGAGGCCTTGTAGGGCAACTCTCCAACCTGTTTTGTCTCCCCACACCTGCATACACACCTGTTTTTATGGCTGGTATGACAAATCCCATTGAAATGGAGGGTTTGCACAAGAGAATATGGTTGTTGCAAAAATTTTTCTCCCCAAGAACCACCAAGGCCTTGTAGGCCTACTCCCCACACTAGTTATCTCCCCACAGCTACATACACACCTGTTTTCATGGTAGGTGTTACAGAACACAATGTAGTGCTTTCTTTTCAAGCGAAAAGCTAGTTATTTCGAACCCTCGTACCTATAGGCCTACTCTCCACAGCCTACTTTATCTCCCCACAGTCTAGTAATCTCCCCACACCTACATACACCTGTTTTCATGGTTGGTGTGACGAAACACTTTGAAATGACCTGTTTCAATAAGAAAAATAGGTAGTTATCAAAATTTTCATGTTTTCGATTGTTTTCGAGGGGTAACTATCATAAACTTTTTTTGAACTTTGACGCATCACCTTCGTCTCTACTCACGTGGGTCACGTCAGGTAGGTTTAGGCCAGTTTAGGTCCAGTTACGTCCATTCATAGTTGTATCGGTCTTTTCAGATTAGTTGGGGTCAAAGTAATTGTAGTGTGTGTGTGTGTGTGTGTGTGTGTGTGTGTGTGTGTGTGTGTGTGTGTGTGGTCTTTTAATCAGATTTAGTTAAATCACATCAGGTGCAGTTACGTATATTCAGGTTAACTTAGATCCATTCTGGTCACCTAATTCAGGTCAGCGTTTATTATGTCAGTTTAATTCTTTTTAAGGACTGCATTTGTAAGAGAAGCTAACCATATTTTACGACGAAAAAGCCAAATGAACAGCAGCTTATAGTCAAAAATTCCTTTATTGGTTGCATTTTTTCACTGTTTCCCACTTTGGTTTAGTTGTGAATTTTCAAGCAACTGTGTGAGGAAAACTACTATGTTAAGTTTGAAGAAGCAATCAAGTACACAATATAAGCCTCGGACAGTTTATTGTTCGAGTGGGTGAAGCTTGCGAGAACACAATACTTCTGCCAAAAAATTTTGTGTAAAATTCTTGCCCCCTATGGTTTGAAAAATATCCCTACTTGAGGAGCTCCAAACCTTTTTTTCCCTACAGCTATGGGGGCAGTGACATCATTTGGAAGCTGTCATGAAAACTGCCTGCCAGTGATACCAGAATTATTCGGAATACTTTATATATATATATATATATATATATATAGATAGATAGATATTTATATATATATATATATATATATATATATATATAGATAGATAGATAGATATATATATATATATATATATATATATATATATATATATATATATATATATATATATATATATATATATATATTAATAACAGAACAGAGGAAGGAAAAACAAATGAATTAAAAAAAAATCCATGCACCAGATTACTGGTGTCCTCTGTTCATAAAATATCTGTAACAGTTAGACTTGAACAGCAGTAGGTTGAAGATTGGAGGGAAACAACTCTGGGAAAGCGAGTTCCAGAGAGATGCAGTTCGGGGAATGAAAGAAATTTGATAGGCAGAAGTTCTGCAGTATGGCTGAGTGACATTGCAGTCATGAGTGCCGCCAGCTGCCCGTGTAGAACGATGGAAGGCATGGAGAGGTGGCATTATGGACGCAACTTCGTCTGAGCATTTGCTATAGAAATATCTGTAAAATAACGCAAGGGAGGCAACATTCCTTCTTACTTGTAGAGGAGGTAGTTCATTAGTAATAGCAGGGTTATTAATAATTCTAACAGCTTTGTTCTGAATTTTGTCTAGTTTTAATGCAACCTCTCCACATCCACTCCACAAGGGTGAGCAGTATTCAAGCTGAGAGTGCACATGACTCTTATAAATTATAACTAAATGCTCGTCAGTGAAGAAGTTACGGACACTGTACAATAATCCAAGTTTCTTTGAGGCGGTTTCGCAAGTGATCTGACATGAGCGGTCCAGCTGAGGGCATTGTTAAGTGAGACACTGAGAAATTCAATACTTTTGGAAATGGGAAGATTTGTAGCACTGAAGGTAATACACGATTCTGGCAATACCTGTCTATTAGTATACTGCATATATTTAGTTTTACTAACATTAAATGAAACAAGGTTACTTTGTCCCCATTCTCCGATCGTGGATAAGTCTTGATTTAAAGAGATGGCTGTACTGAGTTGAGAGTTAGAGATATCAGACTTTGTTAAAGGGTGTTTGAGTGTG
Organism: Coenobita brevimanus; assembly: GCF_032717465.1. Classification (NCBI taxonomy): domain Eukaryota; kingdom Metazoa; phylum Arthropoda; class Malacostraca; order Decapoda; family Coenobitidae; genus Coenobita; species Coenobita brevimanus. The sequence goes on along the minus strand of NC_136983.1, from coordinate 36,430,531 downwards.
AATGAACTATGAAAGTGTTGAGTCATCTGCATATGAATGGATGGGATTGTGGGTGACAGATAAGATCATTAATATGAACGAGGAACAGGGTTGGTGCCAGAACTGATCCCTGCAGCACGCCAGCGTTAATTGAGTGGAAAGTGGAATATACATCACCTACTTTTACTCTTATTTTTCTGTTGCTGAGATATGAGGAAATCAAAGGGACAAAAGAGTTTAGTCCATAACAAGGGAGTTTGGACAACAGGGAACGGTGCCACACTCTGTCGAAAGCTTTAGAAATATCCAGGGCTACTGCATGAGTTTCTCCATGTAGGTCGACTGATTGATAGATGGTATGAGTCAGGAGATTGAGTATGTCAATGGTGGAACTTTCTTGGTGAAAACCATATTGTATTTCACAAATTGAGTTGTTGGATTCAAGATGTTTAACTATTTGCTTATTAATTATAGTTTCAAAAACCTTACCAAGAGAAGATGTGACAGCTATTGGTCTGTAATCAGAGGGGTCAGAGGAACTTCCTTCGTTTGGAATTGGCTTCTTTCCATGAATTAGGGAATGAAGAAGTTCGTATGCATAGTCTGAATAATTTAGCAAGAACAGTGACAAGTTCTGGGGAACACTATTTCAAAACAATTGGCGGAGTTCCATCTGGGCCTGGAGCGTTGTTGATAGGTAAAATGTCTAGGATGGATTTCACGTACCTTGTTTGTATGTTAAGTGGAACAATTTCGGGAGAGTCAAGTTCTAGTACTAGGACATTCTGGCTGGCTTCCTCTGAGGTAGAATTTCTGGCAAATGTACTGGCAAAGATATCTGCTTTCTCACACGGGTCATTTGTAATGTTGCCATCTGGAGATTTTAGTGGGGGAATGGATGATGATTTGTTAAATTTATTATTGAAAGAATTGAGAGTTGACCACACAGTCATTAGGGTTGTTAAGTATTGATGCTTGGTTTTGAATAAAGTTTGATTTAGCAAGATTTATTATAGCTTTTGCATGGTTTCTAGCAATTTTAAATTGAGAGAGTGATTCAGATGTTTTTGATTTTAAGTAATGGCTATATGCTGATGACTTTGGGTTGTTGCTCTTGCACAGTTGTTATCAAACCATTTTGGAGAGTTCGATCTTTTAATGAAATGTTGACTTGGTATGAATAAATCCATACCAGCTAGTATTAAGTCGCAAATGTGGGACTGGGTAGAATTGACGTTACTAGAGAAGAAAGACTTCCATGGAATGTCAGCAAGATAATTGCTAGATTCATCCCAGTTTGCCCAATCAAAGTGCCATTGGGTCACCCTGACAAGTTCAGAATGGGGAGGTTTGGGGGGGCTAACTAATGAGGCTTTGATGAGATTGTGGTTAGAGGATCCAAGTGGAGACAATACCTCTATCCTGTACTAATCTGGATTATTTGTCAGGAACTGCTCCAAAAGATGGGGTTTATGGTCAAGATTATCTGGTCTTCTGGTTCGTTGCTTTACCAGTTGCGTGAGATTAAACGATTCTGAAAACAGCTCGCACTCTAGACCAGCATCGTCAGTCCTGGCAGAATGCAATAACCATTCAACATTATGTATGTTAAAATCACCCAAAACGGTAATTTCGGTGTTAAGAGCAAGATTAAGGTTACTTAACTGTGTGGAAATGGAATCATATACACTGTACAGTCTTGGCCATAAATAATCACCTATCCTCCTGCACCTCGTGCCTCAGACTGGCTCCTTTATGCGCGGCAAGTCACTCTGGAGTAAGAGGGGCTGAGAGGGAGGGTCCAGAGAGAGAAGGGAAGGTGGGTGGGGGGACGAGCGATGGTTCAAGGGTGGAGTGAGGAAGGGGAGGGGGGTAGGTAGGGGAAGGAGAATGAAATGCAAAGCTGTGGCCACATAATTTGTCCATTTTCTTTCATCCAAGGCATCATATAAAGAAGCTACTATTCGGCAGATAAAGCTGCATTACACCTTGTATAGCGGCGTCAGATAACAAACTATAGATAGGTGGTGATATAATGGACTGGCTGGTGAGAGAAGTTTACTGACGTGACAGATCAAACATTAGTGCACAGCCATCGAGATTGTGTGGGCCCAGATATTCAACGCGAGGAAGCCAGAGAACGAGAGGACACGGGCCCGCCTCCTCCAGCACACCAAGGACGAGTGGGAGCTGTTCAAACGAAACCAGCAAACCATCAATAACATTGTTTCCCCGTGCCGCGAAGCCTGCATGAGGTTTTTAAGGGATGAGGCCAGTGGACTACTTACTAAGGCGTTCCTGGTCGCTTTGACTTGACCAGTGTCGGTAAACATTGACATATGTATATTTTGGGAGTTTGGGTAGGATTTTGTTTCATTTTCCCTCTAGCAAATTATGAGAGAGAACATTATCATATCCACCCACGAGCACAGACATCATATTTATTTACATTTTATGCACAGTTATTTTAAATAGCCTTTTCATATTAAAGATGTCATTAAATAATTATTGAATTGACTTGAT